>NC_072475.1:5264351-5568703 GCF_027574615.1 Eptesicus fuscus
AATTGCGTATTTCATTATGTAACAATATAATAAAAGTAAAACAAAATTGCCCCCAAAACATGTTATAAAAATGTATATCCCCAGCACTGGTCATGGTCCAAGACTACAGTTGCGGAGTGGGCAGCATGGTAACCAGGACGGGAGAGCAGGAATGATGACGGCTGTTTTCCTTCGCAAGAGCCCTGGTAGTTCCTTTATATCACATTATTTTTATTATCACCCGACATCCATGACAAGTACCGTTCCTAGATTCGAAATAGAGATTTCCGAAGAGGCAGATGTCTTCTCCATTCAACTCTCAAGTGACAGAGACCCAGGTTTGACTCCCTCGTGTGCCAGTGAACAGGAGGGAAGGGGGATTGCGGGGACCTGCCAGAGGTGGTCTCCAAACAAGGTGAGAATGGTGTATGTGTCCCTCACACAACTGAATCCAGGCCATTCCAAATGAACACAGTAAGGTTTGCTTTGGGGTAAATGGAAATAACTTGAATTTCGCCACAGGAAAGCTGTAGCGAAAAGTTGCTTGGTAAGCGAGGGTTAGAAGATCTTAATGAATGGAATAGTGCTGTCTCCCATCTCCACTATAAGGAAACTAAGATGTTTTAGTCCTGAGCCAGCAACCCCTCCCCTGGATAAGCATCACTGATGCTCACACAGCTCTTGGTCAGGTGCCATTAACATGCTCACTTCTCAGCTTCGAAAGCTGGGTCCCAGGGCCCCTCGCCAGGCTGCAAGCCCGGGAGGACAGTACTACCTTAGCCTGAACACAGGCACTGCACAAGTCTCTCTCCCCTCACCCCTTTTCAGCAAGGAGGAAACCAGGACCTGTTTTTTTCTTTTTTAATATATTTTTATTGACTTGGAAAAGGCAGGAAGAGGGAGAGAGAGAGAGAAGTATCAATGATGAGAGAGAATCATGGATCAGCTGCCTCCTGCACGGCCCCAACTGGGGATTGAGCCCACAACCCAGGCATGTGCCCTTGAACCTGGGACCCTTCAGTCTGCAGGCCTACACTCTATCCACTGAGGCAAACCGGCTAAGGACCTGGTTTGGATTCAGTGCTTGTTTTTGGCTTTTCTCAATAATTGTTAAAATGGGGATAGCACCTAACAGGGTGAGTGTTTCTATGTCCTGGACACTGTGCTACACCGTTCACATGTATTCCACAATACCGCACAGTGCCTGAGAGAACTGAAATCAGAAAATTCATGTCAGAAATACATGCATGGTCTCAACACAGGCAACTCCGGTTAGATGTTCTCTTTTTGTTGTTATTTTCATTTTAAAGATGAGGAAATGGGCTCAGAACATCTAAGAAGCTGTCTCAGGATGAAAAACCTCTAAAAAATACAAAAGGAGAATTCACTGGGGTGTTCCAAGTCAGCGCAAACGCATTACGTGTGAACAGTGTGTCTGGCAAACGGTGAGCAATCCAGTCTGTTTCCAACGGTTCACCTAGGAGAGCGGTCAAAAGCGAGGACTGGCCGAGGCCGGTTTGGCTCAGTGGATAGAGCGTGGGCCTGCAGACTGAGGGGTCCCGGGTTCGATTCCGGTCAAGGGCATGTACCTTGGTTGCGGGCACATCCCCAGTGGGGAGTGTGCGGAAGGCGGCTGAATCAGTGTTTCTCTCTCATCAATGTTTCTAACTATCCCTCTTCCTCTCCCTTCCTCTCTGTAAAAACTCAATAAAATATATTTTTTTTTAAAAAAAAGCGAGGACTGGTGAGTAGGTAGATTGGGGTCAGTTTTGTAAGCGTTTTAAAAATAAACGAGCAGTGGAGAGTATGCAAAGAGCGCGATCCACAAAATTCAAATTCTAACATCGGTGTGCAAATGCAAATGGAGGTGAACTGAATTGAGGTTCACTCGGCAGGTGGTGCCCACCCATGCACAGTGCAGCAGCGTTCTGAGGGACATAGAAGAGTAGATGACGCTGGAACGATGTCTGGGTTACAGGCTGGGTCAGGACATGGAGGTGAAATCCAAACTGCATCAGGACGCGGAGGTGAAATCCAGGGCACACGAAACCTGCCTCCTCCCATCCGTTCAACAAGCGATGTATCGAAAGCCTTCTGAGTGTAACACTGACTTCGGTCAGATAAATCCCCTCGGAAGGGACCGTTCCCACCAGGAGAGATCTCCAGAGGACTTGGAAAGAAAAGACTCCTCCGGGTTTTTAAGCCCTCAAGTGGCTGGTAGAAGACCTTGAGGCTCATATCCGAGGGCCCCCCCCCCTCCTCCTCCTGGCCATGTTATCTTTCCTCAGGACCTTTTCTCCCCTTGAACCCAACCAGCTGTCCCCTTAATGCTACCTGACCCCGCCTCTCTCAGCAAATTGTTTCCACATTTATCTCTTCCCCCGGAGCGCTGGCCTCGCCCGGGCACAGCCTCTGTCCCTGCGTGCTCCCCGCGGCAGCCGGTGGCCCCTGTCCGTCTCCAGGTCCCACCAGCTGTTCCTCCGCCGTGTTTCTCACCAGCTGGAGGACTCCGTGGGGTGGACGAGACCGTGGGGACGTGGGAGCTGGACTCCGAACGTGTCTGCGTCTGAGCACCACGCACTCGTTGACCAAACTCTGTGGCTCTGGTTTTGGTTTTTATTCATAATTGTTGAAATGGGGATAACAACTGATCTAGTGCGTGTTTCTATATCCTGGACACCGTGCTAAGCCACGTGTGTTATTTAATCCTCCTGAGAGGGCTGGAATACGTGGACTGTCTGTGCGCACGTCTGGAGAGGATGCCTATGGCATTATTGGAGCAATACCTAGCTCTCAACACGATGCTGTTACATAAAAAGGATTCTTTTTCTCTCCGTTCCCCCAGTCCCCAAAGAGCCTCCTCAAAGAGCCCCTGGATTCCTTACCCTTTTCTTTTTAACATGTACTTTTTTATTGATCTCAGAGGAAGGGAGAGAGAGACAGAGAGAGATAGAAACAATCAGCAGTTGGCTGCCTCCTGCACTGGGGATCAAGCCCGCAACCCAGGCACGTGCCCTGACAGAACTGAACCGTAACCTCCCGGTTCATAGGTCGATGCTCAACCCCTGAGCTACTCCGGGCCAGGCCCTACCCTTTCTTTTAATCTTATCACTTTTAAATTTCCTTAAGTACCACTTAACATATTCCCCGTCCAATCCTTTCTAGTTCCCTATCACCTGATTGATCCCCCACCCCTGGCTTTGTTTGGGAAGCTGTGCTCCCCTGCTGCGTCCCCAGCCCCGGCCCTAGGCTGCGGCTCTCTGCCCTCGGGCTTCACCCAGCAGGAGACGAGTGGGTGAGAGGGCGGTGAGGGTGGGTTTCTATGCCCTCCCCCTCCTCTCCTGCCAAGCCGCAGACAGATTCCTGGGGCCGCTGACCCTCCACTGACGGCCGCAGTGCTTGAGGGCAGCCCTCTCTCTACACAAACCGTCTCCGGGTTTTAGCGCCCCTTCCTCCCTGGTCCTTCAGGACCTGGGCTTCTCTGCGGAGTCAGCTGGGGGCACTCCTGGCTGGTTTCACTGCCCACACCCATCATTAGCTCTCCTCAGCTATCCCAATGGATTGTGCCTTGTTTTCTCCCAGAACTCTGATGCGTACTCCAGCTCTCCACGAACACACCGACATGCCCTCGTGACTGTCCAGAACACACACACACACACACACACACACACACACACACACACACACACCGCCTCCAGTTCTCTGCCCTCTGCTCTCTTCCTTGTCCTCTAGCTTGAAAGGACCCGCCTAGATCCCTAAACGACTTCCTTCACAGAATCTTTCCTAAGTCATTTTGGCCCTTGTTGGTCTCTTGTCAACAATCTTAGACTCGCCTCCCTTGTAATAATCACACGTGGGGTCCATCAGGAAGCCCGGATGAGCCCCCACCTTCAAAACACATCTGGAACCTAAGCAATTCTCCCCCTGGATGAGCACCCAACCTCCCAAGTGTCTTCCTGCTTCTGTCTTCACCTCAACGGGGTGCGGAGGTCCTGTGAAAACCGAAGACAGACCTGCCCTCTCCCAGAACCCGCCATGGCTCCCATCTGACCCAGAGAAGCCCCAGTCCTACCGGCCGGACGAGCTGGCCTCCTGAGTACCTCCCCGACCTCTGGCCCCTCCTCTCATCCTGCTGCGGCCACACTGGCTGCCCGGATGGTCCCGACGAGCCAGGCATTTGCTGCCTCAGGCCTTTGTACTTAACAGGGTTTTTGTTTTTGCAGGAACACTTCCCTAGAACACTCACTGGCCCCGATGTTGCATTGTCATGGAGACCTTTCCTGGTTACCCAAAATACTGCACCTAAAAGTCAAGCTTGCCCTCACTGGGTGCCTCACCCCCCTTTCTGTTTCCTGCCCCCTTTTCTCCACAGCACCTCTGACCTCCTAACCTGCTTTACGTCTGCCTGTCATTTTGGCCTCGGGCCTGGCTCCTCCCAGTCTGGAGGCAGGCGAGGTTTCTATCTGTTTCCCTCTGTGATGTGTCTCTGGAGCTACAGTGACTTGGTAGGTGCACAATAAATATGTGTTGGGTGTTCATTAAAGATGCCTCGACCAGACAGGCCCTCAAATATGAGACAGTTGTGCTCTCAACAGTCACTCAGAAACCTTTTGGTTGGTGCGGTGGTGCCGTGTGAGAACCGCCCAGAAAACCTGATGGCCGGGCACCAGGCAGGTTCGGGGCTGCCCTGCACACAGGCCGGCAGGGGTGGACCTTGGGCCAGGAGCGCCTGTCCCTCTTCCCAGCTTTGTCCTCGGGGGCCCTGGACGACGGGCTTCTCAAAGGAGGGAGGAAAGAGCGGGTCCAGGCACAGGAACGGAGCTGCTTTGGGGAGGGAAAATCTGTCATGCCTTTCCCATGTGGCCTCTACCTTCTCCCTGGCCACCCAGAGTCCCCGTCACCCCCACGCCAGCCCACTTCATCCCAACTCCGTCCTGAGCCCCACAGAAGGGCAGAGTCCTGGCTCCCAGCTGCTCCTCCAGCACCCGCAGCCGGTGGTTTCCTCGGGGCCTCACTGAGGGCAAAGACCAAGAAAACCGGCCTCACCTGCTCACAGCTGAGCCTCCGGGGCTTCTGGCGGTGGGGCGGTGGGGGGTGGGGGGGGGGGGAACCCCAGCAGGCCTAGAGGAAGCCTGCGAGGGGGAAAGGACTGGGCGGAGAGACGGGGAAGGGACTGAGCAGGGCTGCTGGGTCACCTCCCTGGACATTCCCTTCCGACTGTCTAGCCCAGTGGTCGGCAAACTCATTAGTCAACAGAGCCAAATACCAACAGTACAACGATTGAAATTTCTTTGGAGAGCCACATTTTTTCAACTTAAACTTCTTCTAAGGCCACTTCTTCAAAATAGACTCGCCCAGGCCGTGGTATTTTGTGGAAGAGCCACACTCAAGGGGCCAAAGAGCCGTGTGTGGCTCGTGAGCCGCAGTTTGCCGACCACTGGTCTAGACCATGGCTCAGTGTGCGCTGGGGCCCGAGGCCAGGCCTTCCCATCCTCTGCGAGGACGTTTGACACCTGGACTGCGACCTGGAGAACGCCACCAGGCCCCTCTTTGTTCCTATGGACAAGGCTGGCCTGGACCCACAGTCGAACGTGATATAAACCTAATTTTATTTTATTTTTTTGAAGAAGAGGTTCCTTTTTTTTTTTAATTCTCATCTCAGGATATTTTTCCATTGAGTTTTTTTGTTTGTTTTGTTTGTTTGTTTTTGTTTTTAGAGAGAAAGAAAGACAGAGAGAAATATCCATGTGAGAGAAAAAACATCGATTGGTTGCCTCCTGCACGCGCCCCAACCAGGGCCCAGGTCGGGGAGGAGCCTGCAACCAGGGTACGTGCCCTTGACCGGAATCGAACCCGGGACCCTTGGATCCACAGGCCAACACTCTATCCACTGAGCCAAACCAGCATGGGCATAAACTTACTTTTAAAATAGTAAAGTCTCAGAAGGTAAACCTTCTGAGGAGTATTGGTAATAGGAGTATTGGTAATGAGTTTAAGATGATTTTTTGGCTCCAGACTCCAGAATTCCCAATCTTCTCAAGCAGCCACTTTCTCCCTCAAGGTCACTGAGGCAAGTACCTGCTTGGGGGACTTTGGCTGTAGGGGGCACTTTATCTACCCCCGCCCGGCCCTGGTGAGCTGGGCCCGAGGGCACGGAGAACTACAGGGCGGGCAAAAGGAGCTTACTTCTTTCCAATGGGAAATAATGCAGTAACTAGTACGTGATAATACAAGAACAAACTGTTCACATACTCACGGCTGTAAACCTTTCTGCCCCGCCCTGCATTTGTTCGGGACACGCAGTATTGGGAGACCAAGACAGAGCAGCCCAGAAGTGCCAGGCGGGGCTGGGAACCAGGCTCCCAGGAGCCAGAGTGCACACCCAGGCCGGGAGAGGCCAGGAGAGGCCCGCCCCTGCCAAAGCTGGGACTCCTGGCCATGGCTTTTGTGACCAGCAGATCTTTCAGCCACACGAGGGCGGAACACTTCCCCCAGAGGAAGAACGGGGCTCTGCCTGGGTGAGACACGGGTGGGTTTGTTTGCAACAGGCCTCCCAGACAGCAGCCACAGCGTGCTGCCAGCCCGAGGACTCACGCTGCTGGTACTTGTACGGGGATGAAACAAATGAACGCAATCGTGGCCAGTGCCAGAGTCCTCACTAAGTGGGTATGAACTGGACACCTAATGGGTCCGGCTGCCTGTCACTACTTGAGCCCGTTAAGCTGAGACAGGGTTGAACCATGTATGAGCGTTTATTCCAGTCCTGCCGGCAGCATGGATAGCAGCAGGTCGTCCGTGAAAATCTGCTCTGCACCCCCCCCCCCCCCCACATAAGCCAGCTGCTTAAGTGGGGCAGAAGGACAAAGATTACATGGGGAAATGGGCAAAAGGAATAAGGATGGGTGTTCCCCACCCCCAGTGGGTGGGGGCTGATTAACCAGAGGAATTTATATGCATATATGCATAGCCCTTGACACAGACAATAGTATGGTGAAGGCCTGGGAGGGGTGGGTGTGGGGTGGAGGGGGTCAATGGGAAAGAAACACAAAGGGGACATCTGTAATACTTTCTTTTAAAAAATTTTTTTAAAATATATTTTTATTGATTTAAGAGAGGAAGGGAGAGGGAGAGAGAGATGGAAGCATCAATGATGAGAGAGAATCACTGATTGGCTGCCTCCTACATGCCCCCCACTGGGGACCGAGCCCACAGCCTGGGCATATGCCCTTGACTGGAATCGAAACCAGGACCCTTCAGTCTGCAGGCCAACGCTCTATCCACTGAGCCAAACCAGCTAGGGCTAAAAATATTTTTATTGATTTCAGAAAGGAAGTGAGAGGGAGGGAGAGAAACATCAATGATGAGAGAGTCACTGCAGCTCCACAGCTTCGCAGCTCCGCATTGAGCATCTGCCCCCTGGTGGTCAGTGTGCGTCATAGCTACTGGTTGGACAGTTGCTTAGCATTTTATATGTATAGATAACTATAGCTAGTCTATATTATTCTATTTCTACCCCTAACAGGTATATTCATTACAATTTTGTGAATAGATTCATTTTCCATAACAACTAAAAGATATGATTTCCTACAAAAAGCCTATAAGACAAGCTTTGCTAATATCAAACCTTGCAAAGTCTACACATTCCACAGAATCTATCTATATAAAACCCTATTATGCAAATCGACTGAACAGTGGAATGACTAATTGTTATGATGTGCACTGAACACCAGGGGGCAGATGCTAAATGCAGGAGCTGCCCCCAGCCTGCAGGCCCTGACAGGTGGTGGGAGCAGGGAGCGGGGCTGGTGAGCAGCCAGCCAAGGTGGATGCAAACAGGGGCCCCTGATTGTCCCGCCAGTCGCCCTACAGATCATCCCTGATCGCCGGCCAGGCCTAGGGACCCTACTCATGCACGAATTCCGTGCACCGTGCCTCTAGTTTAATTACAAAGGCTTTTCAGAGAGCAGAATATGACAGGTGAATGTCTTGCTCTTTGCAGTAAATAATTCAGAAGCTCAATTTCATGAAGGCAAAGATATATAATATGTATAGATTTATCTTGAACCAGATCTGGTCCCACAAGGCTAAACCTTCCTAATTACTAGTAGTAACTTGGGGATTACTGAGCTGTAAGTTACCCCGCTTTTTGTCTTTTTTTTTTTTTTTTTTGTATAGCAAAGGTGGAAATTTATTGAAGAACAAGTACAGACTCCCACGTGGGGAAGGGGAAAGAATCTCACAGCACAGACTCCCATGTGGGGAGGGGGAAAGAGTCCCTCTTTTGTCTTTATTTAAAAAAAAAAAAAAAGAGTAATGACCAGCCCACCACTCTGAATTCTCCACACTCTCACAACTTCTCAAAGATTCTGATTGCATGGTTGCCCGGGGATGGACCCTGGGCAAGGAGCTCACTTGCTTAGAGCCTCGTCCTGATATGCCAAGGTTGTGGGTTTGGGTTCAATTCCCAGTCAGAGCACATACAAGAATTAACCAATGAATGCACAAATAAGTGAACAACGAATCCTTGTTTCTCTCTCTCTCTCTCCCTCCCTCCTTTCCTCTCTCTCTCTTAAAAAAATATCAGTAAGCCTGGCCAATGTGACTCAGTGGTTGAGCAACAACCTACGAGCCAGGAGGTCACTGTTTGATTCCTGGTCAGGGCACATGCCTGGGTTATAGGCTCAATCTCCAGTGTGTGGCATGCAGGAGGCAGCCAATCAGTGATTCTCTCTCATAATTGATGTTTCTATCTCTCTCTCCCTCTCCCTCCCTCTCTGAAATCAATAAAAATATATTTTTAAAAGATCAATTAAAAATTAAAAATATTTTTTAAATAATATAATAAAAATATATTTTTTAAAAAAGAGATGGTGCTGGGTTGACCTGTAGGTAGAGTGTCCTCAGTGAAAAGAGCACAGATGTGAACTCTGAGCTGCCTGCTGCTCCCCGTCAGCATGGCTTCCCAGAGCCTCTCAGGTTCCCCCTAAGAACCCACGACCAGCAGATCCCACTGGGTGGGAAAAGCTCCTGTTTTGCATGCTTCTGGTCTGTTTGTTTGGTTTTTTAAAATATATATTTATTGATTTCGGAGAGGAAGGGACATAGATAGAAACATCAATGATGAGAATCATTGATCAGCTGTCTCCTGCATGGCCCCTACTGGGGATCCAGCCCACAACCCCGACCGGAATTGAACCCGGGACCCTTCAGTCCACAGGCTGATGCTCTATCCACTGAGCCGAACTGGCCAGGGCTGTTTGTTTTTTAACCTTCTGATCCTCTTTCCCACCCAACACTTCCACAGGCTTAATTGTCCTGCCACCAAGTACAAAACGCCTCGGTATTTTCTGAGTACATCCTGTACGTTTTAACCCACGCTCGGTGTGCCCTTTAACACACCATTTTGACCCAAGGGACCTATGTCATAACCTGAAACAAAACAGATCATTACAATGACATCATTTTTAAAATATGCCATATCATGTGATCCCTCAGCCTCATTCCAGGACTGAGCTTCACTCCAGCCCCCATGGGGCATGCTTGGGGGAAGGGGTGGAATAACAGGGTCGGGGGGTTGGGTCAGGTTCAGGCATGGGAGGGCTGCCTATGAAGCGGACAGTGGTTTGCACAGGACCTGCTAAGGCTGGATGCACCCAAACCCCATGCCTCAGCATTCCCACTTCGCAGGTTACGCACGGCATATGTGCACACATGTGTCTATTAAAAGGCATATGCAAATATGTTCACCGCAGAACCCCTTATAATAATCCCACGCCGGATATCATTGCATGCCCACCAACTGTAGAATGGATGGATAAGTGGGGGTTTATTCACAATACTGGTGAGCTAGACAACAGTGTGAATGAGTCCTGGCTGGTGTGGCTCAGTTGGTTGGAGTGTCATCCCTTGTACCAAAAGGTTGCCGGCTCCATCCCCAGTGGGAGCGAATATAGGAGGCAACCGATCCATGTTACTCTCATACATCAGTGTTCCTCTCTCTCTCTCTTTTTCCCCCCCGTCTCCCTCCCCTACCCCTTTAAAATCAGTGTGAGGATTTTAAAAAGTGGGAATGAATGTACAACATAACTCACAAACATAAGGCTTGAGCAAAAGAAGTCAGACACCAAAGCTGACATTCTGTGTGGTTCCATGGAAGTGCAGTTCCAAACCAGGCAAGGGTGCCCATCGTGGGTGCCTGTGGGGTGTGGATAGTGACTGGAGGGACACTTCTGGAGTTCTGGCATCTTCTCTTTCTTAATCTGGGATATACACGTCATCTGGTGAAACACTCATTGAGCCATATCTATGACTTAGGCATTTTCCTAACTATATGGTATACTTTGAAAAAAGTTTACTTTATTTTATTTTATTTTTTTAAATATATTTTTTATTTATTTTTTACAGAGAGGAAGGGAGAGGGACAGAGAGCCAGAAACATCGATGAGAGAGAAACATCGAACAGCTGCCTCCTGCACACCTCCTACTGGGGATGTGCCTGCAACCAAGGTACATGCCCTTGACAGGAATCGAACCCGGGACCCTTCAGTCCACAGGCCGACACTCTATCCACTGAGCCAAACCAGTTAGGGCACTTTATTTTTTTTTTAATTTAATAAATCTTTATTGTTCAGATTATTACAATTGTTCCTCTTTTTTCCCCCCACAGCTCCCCTCCTCCCGGTTCCCACACCACCCTCTGCCCTTGCTCCCCCCTACCCACTGTCCTCATCCATAGGTGTACGACTTTTGTCCAGTCTCTTCCCGCACCCCCACACCCCTTTCCCCCCGAGAATTGTCAGTCCACTCCCTTTCTATGCCCCTGATTCTATTATATTCACCAGTTTATTCTGTTCATCAGATTTTTTATTCACTTGATTTTTTAGATTCACTCGTTGATAGATATGTATTTGTTGTTCATAATTTTTATTTTACCTTTTACTTCTTTTTTTTTCATACCTTTTACTTCTTCTGCCACTTCTTAAAGAATACCTTTCAGCATTTCATATAATACTGGTTTGGCAGTGATGAACTCCTGTAGCTTTTTCTTATCTGTGAAGCTCTTTATCTGACCTTCAATTCTGAATGATAGCTTTGCTGGGTAGAGTAGTCTTGGTTGTAGGTTCTTGCTATTCATCACTTTGAATATTTCTTTTCACTCCCATCTGGCATGCATAGTTTCTGTTGAGAAATCAGCTGACAATCATATGGGTGCTCCCTTGTAGGTAATTAACTGTTTTTCTCTTGCTGCTTTTAATATTCTCTCTTTGTCTTTTGCTCCTGGCATTTTAATTATGATGTGTCTTGGTGTGGTCCTCTTTGGATTCCTTCTGTTTGGGGTTCTGTGCACTTCCTGGACTTGTAAGTCTATTTCTTTCACCAGGTGGGGGAAGTTTTCAGTCATTATTTCCTCAAATAGGTTTTCAGTATCTTGCTCTCTCTCTTCTTCTGGCATCCCCATAATTCGGATGTTGGTACGCTTGAAGTTGTCCCAGAGGCTTCTTACACTATCTTGATATTTTTGGATTCTTTTTTCTTTTTGCTTTTCTGGTTGAGTGTTTTTGCTTCTTTGTCATTCAAATTTTTGACTTGATTCTTGTGATCCTCTAGTCTGCTGTTAGATCTCTGTATAATATTTTTTATTTCAGTCAGTGTATGCTTAATTTCTAGTTGGTCCTTTTTCATATACTTGAGGGTCTCGCTAAATTTATCGGCCTTTTCTAGAAAATTCTTGAAAAACCTTATAACCATGGTTTTGAACTCTATATCCAGTTGTTTACTTTCCTCCATTTCTTTCATTTGTGATCTGTTTCTTTGTCTCTGCATTTTGGCTGCTTCCCTGAATTGATAGAGTGGCTTTGTGTGCTAGGTGTCCTATAGGGCCCAGTGGCTCAGCCTCCCCAGTTACCTGAGGTGGACACTCTTGGTGCACCCCTTTGTGGGCTGTGTGCACAGTCTTGTTGTAGTTAAGCCTTGATTGTTGTTGGTATCACTGGGAGGAATTGACCTCCAGGCCAATTGGCTGTGAGGATCAGCTGTGTCTATGCTGGGAAAACTTCTGTGCTGGAAACACCCTTATGAGACAAGACCTGCAAAAGCCTCTGTGCTCAGCTTGGATGGGGCGGAGTCTCAGAGTGGAGCAGACAGAATTGGTTTCCCATCAGCCCTGCCCTAATAGGCCCCTGTGTCTCAGTGTCCCGTGGTAATCTCTGTAAGCACCTCTGAGAGAAAGCCACCCTTGAGGTTTGCCCACTGCCAGACAGTCCAGTTTCTCCCCAAATGAGTCTTGGTCCCCAGAGTCTTGCCCAGAACTGGAGTTCAGTGCAGTCAGGAGCTTTTGTCTCCCTCCCGCTTGAGAAAGCCAGCTGCGTACTCAGTTGCCTGCCCTCTCCGAGCATGTGCCTCGGTACCTCTGCCTTCCATAGTTCCTCTGAGTCTCAGTCTGCTTTTCTCTTTCCTGACAGTCCAGTTTCACCCCCTATGAGTCTTGGTCCCCAGAGTCTCTCCCGGAACTGGAGTTCAGCGCAGTCGGGAGCTTTTGTCTCCCTCCCACTTGAGAAAGCCAGCCGCGCACTCAGTTCCCAGTCCTCTCTGCGTGTGTCTCAGTACCTCTGCCTCCTGCAGCTCCTCTGAGTCTCAGTGTGCTTTTCTCTTTCCTTCTAGTTGTAGAATTTCCACTCTGCCAGCCTTCCTGTGGTTCTGGATGATGTCCGTTTTGTCTTTTAGATGTAGTTTTGAAATTGTTGTGTGAAGCAGCAGTTTAGGTGTCTAACTATGCTGCCATCTTGGTTTCCTCTCGAAAAAAGTTTACCTTAAAAGAAAAGAGACAGCCCTTGGTGGATGGCTCAGCTGGTTGGGTGTACGTTCAATTCTCAGTCAAAGCACATACGTAGATTGTGAGTTCAATTCCCAGTTGGGGCGCTTATGGGAGACAGCTAATCGCTGTTTCTCTCTCACATCAATGTTTCTGTGTTTCTCTCTCACTTCCATCCCCTCCCTCCCCCACTGCCTCTCAAAAATAAATTCATTTTGAAACAGGAATTTTTAGGGGTGAAAAAGACAGGTTTAGGAAATTTTAGAAGAGGACCATGGAAGAAGCACAGGGCTGCAGGGCAGCAGAAGGGATATTTCCATAGAACAGGGAAGCTGAAAAGCTGCAACAGGTACATTTCCATAGAATGAGGGAGCTGGGCCGAAACCAGTTTGGCTCAGTGGATAGAGCGTCTGCCTGCGGACTGAAAGGTCCCAGGTTTGATTCCGGTCAAGGGCATGTACCTTGGTTGTGGGCACATCCCCAGTAGGGGTTGTGCGGGAGGCAGCTGATGGATGTTTCTAACTCTCTATCCCTCTCTCTTCCTCTCTGTAAAAAATCAACAAAATATATTAAAAAAAAAAAAAAGGAATGAGGGAGGTGGGAACAGCAGGTCTATATTTACAAAATAAAGGGAATGACGCCCTTCATCCAGAAGGAGAAGAAGAAAACCCAGAGGGAATAGGAAAACAATAAGGAAGGAGGGGAGGAAAAACCTCACCTGTCCCAGGTGAGGTTCGACCTTTGAGCTCAGGAGTTACCATAGTAACCGGTCAGGGAATAGTGACCAATCAGAGGTGACATCAAGGCACAAAGGTCTGCAGCCTTTATAAATCATAAGCAAAGGAACTCAGTGGGACTCTTTCCCCCTCCCCACGTGGGAGTCTGGACTTGTTCTTTAATAAATTTCCACCTTTGCTATTATGCTATTATCACTTTCTGTCCGTGGATTCATTCTTCCACTCCTGCGGACAAAGAATCCGGGACATCCTGACCAGTCCAAAAATTCTGCTTCAATGAAGAGAGAGAGAGAGAGACAGAGAGAGAGAGAGAGAGAGAGAGAGAGAGAGAGAGAGAAGGAAAAATTCTACAGTGCCTGTGGTAGTCAGAATAATGGCTACCCCAAAATGTCCACATCCTAATTCCCAGAATTTGTAAATATATTCTATTATATGGCAAAAAGGACTTGGTATGTGATTTAGTTAAGGGTCTCAAGATTATCTAAGTGGGCCTAATGTCATCACAGGGTCCTTAGAGGAAGAAGCAGGTTCCAGAAACATTTCTACGCGAAGGAAGGCCGTCCAGCGAGGAAAGTGGGCGGCTTCTGGAAGCTGGAAGGGGAATAAACAGACCCTCCCCTAGCGCCTCCAGGGAGACAGCCCTGCTGGCTCCTTGATTATGACCCACTGACACCCATTTTAGACTTCTGACCTCCTCCACTGTGAAATCCTAAACGTGGGTCAAGCCACTAAGTTGGTGGTGATTTGTTACAGCAGCAAGAGGTGCCAGAAACAACTTCCTTCTTCGCTTAATTAGATGCTTCTCGGAATAAGTTCAGATGTGACTCCAAGCTATTTAAATATGAATGATCAAAGTTAGTTCCGTGAGGCCACCTACATTCCTTCTTAAAGTTCTGGCTTCTAGCAATAATTGGAGTTCAACCACAGAAGCAGATCCCGGGGTCTATGACAAGGAGCTGACCTGCAGGTGTGGGAGGAGCTGACCTGCAGGTGTGGAAGCTGGTTAAGCCGTCTCTGTGTCTCTTGGAGGCTGATGTCTTCCTTTCTGATGCTGGAGCCTGAAGCCCTGGGGCAGGCAGCAGGGAGAGCACGTGGGGTGATGGAGGACAGGCTGGAATCCACAGGACAGACCTGAGTCCTTTGAGGATGGCAGTGTCCTGTGAGAGAAGGTGACACCCTTTGTCAAAGAGCTAAGTCACAGCTGGAGAATTGGGTAAAAGAGTAGCTCTGGAGAGGCTGGGTGGGCAGGTCAACTACGTGGTTGCATGTGAACGCCAACAGCTCCTGGGTGCCCTGCGTGGGCCTGCGGAGTGTAACAGCCCACGTGGCTCTGGCTCCACGCCCGCCTCCCCATCTGCTGCTGCTGCATGGCTTTTGGAACCCACTCTGCGAGGAACTCAGAGAGGAGAATGCTGGGAAGCGCGGCTCAGCTCACCAACTCGGCCCATTTCACAGCTACCACGTGGCTGCACCCTGATTAGCTGGCATCCCTGGGGGAAAATTCCTTCACTCCATCTGCACAATGTAAACAATAATAATGACCCATGGATGGGATTTGTGGACAAAAAGGGGCCACATGCTAACCTGAGTCGTACAGGGAAGGCCTGCATGGCAGCTTTGCAAACTCAGAGACCTAAAGTAACCACAAAGGATGGTCAGAAATTAAAGCTTTTTTAAACTACTAGTAAAAGCAGTTAGTCATGTCCCAGGCCGGTATCTTCCCTGACAAAGGTCAATCTTTACCTTGATTAAGTCTGTCTATTGTCTTTTGCATCTATGATAAAATCCTTTGGAATGTCAGGGTAATTCCCCTTTTTTCCAGACCCCACAGGGCACAACTAGGACGGAGACCATAAATCCTCTCATTGTTGTACCCTGATCATTGTTGACTATTAACTATCCTGTACACACCTTTGTAAAAGATGTATGTGTCGATCATCTTACTTTTAATCCAATTCCAGAGGTTTCTCCCCCAACTCCACTATCTTTCTCCCACCTCCTCTTTCGATTGTAATGTATAAAATAAGGTGCAAAACTGCCATTCTCCGGAGCATAGTCTCAATCCCTTGAAATTCTGTTTCCTGCCATTTGTCGACAGTTTGGCTCAAATAAAATCACAAAAATTCTTCACAGGTTTGAATGTTTCTTATGCTAACAAATTATGTGAAATAATAGAAGTTCTAGGTTCCATGTCTAGACTATAAGATACTCAAATTTTTTAATTAGTTCATTGATCCCACTACTAACTTAGATGCTCAAAGAATGTGCTTTTTGTTTAAATGTGTCACTCAGAAAGATAATTAGTTCTTTAAAATGATAAAAGACATCTATTACATGCAAGTGAATACAGTATTTTTTAAAAAATATTTTTATTGATTTCAGAGAGGAAGGGAGAGGAAGAGAGACAGAAACATCAATGATGAGAAAATCATTGATTGGCTGCCTCCTGCAGGCCCCACACTGGGGATTGAGCCCACAACCTAGGCATGTGCCCTGACTGGGAATCAAACCATGACCTCCTGGTTCATAGGTCAACCCTCAACCACTGAGCCATACCAACCAGACTAAAGTATTTTATTATTATTTTTTAAATGAAATTATCTTTTTAAATTATTGATTTTTTACAGAGAGGAAGGGGAGAGGGATAGAGAGTTAGAAACATGGATGAGAGAGAAACATCAATCAGCTGCCTCCTGCACACCCCCTACTGGGGATGTGCCCACAACCAAGGTACATGCCCTTGACTGGAATCGAACCTGGGACCCTTCAGGCCGATGCTCTAGCCACTGAGCCAAACTGGTTAGGGCTAGGCTAAAGTATTTTATACTAAACCAGAGGCCCAGTGCACTGATTCGTGCACCAGTGGGGTCCCTCAGCCTGGCCTGCGCTCTCTCGCAATCCAGTACCCCTCAGGGGATGTTGGTCTGCTAGTTTCAGCCTGATCCTGAAATGGCAGGATCAGGCTGAAACTAGCAGTCCAACATCCCCCGAGGGATGTAGTAGTGCATGAAGTAGCTGGGGAGGAGCCAGAGCCCGGGCTGGGCACCACACCACTCCCGCTCATCCCCGCTGTGCTGCGCCCGCCACCTCTTGGTAGCGCTGCCATGGTGGCAGGAGAGGCTTGCGCAGCCACAGCTGCACTCGCCAGCCCTGAGCCCGGCATCTGGCGCCCATTGGTCAGCTGAGTGGCGCTCCCGCTGTGGGAATGCACTGACCACCAGAGGACAGCTCCTGCATGAGCGTCTGCCCCCTGGTGGTCAGTGTGTGTCATAGCAACTGATTGTTTGGTCACTTAGGCTATTATATATATATATATATATAGACTAGAGGCCCGGTGCACAGATTTGTGCACTGGTGGGGTTCCTCGGCCTGACCTGCAGGGATCAGGCTGAAACTGGCTCTCCGATATCCCCCAAGGGGTCCCGAATTTCCAAAAGGTGCAGGCCAGACTGGGGACTTCACTGGAGCATGATTAGGGCTGGGGAGGGTCCATGGGAGGGCTCCAGGGTGTGTTCAGCCCATCTCACCCAGTCCCGATTGGCTGGACCCCAGAAGCAAGCTAACCTACTGGTCGGAGTGTCTGCCCCCTGGTTATCAGTGTGCATCATAGCAACTGGTCGAATGGTCAGACACTTAGCATATTAGGCTTTCATTATATAGGACTAGAGGCTTGGTGCATGAAATTCATGCAGGGGGGTGTGTCCCTCAGCTCAGCCTGCACCCTCTCCAATCTGGGACCCCTCGAGGGATCGGGCCTAAACAGGCAGTTGGACATTCCTCTCACAATCCAGGACTGCTGGCTCCCAACTGCTTGCCTGCCTGCCTCCCTGATTGCCCCTAACCGCTTCTGCCTGCCAGCCTGATCACCCCCTAACCACTCCCCTGCCAGCCTGATTGATGCCTAACTGCTCCCCTGCCAGCCTGTTTGCCCCTAACTGCCCTCCCCTGCAGGCCTGGTCACCCCTAACTGCCCTCCCCTGCAGGCTTGATTGCCCCACAACTGCCCTCCCTTGCAGGCCTGGTCCCTCCCAACTGCCCTTCCCTGCTGGCCTGATCGCCCACAACTGCCCTCCCTTGCAGGCCTGATCCCTCCCAACTGCCCTCCCCTGCTGGCCATCTTGTGGCAGCCATCTTGTGTCCACATAGGGGCATCCATCTTTGACGACATTGGGGCAGCCATCTTGTGTGTTGGAGTGACGGTCAATTTGCATATTACTCCTTTATTAGATAGGATAGAGGCCTGGTGCACGGGTGGGGGCCAGCTAGTTTGCCCTGAAGGATGTCCTGGATCAGGGTGGGGGTTCCCTTGGGGTGTGGGGCAGCCTGGGAGAGGGGCCTGTGGGGGTTTGCAGGCCGGCCATGTCCCCTGGCAATCCAAGCGGAGGCCCTGGTATCTGGGACTTATTTATCTTCTATAATTGAAACTTTGTAGCCTTGAGTGGAGGCCTGGGCCTGCCAGGGTGTGCAGAAAGCTTGGCTTCCTCCATCGCCGGTGGCAACCCAAGCCTCCTGTTCACAGCCATCTTGGTTGGGTTAATTTGCATACTCGCTCCTGATTGGCTGGTGGGCGTGGTTTGTGAGTTTGAGTGTAGCAGAGTGATTGTAGGTGTTTCTCTCTTTTCGAGTCCAGAATGGAAAAGGAGCGGGTCAGGTTCCTGAGTAGAGGAGCTAGGGATTAAGAAATAAAAGAAAGAGACCAGATAGAAGGAAAAAGCTGGGAGCTGGGTGGGACCGCTGTCCTCTCTGATGGATGGACAGGGATCCAGAGCCGACACAGCAAGTTTATTATATACCCCCAAATACCAGGGGGTTTCACCAGAACTTAGGATCAAAGGAGCTTATTTGCATTCTTGAGTAGGCCCAAGCATTCCTGGTGCTTGACTGGATTTACATATCAAAGTCACACTCCCCAACACCTGGGCTGAAATGAAGGCCAAGCTGATAACACTCTTGCCTTTTTGGCAAAGCGTGTTCCCAGGGCGCGGCTCTGCCTGTCGCCCTGAGTTCAGCTGACGATAATTAAAGAAATGCCCATGTGCCTTCCCAGGGGGCCCTCTACAGTGATGGTTAATTTGCATATTACTTTTTAAAAATATATATTTCATTTATTCTTCACAGAGAGGAAGGGAGAGGGAGAGAGAGTCAGAAACATCGATGAGAAACATCGATCAGCTGCCTCCTGCATACCCCCCACTGGAGATGTGCCCTCAACCAAGGCACATGCCCTTGACTGGAATCAAACCTGGGACCCTCCATTCCGCAGGCCATCGCTCCATCCACTGAGCCAAACCAGTCAGGGTGCATATTACTCTTTTATTAGATAGGATGACTCTCTACATGAATTTGACTCTGGGCTCTACCTTGTACTGGTTGTGTGGGCAAGTTGCATGAACATGGTGACTGTGTTGTTAGTAAAAGAAGGGTGACAGTTCTTACCTCAGAGAGTCATGTTATTAACTTAGAAAATGTGGGTACCTGGCACATAGCCAGTGCACAATATACATTTGCTCATCATCATCATCATCATCATTATTGTGTATACTAGTAGACCTAAATGCTAACCTCTGTGGTGGGACGTCAGTTGTTTTGTTTTCTTCTTTGTGCTTTTTCTTTTCTTTCTTTATTTTTATTTATTTATTTATTTATTTATTTATTTTTTATTTTATTGATTTTTTACAGAAAGGGAGAGGGATAGAGAGTTAGAAACATTGATGAGAGAGAAACATCGATCAGCTGCCTCCTGCACACCCCTACTGGGGATGTGCCCGCAACCAAGGTACATGCCCTTGACTGGAATCGAACCTGGGACCTTTCAGTCAGCAGGCCGACGCTCTATCCACTGTGCCAAACCGGTTTAGGCTATATTTATTTTTTAAAAAAATATATTTTATTGATTTTTTTACAGAGAGAAAGGGAGAGGGACAGAGAGCTAGAAACATTGATGAGAGAGAAACATCGATCAGCCGCCTCCTGCACACTCCCCACTGGGGATGTGCCCGCAACCAAGGAACATGCCCTTGACCGGAATCGAACCTGGGACCCTTCAGTCCGCAGGCCAATGCTCTATCCACTGAGCCAAACCGGTTTTGGCCTTTTCTTTTTTTTTAAATATATTTTTATTGATTTCAGAGAGGAAGGGAGAGGGAGAGAGAGAGTTGGAAAGATCAATGAGGAAAGAATCATTGATCGGCTGCCTCCCTGCACGCTCCCTACTGGGGATCAAGTCCTCAACCCAGGCATGTGCCTTGAATGGGAATCGAACCACGATCTCCTGGTTCACAGGTCGATGCTCAACCACTGAGCCACCGCGACTGGGCATTGTTTGTGCTTATTCTATGTCTTCAATATCGTCTGCAATAAACTTACACATTATTTTTGAAACGGATCACCACCCTTTGTCTTTTTTCGGAAGTCCTTTTTTTAAAAAATACGTATGCTTTATTGATTTCAGAGAGGGAGAGGGAGAGAGAGATAGAAACATCAAGGATGAGAGAGAATCATTGATTGGCTGCCTCCTGCATGCCCCCCACTGGGGATCCAGCCCACATCCAAGACATGCCCTGATCGGGAATCAAACTGTGACCTCCTGGTTCATATGTCAATGCTCAACCACTGAGCCATGCCGGCTGGCAGGGCTCATAAGTCCTTTGACTCCATTCACACGATCTCCATTTTATCTTCTCCTCCATATACAAATGTTTAGAATTTGGTCCTTTCTGTGTTCCCAAGATCAAGCATGCATCTCACCCTTGCTATATAGTTTTCTATCATTACCCCATATTTTTGGCCACCTCTTGCTCCTCCTTCTGGCATTCCAGAAGAGTGACAACTTCTGTCTAACTCCTAACAGTAAACGCATCTTCTGAATAGCTGTACTGTAAAATTCAAATATGATTAGCCGAGGGAGAACATTTTCTTCTAGCCAGTAGGTAAGGTATATCCTGCCAAAATCAACTCTACCTTTTCAATGTCTGATTCACGGAGCAAACGTTTCTCCATGGCTACCCTGTAATCTAAATTTAGAGGCTTCAGCAAAAGCATCCACATTTTAAAAATATTTCAAGATTCCAAATAAACGCAATGCCAAGTGTAGCAATGTCTAAGCACAAGCCTGTTTTATTAACCGAGTGATGGTTTTCTTTTTCTGTTGTTTTGTTTTATTCCTCCTCGAATTTTTATTTTGAACATTCTCAGGGCTATAGAAAAGTTGAAAAAATGGTATAAAGAAATTTACAGCCCTCGCTGGTTTGGCTCAGTGGATAGAGTGTAGGCCTGCAGAGTGAAGGGTCCTGGGTTCGATTCCAGTCAAGGGCACATGCCTCGGTTTCGGGCTCAGTCCATTGTGCAAAAGGCAGCCAATCAATGATTCCCTCTCATCATTGATGTGTCTATTTCTATCTCTCTCTTTCTCTCCCTTCTTCTCTAGAATCAATAAAAATATATTTTAAAAATTTACATATCCTTCATGTATATCAATTATTTACTTAAAATTGTTAAAAATGTTTTGATTTTTAGAGAGAGGAAGGGAGAGGGAGAGACAGAAACATCGATCAGCTGCCCCCTGCATGTGACCCACTGGCGATTGAGTCCAAAACCTGGGCATGTGCCGACTGGGAATTGAATCAAGGATGTCTTAGTGCATGGGAGGATGCTCAACCAATTGAGCCACACCGGCCAGGCCCAACTGTTTACTTTTTGCCCCATTTGTTTATTGATTATACTGAACCGTTTGAAACGAAATTGCACACATGGCTTTTCTCCTCAAGTAACTAAATGTGCCTACTAAGAATAAAAGATATTTGTATACTTGTGTTCATAGCAGCATTCTGCAAAACAGTCAAAAAATGAAAGCAACCCAAGCGTCCATGAACAGATGAATGAACAAACCAACTGTGGGACATACATACAATGGAATAGTATTCAGCCTTAATAAGGAAGGAAATTTGACATATTCTACAACAGGGATGAACCTTGAGGACATTGTGCTAAGTGAAATAAGCCAGTCACAGGACAGGCTATATAATTCCACTTCCATGAGGTCTGAGGAGTTACTGTTTAACAGGTACAGGGTTTGTTTCCCAAGATGAAAAGGGCGATGGCGATGGACTGTGCTGGTGGTTGCACACTATGGATGTATTGAAGACCACTGAACTGTGCAGCTGACACCGACCAAGACGCAGTTTGAGTCCCGGAAGTTCGGGAGAGCAGTGAGCTCCCTTGCCAAGCACTCAGGATTTTTTCTCCTGATACCTGAGGGACCACCTTATTCATAGTAGCTCAGTTAAATTTGTTGAATTTAATATTTCGTTCTCTTTGGCTTCAAAGATAAGAAGAAATGAAGCAAAAGTGAGTAATCAAGTTAAGACTGCCTTGAAATATATTTCTTGTGAAAACCCAAGTCAGCACTGGTAAAAATTATAACCTTGTACAGTATAATGTGCAGCCAATCCTGACATGGACACATCCAAGCATGAAGACTGTCAGCTTTTCCTCTCTATGAATCATGCGTAACAGATGAGCGTACTTAAATTTCTCATATAACTTGAACTTATCATTAGCTTTCATATTTTTCAACTAGAATTTTCTATGGGTAACATGAAATGCCCATCCATTTTATAAAGAGATAACATTTAATGTTAACATTATTTACAGTTAAGAAGCAAAACTAAAACACAGCAGTAATCCTTCCAGTTAAGGATGTAAGGAAACACTGGACTTAATAATTGTCATAGACCAGTAAGATATCACAGCTGGGTCTTCTCCATTATAACTCTCACCTAACGTTAGTTAAGTCAAATGTATTTCATTTTATTTATTATTTTTAAAAATACATTTTATTGATTTTTTACATAGAGGAAGGGAGAGGAGATAGTCAGAAACATTCGATGTGAGAGAAACACCAATCAACTGCCTCCTGCACAGATGTGCCCGCAACCAAGGTACATGCCCTTGACCGGAATCGAACCCGGGACCTTTCAGTCCGCAGGCCGACGCTCTATCCACTGAGCCAAACCGGCCTCGGCAAGTCAAATGTATTTTAAAGCTTTCCTCAATAACAGATGTGTATCCTTGTAAAGGTGGGGAGAGCCCACCAGGAATCCAGTGCGCCTGGCACTGCAGATGCTCAGACGCTCTGAGAAAGGAATTATGGCTTCAGGTAAGCCCTAGTAAGGTGACCAGGACAAATTGTTAAAAAATCTGTTTTGTCCCACCAAAAGCGGGACAATCTGGTCACCTTACTGAGTGCCCATCTTCCCTCCCTACCACTGGGGGGTCACCTTCATATCCATCCAAGAAGGCGTGCAGTGACCGCCCCTAACTCCACCTGCATGGGCACCGCCCTGAGAGTCCCTCTTGCATCTCTGGGCTGTGGCTTCCCTCCTCCCGATGCTTTCCTATCATTTAATCACATCACTTTACATTTCCATGCCCTCAAAGGATTTCAAAACACCCCCTTACTAGGTTTTTTTAATCCATTCGAATTAGCTTCTGGAAAGATGGATGTTGATTCTAAAGATGGAACTAGCCACATTGGATTAAAAGAAAACTTCTTGTTAAATTAAATTGAATTTGCACCCAATCCTGACAAAATGTGTAAAACTTAAATTTATGTGAATTTTGTTCACTTTTAATTTCACATGTATATAATTTTTAAAATGTTAATCTTTATTTGCTTCAAAATAATCTGGACAACGGTTTGATGGCTGTTGGGAATGACTGACTGGTCATGGGGATCAATATACTGTACTGCCTTTGACTATGGGTAAAATTATTCCTAATTAAAAAACCGCACACATCTAACTGTAACGGCCAAATTATGGCATAGTCACAGGATTAACTATTAAGCAAATATTAACACATTTTACAAATAAAGAAAAACTCAAATATATATGAAGGAAATTCATCATGTCTAAAATAACTACTTTTAACTTTTGGGATTAAATGATTTGACTTTATATTTATTTTTCATGTGTTTTTTTAAAATACATTTTTATGGATTTCAGAAAGGGCGAGGGAGAGATAGAAACATCAATGATGAGAGAATCATTGATTGGCTGCCTCCTGCACACCCCACACTAGGGATCAAGCCCAGAACCTGGGCATGTGCCCTGACCAGGAATCGAACCGTGACCTTCTGGTGACCTTCTGCTCAAACACTGAGCCACGCAGCTGGGCTCAGGTCTTTGTTGTTTTTTTTAAACAAGATATTACATATTATTGCTGTAATGTAAACCAACTTGTTACTGAGCTGCTTCCCATCATCTATTTAAGACTCTTTCTTACCTATTCAAAGCCTAATGTTTTGAAACTTGCAACTGTCTTGCAATTAAGTATTTTTGCTGCAAATTCATGGAACAACTGTGGATTGTGATAGGCAAATATATATTTAGGATGTATCTGTAAAGACTAGTAGAAATTACCCATATTTTCATTCTACCATGCTTGTTTCAATGGGAAAAATCTCTAAATCAGACAAAACCATGTTCTCAAAATGCTATACAGCACTTACAAATGCTATAGAATTATACTAACATAGAAGTATGAGATCTGCCCTAGCTGGTTTGGCTCAGTGGATAGAGCATCGGCCTGCGGACTGAAGGGTCCCAGGTTCAATTCTGGTCAAGGGCACATGCCCGTGTTTCGGGTTCGGTCCCCAGTTGGGGGTGTGCAGGAGGCAGCCAATCAATGATTCTATCATTGATGTTTCTATCTCAGTATCCCTCTCCCTTCCTCTCTGAAATCAATAAAGATATATATTAAAAAAAAAAAAAGTATGAGATCAGACACATACACATTTCTCCCCCCTGCACCTGCCCAAACCCCTACACTTTTACACACACTTCTGAACATTGACTTCTACAACCAAATCTTTTCCCTTGGGCCTCCATGAGTACTAGGCACTGGTTCGGTGCTTTAAGACCTGATTAATCCTCATTGGAAAGGACAAATTCCACCTGACAAGCCCGAAGGGTGCTTAGTAACTGGTTTTTCTAGTTAATTAGATTGACTTGTTTGTATCGTTATTAAAGTTATCTTCCTTGTCCTTTTAGGATGTCTGAATTGATGTCAAGCCAGACATTCTTTTTTTTCTTTAGCCATTCTTTCTTATCACAGTTCTTTGTTCAGAACTAGTTGTTGAGCCCTGGCTGGGTCGTTTGGTTAGAGTATGGACCCCATACACTAAGGTTTCGGGTCTGATACCTAGTCAGGGCACATACAAAAATCAACCAATGAATGCATAGCTAAGGGGAACAACAAATCAAAGTGTATTTCTCTCTCTGAAAACAACAAAAAACTAGTTGAAAGAACAAGAGATTTTTTTTGTGTAACTGATCCCACACTACATCTCAAAGTGGATCAGTAAAAGAAAAAATTGTTTTCTTTTGACAATCAAGGGTTGAGGGTTCATTTTATCACAAAAGGATAATGCTTAAGGCAAGTAGCATCTGGAATTACTTCTATTCCAATTTTCTCTATAGAAGACAATCTTTTAGGTATCAATCTATAAGAAATAAAAAACCCTTGTACTATTTTTAAAGAAAAATGTTAGTAGTGATGAGAACAATTGAGAAACTTTGACGGTTCAATTTATCACCATTCCTAGGGCTGAGGAAGCTGGATAGTACAAATCAATACTGCTGGATGGGTGTTAAAATTCAGCAGTTTGTTTTTAGGTATCCCTTTAACTGGTACAAATAGGAGCTAGAGAAATCCTGGCACACACACACAAAAATTGCTCAAGTGTGAGAGTGCTTTACTTAATTTACATATTGGGGAACCTGCTTGAGTCCTTTTCCATGCCCCAGCGGTTGCCAAAGCCCTCCTTTTGCACCTGCTTTTCCTAGTCTCACACTTTTAAGATGTCATTACCTCACCACTCCCTGTGAACTCTGTTCAAAATGGTCATTTGTGCAGTCCTTGAAGAGATGTGATCCCCTAGGAACCCTGTTTTTAAAGCATTCTTGCCTCCCACCCACCAGTCTACAGGCACAATCACACACCGAGTGTAGAGAATCTCTCAACTTTGTCCCAAGGCCCCCTCTTCAGCAGTAATCTTGGCAAGTGCCTTCTCTGGGCCTCATTTTTGCATTTGCCAAATCAGCACTAGTGCCCAACACCAACCATCTCTAAAGACTATTTTAATGGCAAAACTCCAAGTCCAATACACAAGAAAGCAAATTTCAAAAATATGCAAATACAAATCACACTGAGCCTAGATCTAGCCTAGTCAGTCCTTACAAGCTTACTTCCTGTGAATACTTACTTTGCTCCAGAGGACATTGGACTATTTCTCCCATTACTGAACCAATGTAGCCACACCAACATCTTTAAAGTACAATGCAGCCCTAGCTGGTTGGGCTTAGGGGATAAAGCACCAGCCCTCAGACTGAAGGATTGCAGGTTTGATTTGGTCAAGGGCAGGTACCTAGGTTACAGGTTAGATTCCTGGTCCCTGCCAGGGCGCAAGTGGGAGGGAACCAATTGATGTTTCTGTCTCTCCCCTCACTTTCACTCTCTCATAAAAATAAAAATCAATGGTAAAATATCTTCGGGTAAGGATTAACAAAAAAGTACAATGTAGATGTGTTCAAGTAATTTACAACCCTGGCGATCAATGGGGTGACAAATGTCGCAGCCAGATCGCCCACACATCCCAGACTGCCCTCACATCCAAGTAGTTTACAGTAAAATTAAATTTTAAGAAAGTTTTGGAAGTGCATGGAACTTGTTTAAATAAAATTTAAGCCAGAACTTAATCCATGTTCCTCAAATAATTCTTTCATAATTGAGATTTTATTGTTTTGAGGATCAGTACACAGACATTTCAATTTGTACACAATTCTTAACATACGTACCAAAAATGTAAAGTCATGTAATTGTGATTCTTTTCTAAACAGTTATTCCAGTGACTTTCCAGCTTAAAATTTAGAGGCTAACTTTCCTTAATAGAGTATCAAGTACCAATATCTTCAAATGTTGATACGCTGTTACATCAAAGTCCCACTAATTCACAATTTAATATCATATATACTACATAATCAAATCTTCAATCTTTCACAGCACATTGACAAAGTTACTAGGAAAACTGGACTACCACACCAAAGATGTTACAGATGCACAAAATTCTGACAGGGAGAGCCAGGATCAAGGAGTGGTTTTCTTTAGGAAATAATTCTACCAAAAACATGTGAATAGAAGTAATTTAAAATGTTCAAGACATAGCAAACGCACGACTGACTCCAAACTGCCATTTAGTATGCTTTGTATTATAGGATATAAAAACTACCCCCATCTATGGAATGTTAAGCCGACACCCAAGACAATCAAAGTCTCCCATATTCAATATCCCACTATTTTCTGGTTGTACCAAAAAATAAACAACCAGCAAATGATTTCACCTCTTAAAAAAAAGCATTTACACTTAAAAAAATGGGATGAGGTGGAATTCCCTCCTTCTTAAAAATGTTTCTAGAGCTACTAAAAAACTTGCATTTACAAAATAGTTGATAAAAATATTCCTCTGGATTGTACAAGAAGGGAGACAGGGACCACTGATAAGACATGGTATATGACATTAATCGGACTTGGCTTCTTTTTCTCCTGCTTCATCTGAGGTTGGACTCTGCAAATCAAAGGAAAAATATGATTAAACATTTGGTTTCTGTGTCATTGCTATGATCTTTGATTAGAATTTAACACAATGTAAGTTTTACATATATGTAACTAATATATACATGTAACTCTTAGGTCTTAAAAACACAGTCAGCTCTTGCCCTGGCCGGTGCGGGTCAGGTGGTTGATGTGTTGTCCCATGCACCAAAGGGGTGCGGGTTCCATTCCCAGTAAGGGCACACATAGAAGGCAACCAACTGTTATTTCCCCCTCCCTAGAAAAAATGAAAAAAAAAAAAAAAAAAAAGTGCCTCAGGTGAGGATCAAAAAAGAAAAAAGTCAATCCTCATTATCTGTAATTCACCCACTCACTAAAATTTATTTATAACCCCAATCAATGTTCATGGTGCTTCCATGATAACACCAATAATCTCAGTCATCCAACATGCACATTCCTGGCTGAGGTTGTGCTGCCCCCCCACCACCCGCCCCAAATATATTTTTATTGATTTTTACAGAGAGGAAGGGAGAGGGATAGAGTTAGAAACATCGATCAGCTGCCTCCTGCACACTCCCGACTGGGTATGTGCCTGCAACCAAGGTACATGCCCTTGACCGGAATCAAACCTGGAACCCTTGACTCCGAAGGCCAATGCTCTATCCACTGAGCCAAACCGATCAGGGCTGTGCTGCCTTCTTGTTTCAGCGCTAACACAATAAACAAGCATCTTTTCCACACTCTATTTAGTCCCACACATTTCACATTTTTTCTTTTTTTTGGGGGGGGATGGAGTTGGGCGTGGAGCGGTGGGGGATGATGTTGTCTAGACAAGTATAGAATTGTCTTCTTGTATTGTCAAGTGCAAGAATGTTGTAATGTGTGTTATGGAGAAAATACACATGGGGGGGTAGCTTCATGTAGGCATGAGTTACAGTGCTGTTTCTGTTGGCCCCAAGTTCAATGCTAATGTACTGACATGTATTAAACAGAAACACACATGAAATAAGGTTATAATCAGTTGATTGAAGTGTTATGATTAGAGTTGAAGGATTCTAACCCTGCATTTCCCCTAACTGTTCAGTATTCACAGCAACCTCTTAAAACATAACCATCATGAGTCATAAGAATCAACTGTAGTTTGATAACATGTATTCAATACTTCCCTGATAACTAGTTTAGTAATGTCTTCTTATATCACATATTAGATGTTGTGGTTAAAACTAGGAATTCAAAGTATATTGTGATTATAAATCTTACAATTTAGAAGGGGATGATTACATTAAAATTTGATCTTTAAATAGAAAAGTTTAAAATTAAGTACCTAAATTTATCTTTTCTAGTTTAGCCAATACAATGTAAAAAGAGGCTTAGTTGGCTTAAGAAGTTATCAAAACCTTGCAGTCCACTTATTATTTATATACTTTAAAATGTTTTTATTGATTTTAGAGTAGGAGAGGGAGAAAGATATAGAAAAACAGATGAGAGAAACATCAATCAGCTGCCTTCTGCACACTCCCCTACTGGGGATTGAACACGACCTCTCTGTGCATGGGATGTCAGCCAACCACTGAGCCACAAAATATTTAATATAAAAAATAGACCGTCTTATCAGCTACATAAAAGTTACAGCTACATAGCTTACTATCTACTGTCGGAGTAAAAAAACCAACAACAAACATGCCAACCTCCTCGTTTTTAGTTTCTCCGTTTTCCGCAGGTAGATCTTCTTTAGGTTCCTGGTCAGCCACTTCGGCCTGCTTTCCCTTTGCTCCCCTTTTCCCTTTCGTTTGCACTTTTTTGTCCGCAGACTTATCCTATGAAGGAGACAGTAGCCACAAGAGTTGCAATGTTAATGTTCTGTTGCTCGTCAGCCTGAGTCACATGACACTTGTTACACGAGCCACCTTAAGGTCCACCACCCCCAGTAAGCAGGACAACCAAGTGCACTAAGGAGAACTGTAACAGGACTTGCCTAGCAAGCCTTAATGATGTTTAAACCTAAGGCCTGAGCTATACAACTTTCCCCCACACCTTCCTCATCACCCACTATTTTCTGAATTTCCTCACGGCAGAACAAATGAGTTGGAGGGATCTCTTTCCCTGGTAACTCTCAAATTTCTCTTAAGCATGATCAATAATCAAACAGTCAAATGACCACTGAGCTGACAAGACAATCACCCTCACAGTAGCCCATTCACCTGAAAGATGTTGTATGGTCAGGTTGACTATCATATAATGAGTAGCTAAAAGGATCAATTTTGAGTTTATCGTTATCATTTAGGTGTTTTGAAGAATCTGAAAGCACACATATTAATTAGTATGATGATAAAATAGGTTTAAAATTTAAGCCACGTTTAAAGCACTACAGAACAATATTTTTGGATACCACCCATCAATGGAAAGTTTAACAAATATTTTAACATTTCCTATAAATAAAGAATGTAGCAACACCAAAATTAAATTATATTAGGTCACCAGAAGTTGTATCAAGACCCCTATCAATACTGATCAATACCCCCCATACCCGAGTTAAATGGCCACAAAGGCAGGCGTGTGGTCTCACAAACATCAATGCTAAGAGGGAAAAATCAAGTGCACTATATTCTGTACCAGTTGTGGCATTCCATACATAAAGATTGCTTGATAAGTATTAACTCCATACCTTTAGGATAAATACTAAATTAGGTAAACAAACATATTTGGGATGATAACACTGTTCCACAGGTTGCTACCATGAAGTGGATTGAAATAATACTTTTTATTTTATTTTTAAAACATATTTTAATTTATTTCAGAGAGGAAGGAAGAGAAACATCAATGAGAATCATTGAGTGGCTGCCTCCTGCACGCCCCCTATTGGGGATCGAGTCCGAAACCAGGCATATGCCCTTGACCAGAATCGAATACGCTCACTCTATCTGCTGAGCCAAACCAGCTAGAGCTGAAATAATACCACTTTTAACTATTAATAGTCAGAAAACTAGAGGAAACAAAATAAATTAACACATTTCTCTAATGTATGCTTCTACTTTCAAAATCCTTCTAAGGAAATTATCCAAGTCAGGAGCACATATTGGATATATATGCTTTGAAAACAGCATGTCTAACCTGTAGTATAGTAATCAACACATCAAAAGCTTTACTTTCATTTAAAGCTTTAAATGGATTAATTATGGGAACAAATAGGTCAATTATAAAACCAAAGATGTACTACGTAAACTAAAGGAAAAAGCCACTGACCCTCCTTTTCCTTCGGGAAGACGAACTGACAGGCTTGCTCCTTAAGGAACACTGAGACAGGACTTACCTGTTGACCTCTGAGAGGAAGGAAATGAAATGTTTATTACATTTGATGTCCCAAACTGGAGTTAAAATTGAACTGTTTACATTAAAATAATTTTAAGGCAGCCCAAATATAGACAGAGGTCGATAAGAAAGAACAATTTAAGAGATAAGTAAGCATAGTCTTTAATCCAACTGGTTTATTAAAATAAAGCAAAGAATAAGCCCTAGCCAGTTTGGCTCAGCAGATAGAGCCCCATCCCAGTAGGGGTCGTGCAGGAGGCAGCTGATCAATGATTCTCATCATTGATGTTTCTCTCTCTCTCTCTCCCTTTCCCTTCTCTGAAATCAACAATAATTTTTTTTTAAAAAAAAGCAAAAAATAAAAGATGGGTAATAATAGTACACTGTTCTTGCCAACATTTTGCAACATGATCCTTTTTTTTCTTCAGCCCAGAAAACTTTGTGGGGAATCGAACTTCGTTTACAGAGAATTTCTGCGTTATCTTCTGGTGTGACAAATTCTAAGCTAACATACTATGTTCATACCTTCCTTGCACCCTTAAAAAAACCACCACAAAGCAGAACTTTTCTTTTAAAGAAAAATTAAGATTTTTACACTCAGCTCTGTACAATGTTTAAATAAAGAACCTCTTTTAGAAAAGGGGTGTTTTTTGGGGGAAGTGATCGAAAATACCGAACTCTCAAGTTCTGAGTGGACAGAAATCAATCACACCATGTGCTCGCCTTGAAGAACATGGAGAGCTCAGCAGAGGGTGATTTCACTGCCATATCCAAAAACAAAGTTACAAATGATTTACATATGTCCTGCCTTTCCAACTTAAGCTGTCACATGTACACATCCCCAGGAACTTCATTCCAGCCACCTGCAAGGTGAGCAATGCGATCATCGATCTCTTCCAGAGCAGCAAGTGTCATGGTTAACACGGTTTCGTGAACTCCTCTACACACGACTGCAAATGAAATACTTTCAGAATAGCATGTTCTCAGAGAACGCAACTCTGGATCTACCCACACACGAGAGGACCCGCTACCTCGGCTTGTGAACTTTACGTGCAAAAACTTACACATTCCTTTCCTCCTGGCCTCAGTCCCAGCCTCGCTTTTATTGTCAAAAGAAACACAAGCATGCGACCACGGACAAGCACCGACTATACACACGCACACAACACAAAGACGGGTTTCCTCGGCAAGCTCAAGTTAATATTGAATACTTTGTCATCTTAAGTTCCCTCAATTCTGCAGCAGCGTTAATGTGACACATCACAGCCCCTTAAGTCAGGACAATTATGTCCACATTTTATTCAGACCAGAAAAAAAAAAGTTTATAGTTATTAAGATGTAAAGCTTAAAAAGGAAAAAAAAAAAGGGTGAAATGCCGACATTTCAGGAGCCTGACATTTAACTTTCCAAAAATCAAGGTCTTAGTCGCCGGCACCGGCGTTCTGTTAAGGAAAGAGTCCCGCGTTCAGCAGCAGCATTTCCAAGACACGAGGGCCCGTGAAGGCAAGTCGGGGACCCACCTTTCCCGCCGCCTTTTTGGGCTTCGCTTCCACTTTTGCAGGAGCAGGTTTCTGGAAGGCAAAGGGAGCAGCACTGAGTCTCCGCCCTGGGTCCGACCCCGCGAGAAGGAGACGGGGGTGGGGTTTGCTCTACTTACGGCTGACAACCTGGCCGACCTCCTCTTCGGCTTTAGGAGAGAAAAGGAAAATGAGCGACGAGTGAAGGCTGCGGCTCCAGCTCCAGCCGCCCTCTCCCCCCCCAGGCCAGGAGCGGGGCCCTTACCTCCTCCTTGGCCGCCCCCTCCGCAGAGCTGACCTGTGGGAGGAAGCGCACGCGAGTGGGAGCAGCCCGCGAACAAAAGTGCCGAGCGCCCCGCGCCCGCCCGCCCACCCGCCCGCAGAACAATGCCCGGCTGACGTCAGGGGCTTCCCGCCGCCGGTTCGAATCTCCCCCCACCCCCCGGAGCTGCGGGCACCGCGCGTCCCCCGGCACCGCGCACTGCCCGCCCGCCCGCCGCCGCCGGTCCCGGGGCGCCTCTTGGGCCCACACCGCCGTGACCGCGCCAGGCCTGGGCCTCGCGGGCGCCGCAGCAGGCCTGGGCGGCGAGGGGGCGTGTGCGGGCCGCGGTCCCCGCTCACCTTCCTCTTGGGCATCGTGGCGGCGGGCCGGGCGCGTGCTGGGTGCCTGAGGGCCGCGGCGCGCCTAGTGGCTTGGCGAACCTGGGCTGCCTGGCCGCTGCCGCGTCTCCCGCCGCCCAAGCTGCTCGGACCCGCGACGGGGGCAGTGGGAGAACCAGATGAAACCGGATTGGGAGCCCGCCTTCTCCTCCCCCCGCGTCCCCCGGCCGCTCGCTCCCCCTCTTCGCCGGCCGGGCCGGCCCCTGCCCCTTCCCATTGGCTGCGGGGCCCACTCGGCTGCGGTCCGCGCCCTGAATAGGTGAGGCGGGCCGTCACTCGACCACTGCGCCCCGCCCCCGCTCCCGGCGCCCCCACTCCCGCCTGCCATCTCGCGGGGCCCCAGACCCAGGCGAGGGGGGCGGGGCCTCGGAGGCCGCTCTCGCCTCACGGCAGTTTGAAGCCGAGCCGCAAAGTGCGGTCTGCCTGCCGATTGGTGGACGCCCGCCACGTGACCTGTGCGTGATCCCAACCACAGCGCTCCAGGGTACCTGGGCTCCTGCCAGCTCTGCGTGCCACAAGGATTCATTCCCTTCCATCCAGGGTGAATGGCGATGAGACACTTAGTCTCGTAGACTGAGAAGGGAGAGGGAATGGTTGCCAGTAGGATCCGTTTCTCCCACCTCAGTCGGCAAGAAAGGATATCTAGGGTCTCTAGCTTCGCAGGCCGGCGGGAAGCTGGTCTCAATGCGCAGGCGCCGGAAGGGAGGCCGTGGGAAGGAAAGCGGGAGCGGGCGACTCGCGAGGCGCCAACCGCGCAGGCGCGGGTCTTTGCGACGTCCGCCGACTCCGGCCGTGTTCCCTAACCGGCCTGGTCGGAGTCCGCTCTTTCTGCGTAGCTTCCTTTTGGTCACCCATCCATTCAGGAGTGCGGGGTGCACGGGGGTCGACTCAGGAGCTTTGTGGGTTCCTGAGCCACGGTCACCCTCTAGCGCTTAAGTGAAGCGGGAAGCACACCCACGCAGTTCCTGCGTGTTTTTCTTTTTCTTTTTAATATATTTTATTGATTTTTTTACAGAGAGGAAGGGAGACAGTGAGAAACATTGATCAGAGAGAAACATCCATCAGCTGCCTCCTGCACGCCCCCCACTGGGGATGTGCCCGCAACCAAGGTACCATCGAACCTGGGACCTTTCAGTCCACAGGCCAACGCTCTATCCACTGAGCCAAACCGGTTTTGGCTCCTGCCTGTTTTTAACCGCTGCTCCCATAAGCACCTTTTAAAGGTGAAAGAAGGGCTTCTGACTTGGGGGGGGGGGGGGGGGTCTGAGCTAGGAACCCCAGAATCAGTGAGGCCGTGCGTTATTCTGTTGTGTGTGTGTGTTTTAAGTGAAGAAATAGTTACGTGTAAAAGATGGAATTGAGTTGGGTGATTATAGGAAAAGGTTTTAATCGGAAAATTGTCAGCTGGAAATCTTGGAGAGGAAGAAACATTAGGCTACTCCGAACCCAAAAGCTTGGAGATGGACCAAATGTCGATCATTTGAGGGGCCCAGATAAACCATGGCATCTTCACATAGTGAAAACCGAGCCATTGGAAAGAAAAATTGAGGCATTGCTTTACTAAGGGAGTGAATTTTGAAAGTTATTAGACTTAACTCTTGATCAATAACTCAAGTGCCTTCGCTTCTCATTCAAGAAAGCCTGAAATCCTTAAAGTGGCTTATACAGCCCTCTGATCTGACCCACTTCGATGATTTTCACTGCTGCTCACCCTGTTCCACCTTCCGAACCACAAACAGGCCCGGCACTCCTTGCTTCAGGGCCTTGTCATCTGCTGCTCCCTCAGACCACTGCAGTTCTCTTCCTCAACCTCCTTCCGGTCTGCACAAATGCCACCCTCTCAATGAGGCCTTTCCTGACCTTTCCATTTAAAATAGCAACTCCTTATGTCCACCTCAGCCTTGCTTTTCCATAGCATCTATTGAGTATATAGGTATATTGAATGTGAAATTATACACTCATTGCATATCTCAGGGAGAATATACAAGGAAGTTGCCAGTGGATGCTTCTGGAGAGAACAATTGGGGGCAGCAGGGTAATATTAAAATTGATCCTTTTCTCTCCGATCTGCATTTAAAAGAAAATGACACCAGAGAGGGCCTGGCACAGATATGTTCTGAATGCCAGGCATTATTCTTGGCCCTGGGGTAGAGAGACTGCAGGCAGGATACCTATCCCAACGACTCGGGGTGGTAATTTAGTGGGAGAGAAAGCACCCAAACTGGCCAGGGGGACAGCACATTCCACAGCATGCGGTCTTAATAGATCCTGACAGCCCTCTGGGCCTTCAGAGTGGCAGGTGATATGGAGATATGGAGAGTGGCGGTGAAGATTTAAGGGAAGAGGCAGAAAACAGTAGAGCCACAGCCTACAGGAGGTGTTTGATGCCAGGCTAAGCAGTTTGGCTGTTATCCAAGGAGTGGGAGACGCTGCAAGGTCTTAAGACATTGACAGTGCTGAGATCTGAATTTAGCTCATAAAGATCTTTCTCCCTGGAGAACTGAAGATGCCTAGGTTAAAGGTGACAAACTGGTGGCATACAGATTTTTAAAAAATAAATCTTTATTGTTCAGATTATTACAATTGTTCTTCTTTTTCCCCCCCATAGCTCCCCTCCACCCAGTTCCCACCCCACCCTCTGCCCTGACCCCTCCCACTGTCCTCATCCATAGGTGTATGATTTTTGTCCAGTCTCCGCCTGCACCCCCCCACACCCCTTTCCCCCCGAGAATAGTCAGTCCACTCCTTTCTATGCCCCTGATTCTATTATGTTCACCAGATTATTCTGTTCATCAGATTTTTTATTCACTTGATTTTTAGATTCACTTGTTGATAGATATGTATTTGTTGTTCATAATTTTTATCTTTACCTTTTTATTCTTCTTACTCTTCTTAAAGAATACCTTTCAGCATTTCATATAATATTGGTTTGGTGGTGATGAACTCCTTTAGCTTTTTCTTATCTGTGAAGCTCTTTATCTGCCCTTCAATTCTAAATGATAGCTTTGCTGGGTAGAGTAATCTTGGTTGTAGGTTCTTGCTATTCATCACTTTGAATATTTCTTGCCATTCCTGTCTGGCCTGCATAGTTTCTGTTGAGAAATCAGCTGACAGTCGTATGGGTGATCCCTTGTAGGTAACTAACTGTTTTTCTCTTGCTGCTTTTAATATTCTCTCTTTGTCTTTTGCTCCTGGCATTTTAATTATGATGTGTCTTGATGTGGTCCTCTTTGGATTCCTTTTGTTTGGGGTTCTCTGCGCTTCCTGGACTTGTAAGTCTATTTCTTTCACCAGGTGGGGGAAGTTTTCAGTCATTATTTCTTCAAATAGGTTTTCAGTATCTTGCTCTCTCTCTTCTTTTGGCACCCCCATAATTCGGATGTTGGTACAATTGAAGTTGTCCCAGAGGCTCCTTACACTATCTTCATATTTTTGGATTCTTTTTTTCTTTTTGCTTTTCCGGTTGGGTGTTTTTTGCTTCTTTGTCATTCAAATCTTTGACTTGATTCTTGCGATTCTCTCGTCTGCTGTTGGATCTCTGTATATTATTTTTTATTTCAGTCAGTGTATGCTTAATTTCTAGTTGGTCCTTTTTCATATCCTCGAGGGTCTCACTAAATTTATTGGCCTTTTGTAGGAAATTCTTGAAAAACCTTATAACCATGGTTTTGAACTCTATTCAGTAGTTTGCTTTCCTCCATTTCTTTCATTCGTGACCTATTTCTTTGTCTCCACATTTCGGCTGCTTCCCTGAGTTGATAGAGTGGTTTTGTGTGCTAGGTGTCCTATAGGGCCCAGTGGCTCAGCCTCCCCAGTTACCTGAGGTGGACACTCTTGGCGCACCCCTTTGTGGGCTGTGTGCACAGTCTTGTTGTAGTTAAGCCTTGATTGTTGTTGGTATCACTGGGAGGAATTGACCTCCAGGCCAGTTGGCTGTGAGGATCAGCTGTGTCTTTGATGGGAGAACTTCTGTGCTGGAGACACCCTTTTAAGACAAGACTTGCTTCATTGGGGCTTTGGTGCTCACTGAGTCTGCCCCATGAGTGTGTCCCTTATGGATCTGAGGAATTGTAATCTGGATGGTCCTACTCTGACCCCTGGGTACACTGGCTCTTGGATCTCCAAGGAGGTGCTAATTTAGCCTCTGCCTGAGGCCACCCAGCAGGAGCAATGGAAAGATCTGCAGATTCCTCTTCTTTGTTTGGGTTTTGGAGGTGCCCAGATGAGGCCCAGCTGTGAAGCAGTGCAAGTTGCTGCAGGGCCTTGGGCCTTCTTTTGGATGTTCTGGGTCTCACTGACTCAGCTGCAGTTTGTTAGGTAAGTTTAGAATTCAAAGGACCAGGCCATTCATATGCAAATGCCTCTGCGCTCAGCTTGGATGGGGCGGAGTCTCAGGGCAGAGCAAACAGCAATGGCTTCCTGACAGCCCTGCCCTAAGAGGTCCCCGGGTCTCAGTGTCCCTTGGTAATCGTTGCAAGCACCTCTGAGAGAAAGCCGCCCCCGAGTTCCGCCTGCTGCCAGACAGTCCAGTTTCTCCCCATATGAGTCTGGGTCCCCAGAGTCTCGCCCGGAACTGGAGTTCAGAGCAGTCAGGAGCTTGTGTCTCCCTCCGGATTGAAAAAGCCAGCCGCGTCCTCAGTTGCCAGCCCTCTCCTCGCGCGCACACGCCTCCGTACCTCTGCACTTTACTTCCACAGCTCCTCTGAGTCTCAGTGTGCTTTTCTCTTTCTTCCTAGTTGTAGAATTTCCACTTAGCCAGCCTTCCTGTGGTTCTGGATGATGTATGTTTTGTCTTTCAGTTGTAGTTTTGAAGTTGTTGTGCGAGGCAGCAAGTTCAGGTTTAACCTATGCTGCCATCTTGATTTCTTCTCCAGATTTTTTTTTTTAAGTTGCCAACACAAGCACATGGAACAACTGGAATTCAGTAGGAAAACTGGCAGTATCTTTTTTAAACAAATCCATGCCTGAGGACATGCTTATTGATTTTATAGAGAGAGGGAAACGGAGAGAGGAAAACATTGATCAGTTGCCTCCTCTACCTGCCCCAACCAGGGATTGAACCCGATATTTGGGTATGTGCCCTCACTGGGGAATCGAACCAGTGCCCTCCCTGGGGAATCAACCAACTGAGCCATACCAGGCAGGGCAGGACTTATAGTATTTGTTTAGCCAAGTCCACAGGAGAATAAAGACTGGGGATGTTTTGTTCACCATCATTTTATACCTTGTAGTTAGTATAGTGTCTGACACACCCAAGGGTTTCATACATACTTTAATAATTAAAAAAAATTAAAATTGTACTAAAAGACCATTGCATAAAACTCACTTACTTTAAGTGTAAAATCCAATGATTCTTAGTTTTCTAAATTTACAGTTTTGCAATCATCACCACAATCCAGTTAGAGAACATATAAAACACCTGGAAAAACTTCCTCCTGTCCATTTTCAGCCAATCTTTGTCACACTCTCAGGCCCTAGGCAATCACTGATCTGCTTTCTGTCACTAGTTTAAAATTTTCTGCTCCTCAAAGAACATTTTTAAGAGAATGAAAAGACAAGCCACAGAATGGGAGAAAATATTTGCAAAACATATACCAGATAAAGGACTTGTATCCAGAATGAACTCAAAACGCTATCCAGTTCTACGAAAATAACTAAGTAAAAAGGGGGCAAAAGATTTCAACAAATACTTCATCAAGAAAGACGTAAGAGTGACAAATGAGCACATGAAAACCTGCTCAATATCAATAGACATGAAGGAAATACAAATATAGCAAAATAGTCTAATGAGATACCATTACATACCTATTAGGATGACTAAAATGTAAAAGATTGACGTTGGATAGGATGTGGAGGAACTGAATTCAAATCTTGTTGGTCAGAGAGAGAAAGAGAGAAACATCGATTGGTTCCCTTCCATAGGTTCCCGAGTGGCGATCAAACCCACAACCGTTTGATGCATGGGAGGACCCTCAACCAATTGAGGCACTCAGGGCACACTAAAATAAAATTTTAAATGTTATTTGGTTCTAGCAATTATTTTTTAAAATATATTTTTATTGATTTCAGAGAGGAAGGGAGAGGAAGAGAGAGAGAGAAACATCAATGATGAGAATGAATCATTGATTGGCTGCCTCCTGCACATTGGACCGAGCCCGCAACTGAAGCATGTGCTCTTGACCGGAATGAAACCCGGGACCCTTCAGGCTAACGCTCTATCCACTGAGCCAAACTGGCTAGGGCACTAGCAACTATTTTTTATTTTTTTAAATTGATTTTAGGGAGAGAGAGATCAATTTATTGTTCCACGTATGCATTTATTGGTTGATTCTTATATATGCCCTGACCTGGGATGGAACCAACAACCTTGGCTTCTGGGGTCAATGCTCTAACCAACAACTACACAGCCAGGGTGGTTCTAGCAGTTTTTAAAAATTTAGGTGAAATTTACATAATGTGCAACTAACCATTTTAAGGGGCATTTAGTATATTCCCAATGTTCAATATCTTTTTTTCTTTATACCTAGCAACATCAACAGTGCTGCCTTTACATATACTTTAACATTTGCATTTAACATTTTTTCATATTTTTTAACAAGTTAAAAAACAGCAAAATAGCTCAAATTACAATGTTATGTTTTTCATTCTGATTAGCTCCTTACACACACATACACATATACAGTACATATATGTGTGTGCACAGAAAGGGAATACTTGAATATTCATCTATGCTAGAATTCAATTTCCTATGAAATCCTCATACTTCATTCATTGTTAGTTATCCTGGATCCTAAAACAGGCTGCCAACCTATCGGACTGTGACAACTAATGAAAAATATGATGGCTAATAATGTGTGCATTCAAGGTAACTCCCTGAGCTTATTTGGTGCCAGTCACCAAAATAAACACTGCAGATTTCACTTAATTCATTCTGGAAAGATGGTCAGTCTGCTCTTTGATTCAGCACTGTGTGTGCTCATCATCATCACTGTCATCATCATCATTTTCATTTAATAAAATCAAGTGGGCAAACCAAAGACTAGGTAAATCCATTCCCGCTAAATTGTTTCTTCTCATTGTACCCTCTGTTTTCACTATTTTGGGAATAGTCGAGGCCATCTTTGTTTCACCTTGTAGTTCAGTGCTGCCTCTGGTGTGCCTGTCTTGAGAAGAATCCACTTTGTGCTGGCTGTCCTCAGTAACTGACTCTAAGGCACTCAGTTTTGAACACATCTCTAGTTCCTAGATCTAGACTGATTTCTCCTGAGATGTCTTGGCTTTCATATTTTCTTTCCACATGTTAGGAAAATTTAGCCTTCCATTGTGCTTTTTTTTTGAGCCCTGTCCAAATGAAGCAATAGGAGAGAGCTGAGTTATTCAGGTTGGGTTGCTCCTGAAGGCCAGGTCCTCTCCCATCACTGCTGCACAGTCAGGGATATTTCTCTTTTCGGTATGTTTTTTGTTTTTTGTCAAATTATCGCCTCACCAGGAATTGGTGAACCTCTTCCTGGGAGGATGTAATAGTGGTGTATGGTGTGGTAGGGGTAGGGAACAGCTGAAACGCTCCTCTTCAGCCCAAACGGTAGAGACAGAGGGGGAGCTGCCATCACTTTCCATGAGGTGGTTTCTCCCTGTAAATTCTTCTGAATCACTAGAGTGTAGAGGGGCCAGTAGCCTGGCTGCATTTGCTGGAGGGGAAGGCTGTGGAGGAGAGGCAGACTCCGAGCCTGTCTTTTGGGCAGGTCAGCATCACCTACCAGCCAAGATGTGTTTCCACAGAAAGAGTTCACTCTGCAATTATTAAGTAGCTTAGCTTCACGTGTTTTCTTGAAACAGAAATTTGTAGAACCACAGCTCCATGATCCATTTCAATTAGGTTTTAGTTCTCAGACTCCAATCATAGCAGAAGAGGCAGCTAGACATCTTTTATTTACTATACATAAATATGAATTGGTGTTCTTTTTGCTGTACTATCCCATTTTCACCTATATGCAGGGTAACAGGCTGATTGTAAACTGCTTTTTAATTAGATATGCAGTTTTGGAAATCGTTACAGTGTTTAGTTTTGACATGTAAAAATACATTTTACATATAACTCCAAAACATTTCTCTTTACAGATACCTGCCACTATAATCATGGCAGCTTTCTATTTATAAAAAGGTTTATTTTAAATAAAATAAAAGTGAATCAATGTAAAGGAAGTGGTACATAATAACACAAGTGGTTTGCAGATGCACCCAAACTAGAGACAGTGGTACCCGAACCACCAGAGTTTGGGAAACTGGTCTCGCGGGAGTTGAGGGGTGGGTGCGAGGAGACGACGGAAGCCCGGAAGGCCATGGAGAAGGCCGGGACTTAGTGGGAAAGCGGCCCCGCCTCCCTGTCAGCGCGGCGAAGTGCGCAGGCGCAGCGGCCTCAGTGCGCAGGCGCGGGTGCGAGCGCCGCCGGCTGGGTCCCCGGCGTCCGCTGGAGCGGAGCTCACGCTGCAGGCAGCGTCCGGGATGAGCGCCGTGGAGGCCGACCACTGGGCGTGGCTGCTGGTGCTCTGCTTCGTGTTTGGGTGCAATGTCCTCAGGATCCTCCTCCCGTCCTTCTCCTCCTTCGTAAGTGGCTGCCTCGCCTTCCAGGGGCCGGTGGGTCGCGGCCTCAGTCCCGCCGAACCGGGCGTGGACACGGGGGTCTCAGACTGGCCGCGTGATGGCCGCATTCGGCCCGCAGAAGCGTCTTGGTTGGACCCTTCTGTGTTTTAAGAAATACTCAAATACATACATACACACGTAAAAGAAACACCTGGCAGCACTTGGCCACGTTTTCAGGCGGCAGCAATGTTCAGGTTGGGCGTTCTTAGTGTCCCCCCCACCCCCCGCCCGACTCCCCGCACTCATTTCCGTTATTTCCCCGTCTCTGGAGGCATCCGGCAGCCCTCGGCTGCTAGGGGGACAGTGCCCGGAGCAACGCGGCGCCCAGGGGTTGCCGGAGGCCTCGGCCTTCTCGCAGGTCCCGGAGAGATGGATCTAAGGGTGCAGGAGCCCCATTCTGAGGGGTGGGGTAGTTGACAGTGTGGACCGAGAACCTCAGGATGGGGTGATGCCACCTTTCTTCAGGGCAGCGCCGGGCGCCGGGGAGCACTGTCTCAGCGGGGCACCTTGCCAAGGCGCGTACATTACCTCGTGTCCAGCTGTCACGGCTGCGGAGAGAGGTGCATGTCGTCCCCTCTTCCTTGACCTCCCAGAGGAGTCTGACTCAGATAGTCATCCAGTTAGTGACTGTTGGGGCGGAAGTTTGAGCCTTGTTTTGTGATTCTCTTCCTTCTGCTCCTCCCGGAGCATGAATGGGGGCTACCGTGGCAACTTGGATGGGGAATGTGTGGGAGAAACCTGAGCTGTTCCCTGGGGAAGGGCGCCCTCTATTTGCCCACAGTGGGAGTGAGGGGCTGTCTGACCCGGACTGAGACCTTGAACATTGGGTGCAGGGTTGCAGCATTATTCTGGAAACTCAGTTCTCCCTGCTTTTCTCTCCTGATACAAATTGCTGCTGGTGATGGGTATTTAAGACTAGGCAGGATTTCTGCTTCTTTGTGTTTTGTTCTGTCAGTATTCACTTGAGTGCTTGTTTTGTGTATTGCCCGAGGCCCTACTGTTCTGAGGCACAGAGACTTCTCTTAGCGCCCATTCAGAATCTTTCCTGATGCTGCTTAGTCTTTAAGATGATGTCCCAAGTTCTTAAAATTGCAGACTCTTGAAGAGCTGGCTCCTGGCCATTTTTCTTCTTTAAAAAAAATTACGCCCTAACTGGTTTGGCTCAGTGGATAGAGTGTTGGCCTGCGGACTGAAGGGTCCCAGGTTCAATTCCGGTCAAGGGCATGTACCTTGGTTGCGGGCACATCCCCGTTGGGGGGTGTGCAGGAGGCAGCTGATCGATGTTTCTAACTCTCTATTCCTCTCCCTTCTCTCTGTAAAAAATCAATAAAATATATATTTAAAAAATTATGGTGATCCATACATCCTCCTATGTAATAAAGAGCTAATATGCAAATGGTCTTCAAGTCCTCACGCCATAATGGCTCAGACACTCAACACTGGGGAGAGAGGCATGGGGACCAGCCAGGCACAAATGAGCTCGGGAGAGAGGAATGGGGACCAGTTAGGCTGTGGCCCGGGAGGGACAAGCTGCCCACCCCGCAGTCCTGGGTGCCAGCGGCTGTGCCTGCGCCTGCTGCTCGGTGTGGGGCGAGGCAGAGGCAGTTAGGGGCAATCAGGCCAGCAGGGGAGCAGTTAGAGCTGATCAGGCAGGCAGGCAGGTGAGCGGTTAGGAGCCAGCAGTCCTGGATTGCGAGAGGCAGTCGGACATCCCCCAAGGGGTCTCGGATTGGAGTGGGTGCAGGCCAGGCTGAGGGATACCTCCCCCCCGCCCCCATGCATGAATTTCCTGCACTGGGCCTCTAGTATATATATAATAATTTTAACCATTTTTAGGTGTAAAGTTCAGTGGCATTAAGTCCATTCACATGGTTGTGCAGCTATCACCACCATCCATCTCCAGAAGTTTTTCATCTTCCTAAACTGAAACTATATCCATTAAACACTAACTCCTATTCTCTCTCTTCCTGGCACCCACCATTCTACTTTCGGTCTCTATGAATTTGACGACTCCCAGTACCTCATATAAATGAAATAGTACAGTATTTGTCATTTTGTGACTGGCTTATTTTGCGTATCATAATGTCTTTAGGGTTCTTCCTTGTAGTGAGTGTTAGGATTGCATTCCTTTTTGAGGCTGAATATTAGCCCATTACATGTATGTCCTACATTGTGTTTACCTGTTCATCTTTAGATGGACATTGGGGTTGTTTCACCTTTTGGCTATTGTGAGTAGTGCTGGTAGAACTGGTGTACAAATATCTGTGCGAGTCTCTGTTGTCAATTCTTTTGGGAATTGGAGTTGCGGGATCATATGATAACTCCACATTGAATTTTTTGGAGAAACAACCCTTCTACTTTTCACAGCAGCTGCACCATTTACGTTCTCACCAGCACTGCACATTCTCCACCACTTGTCATGTTAGGTTGTTGCTTTGAGAATTGCCATCCCAGTAGGTGCAAAATGGTATATCATTGTGTTTTGTTTTTTTTTAAATATATTGTATTGATTTTTTACAGAGAGGAAGGGAGAGGGATAAAGAGTTAGAAACATCGATCAGCTGTCTCCTGCACACCCCCCACTGGGGATGTGCCCGCAACCAAGGTACATGCCCTTGACTAGAATCGAACCTGGGACCCCTGAGTCCGCAGGCCGACGCTCTATCCACTGAGCCAAACCGGTTTCGGCTCATTGTGGTTTTGATTTACATTTTTCCTTACGATTAGTGATATGGGACATCATTTCTTGTGCTTATGGCCATTTGTATCTCTTCTTTAGAGAAATGTCTATTCAAGCCCTTACGCCATTTTTAAATTGGGCACCACGAGCTGTCCCCAGGGGAAGAGCGCCCTCTGTAGGCCCACAGCAGGAGTGAGGGCTGTTTTGTTTTTTTCTGTTGTTGAATTAGGAGTACTTTATATATTCTGGATATGAACTCTTTATTCCACATGATTTGCAGATGTTGTCTTCCATTTTGTGGGGTTACTGTTCATCTTTCATTTTTCCTCCATTCTTCCTATGTACCCCATCCCATTTCACCTCATGCTGGAGCCACATGCAACTAATCTCAGTTCTCAGAGGCTGTGTTTTACGTTCCTCTCTGAATTGTTTGTAATTGCTCCTTAGCTGAGGGGGGAGTTGAAGTGTGTATGTGGGGTATGCCAGGGGCTATAAATAAGACCGGTTATGTCAGGCTTCTTCACCATGCCTACACCATACACTGTCACAAGAGGTTATTGCTGCAGTCTGGACTCGGGTGAGCTGCTGCCCTGTACGGGTGGCTGTTCATCATTTTAGATGAAAGAGGATTTGGTTTGACCTTGGACCTGTGTCACATCAGTGCTGCTTCTTACAGGCTCTATACCCTTTCTAAACTCAAACTGGTTAGCTTTCTTAAATCTCTTTCCCCTTGGTTATGGCACTATTGGTCGGGATTGTTAGCCAGCTTCAGGTTTTCTTAGTGTCCAGCCCTGTTGCTCCACCTGGTCGCTGGGTTGGTGCTGAGGGTCAGTGCACAGCTGTAAGGAATGTACTGGCCCCACGTAGGTAAAGTGCTGCACCATCACAGGCTGATTTAGGACCCACGTGGGAACGGCTCCTAGGAGGAAGAGTTGGATTGGGAATGGGCCACACCCCTGAACTTCAGATCATAACCTTCTTGCAATGTTTCTGATGGTTTCCGTTCAGCCAGAAGCAAGGGAGGGGTGCACCATCCCACTGGCTGAGCGGCTGGCTGGCCCCCTGGCCCGAGCCCTTGAGGAATGCTAATGTCGGGAATCCTCTGCCCAGCAAAGCCTTGCAAGGTCCTGGGTGGGGATCTCAGCCGATTATTGGGATGGGATGCGTGCTTGGATAAGGACACCCTGGTCCAGTGATGGCGAACCTATGACACGCGTGTCAGCACTGACACGCATAGCCATTTCTGATGACACGCAGCCGCTGAGGCGGCCGCATGCCAAGGATGAAACATTTGCTGCTCCTGAGGATGAAACATTTGCTGCTCCTGAGGATGAAACATTTGCGAAATAATGTTTTTTCCTCAAAATGACACACTACCCGAGTTATGCTCAGTTTTTTGGCGAAGTTTGACACACCAAGCTCAAAAGGTTCCCATCACTGCCCAGTCCCTGGTGTTGACTTGGAATTTTCCTGCGAGCTCTTGCTTTTTTCCCTTCCAGCTGGTCACAGGACACATGGATGAGGGGACCTCGTTCATTTTGCAAGACTTGCTTTAGTCAAAGGCGGCCGAGGAGGAGGGGGACTTCTTGAGCACCCAGTCTGCGTGGGGTACAGGAGGCGCACTGCGCAGGCGCCCCAGGACTGCGCGGCACTGGGCGCTGAGGTCTCTGCAAGCAGTGTGCACTGCGCAGGCGCCCCAGGACTGACACGGTGGAGGGCGGGGTGAGGGTCTCCGCGAGTGGTGTGCACTGCGCAGGCGCCGCATGACTCACCCAGTGGTGGAGGGCGGCGTGAGGGACCCAGCGAGTCGCTTGTTCTGCGCAGGCGCCCGAGGCCTGACGGTGCAAAAACTGGCTCCCCTTATCCTTAATATGTTTATTTGAGGAATCCTTTATAACTACCCTTCCACTGCCACCCCCTGTCGAGAACGGATGCCTCTTGGGCTCTGCTAGTGTTTGGTTGGGTACCTTCCTCTTACCACCTATGTGCCCCTTACCCTGCTCCTTCTCTGACTCCCACATCGGGCTGCGCGTTCTGGAGACCCCCGTAGCACTATGCTTGGCTCTGACCCCCCTCCCCCGGCCCCTTCTAGCAGGGTGCCCCTTTGCAGGAATGCCCTCTCACTGTGCTTGGGCTCTGAGTCCTCCTCAGTGGCACTCTGCGCCCGCACCCTGCTGCCTACCTAACTTAGGGCTGGATTCTTCAGGGAGGGCAGCTCCGGGAATGGGAACAGTTTTTATTTTATGGTTCCGATTTTATAGTTATAGTGAAAGATACACATATTTGTACCATAGCAATCCATTGGCATGTCTTCAAAAGGAAAAATGTAATGAGAATAGCGATTCAAATCACAGGGAGGATTTTTATTTTTTTAAATATATTTTTATTGATTTCAGAGAGGAAGGGAGAGGGAGAGAGATAGAAACATCAATGATGAGAGAATCATTGATTGGCTGCCTCCTGCACGCCCCACAACCCAGGCATGTGCCCTGACCAGGAATCGAACCCTGACCTCCTAGGTCATACGTCGACTCTCAAACACTGAGCCACGCTGGCTGGGCGGAAGGGAGGTTTTATGTTTTGGCTGTAGGGAGCAGGACCAGGCAGCAGAGGCTGGCTCTCTAGGTGAAGGGCAGCCAGCCCAGGAGAGAGAGGCAGCAGGTAGGATGGTGGAGGCGAGGAAGAATTGTACCCCAGGTGGAAAGGCGCTGACCCCTGCGTCCACTCCACCAGATGTCCAGGGTGCTGCAGAAGGATGCAGAGCAGGAGTCTCAGATGAGAGCAGAGATCCAGGACATGAAGCAGGAACTTTCCACTGTCAACATGATGGACGAGTTCGCCAGATATGCCAGGCTGGAAAGGAAGATCAACAAGATGACAGATAAGCTCAAAACTCATGGTGCAGTTTGTTTTGTTTTGTTTTGTTTTGAATTTTTCTAAGAGTTTATTTGAGCCAAACTGATGACATTGCCGGGAAGCAAGACCTCAAATGCTCCCCTCATGGTACTGTTTTCATTTGTAGTTTTTGGAAAGCTTCATAAGAGCTGATTCATAGAAAAATCTTTTCTCTAAGGATTCGTAGAATACATGCACTGATTCTTGGATGTTCTAAATGTTGTTATAAACTTTGAAGTTGTCTAGAAGAAACCCAATAATAATAATTACTTTACTTTCTCTTTATTTTGCTGGTGAACCTTTGCTTTCTAACAGAAACATTCAGGATACTCTTAGAGTTTCTTCAGAGCCAACTTGATAGGTTGTCATTTTCAAATTCAACACTTTTCTGAGAGAAGCCTAGAAAAGAATCTTACAGTGGATACTCAGGGGCTTTCTTTCTTTTTTCAAAAATATATTTTTATTGATTTCAGAGAGGAAGGGAGAAGGAGAGAGAGGTAGAAACACCAATGATGAGAGGGAATCATCGATTGGCTGCCTCCTGCATGCCCCCTAGTGGGAATCGAGCCCGCAACCTGGGCATGTGCCCTTAACTGGAATTGAACCCGGGACCCTTTAGTCTGCAGGCCAATGCTCTATCCACTGAGCCAAACCGGCTAGGGTCTCAGGGCCTTTCTTATTCTGTTCTCTAAAAAGTGCTATCCGAGTGTAGACTCAGGCTAGGGCTCAGGTCTTCCTCATTTTGATGTTTGCCACTGTCCCTAACAGTCTGCTGTGATGACAATGATTTTCACAGGGCAGCCTGTGTGCTGAGAGCATGCACTGTGAGAGAGCCGTCTGCATGGCTAGTAAAACAGGCAGAGGGGCCTTCCCAGCGCCCAGGCAATTCGCCTCCCTTATGGATTAGTGTACAGTGTAGACCGGGGAATTGGGGAAGAACCTTTAGTCCTATTGATTGGTAAGTGCATTGTGAAAAGAATCTCTGATTTAGATGAATAGCTTTTTCTAAAAAATATATTGATTTCAGAGAGGAAGAGAGAGGGGGAGAGAGATAGAAACATCAGAGATGAGAGAGAATCATTGATTGGCTGCCTCCTGCATGCCTCAGACTGGGGATCGAGCCAGCAACCTGGGCATGTGCTCTGACTGGGAATTGAACTGTGACCTCCTGGTTCATAGGTTGATGCTCAACTATTGAGCCACACCAGTGAAGCTAGATGAATAGCTTTAAGGGTTTTTTTTAAATTAAAGCTGCACATTTCCCAATCTGTGTGTGATTCTATTTTATTTTTAATGTTTGAAAAATAATTTTATTGATTTCAGAGAGGAAGGGAGAGGGAGAGAGAGATAGAAACATCAATGATGAGGGGGAATCATTGATTAGCTGCTTCCTACATGCCCCACACTGGGGTCAAGCCTGCAACCCGGGCTTGTGCCCTAACTGGGAATTGAACTGTGACCTCCTGGTTCATAGGTTGATGCTCAACCACTGAGCCACTTTGGCCGAGCTCTATTTTAAATAATAGCATAGTGGGCGATGTAAGACATTCTATTTTATATTTACATGCATAATTAGACAATATCTTGTGAGACAAAATAGCACTTCTGTATATTTGAGTATTTTCTTCTCTTTTTTGGGCTGATATAATCATTTCATCTTGTTTTTCCTTTCAGTGAAAGCACGGACAGCTCAGTTGGCCAAGATAAAGTGGGTTATGAGTGTTGCTTTCTACATATTGCAGGTAAGTGTCCTGTTGTGTCACTGGGGTCATTAAAGTTGGTAATGGACTTTGCCCCACTTCAGCCCCTGGAATCCAGGTTTTTACCTTCAGCTGCTGTGCTGAGTGTCCTGCAGGCATGTAACTCCGAACACTCTGAATTTATCAGTTAGACATAAAGGCTTTCTCTTGATTAGTGTTGTTAACTCTTGGGATTTTTAAGCAAATGAACGCCTAAGCCACTCCTCTGGAGTTCTTGATGTGGCCTTTACTCCAGCGCAGGTTTGGGAGGCTGGGGGATGAAGTGAAAGAAGTTTACTTAGAAATTGTGTTTTCTGAGATGGTCAGTGATTTTGGCTGTGGCTTCCTACATGGTATACAGACGGGTAAGTGACTGTCTGCTCTCCAGGTAGGGAACCCGTTATTGTCATTAAAGTCCAGCACCACTGACTCACAACTTTCTTATGGGGGGACTTTTACTTGCTTTACCCTGAGGTTGCGGATCTGCTATGGCTGCTTTAAATGGTCTCTGAGGTTCAGTGTTATGAATGATGTGGACTGGGGTAAAGGACTCAGGCTATTTGGTTATAGTAAGTACATTGATCCTGAGGCGCTGTCACTGAGGTGAGATAGGTTTTTCCAGGGACTGAAGTTAAGCCAGAGGCCCTCTTTTTATTAAAAAAAAAAAAAATTATTGATTTGAGAGAGAGAGAGAAGGAGAGAGAGACAGACAGAGTCAGAGACATCGACTTGTTGTTCCAGTTATTTATGGATTCATTGGTTGCTTCTTGTATGTACCCTGACTGGGGATCGAACCCACAATCTTGGCGTATTGCAGGTGTGGGGACCTTTTCCTGCCAAGGGCCATTGGGATATTTATAACATCTTTCGGGGCCATACAAAATTATCGACTTAAAAATTAGCCTGCTGTATGTGGTCAGACATTTAATTAACTCACCCCGATGCCTTCATAGGGCCAGACCACATGATTGTGCTGGTCTTACATGGCCCGAGGGCTGGACGGTCCCCACCCTGGATGTTGGGACAATGCTCTAACAAACTGAGACCCGGCCAGTGCTGGAGGCCCTCTTTCAGGGCATATTTGAGTGACATATTCAGGGCCAGAGGGGACAGAAGACAACTTGAGGGAATGCTGCTGGGGAAAGGGGAGAGAGAGCATCTCTTCTCTCCCCACCATTGAAACTTGCAGAGGCCCACTTCTGCATGGGAAGGCCAGCGCTAGAGTGTGGATGGAGAATTAACTACTTTTTCAAGGATCTAGAGGCCTAAGGTTGCTTTTGTCGCTGGTACTGTGTATTTAAAAGAGATATTCAGTGAGAAAAGAACACTTGTGTTATGGGAAATCTTCGTTATTTATCGGCTAATTTAATAGTGTATTTAGTTGATGTTCAAACAACATGGGTTTGAACTGCATGGGTCCACTTTTATGTGGATTTTTTTTCAATAAATATATTGGAAATTTTTTTTGGAGAGTTGTGACAGTTTGACAAAACTCACAGGTGAACCACTGAATAGCCTAGAAATATTGAAAATATTAAGAAAAAGGTATGTCATGAATATATAAAATATATATTTGTATTTTCTCTTCCTTATAATTTCCTTGACATATCTTTTCTCTAGCTTAATTGTAAGAACACAGTATATGATATATATAACATCAAATATGTGCCAGTCAGCTGTTTGTCAGCAGTAGGCTATTAGTAGTTATGTTTTTGGGGAGTCAAAGGTTACACTGGGATTTTGGACTGTGGGGTCGGTGCCGCTCACCGTATTGTTCAAGGTCAGCTGCATATGTTACCGGCGGCTGTGGGCTGCAGGGACTGGATTGATAGGGCTGGAGGTCGTCGCTGTGGAGCGTCCTCTTCTTCCTGTGAGGACTGGCCGCGTGGCGGCAGGTGGTTTGCACTCAGCACAGTGTCTCCGCAGGCGGCCCTGATGGTCTCCCTCATTTGGAAGTATTATTCTGTTCCTGTGGCTGTGGTGCCAAGTAAATGGATAACTCCGCTCGACCGCCTGGTAGCATTTCCCACTAGAGTAGCAGGTAAGAGCTTCCTGGGAAACATAGTGGGAGACTGTGGAGCTTAGGAGGAGGTGTGTGGTAGGTTAAGTCAACTCGACCTCATCATCCATTTCACCAGGGGAGAGGTTGGAGGGGCGGGGTAGGGCTTTGTGTCTCAGCCTTGAAGGCTGGCCGTGAGGAAATGCAGATCCAGAGAAGTTCTTTACCTTGTCCGCTGTCACCGAAATGTTAAATAGCAGAGCTAGAGCTCAAGTCACGTCTGCTTCTGGACTCAACCAGTAAGCCCATCCCTGCAGTTGATAGCCTGCTTATTCAAACACTACTTCTAGTTCCCAGGTTTTGCAGCCTCTTTTCAATTCTAGGCATTGCGAGGGCATTTATGGCTCTCGGTCCTTTTTTTACATGTGAAAGATAATTTCTTGTGGATGTTAAAAGTAGTACATGCCATTGTAGGATGACTAAAAATAAAAGAAAAATGAAAGAAAACCCATTAGCTATGGATAACCCCTCTTAGATTGTGCTATATTTTTCTATTAATTTTTATACAGGGGTGGGCAAAAGTAGGTTTACAGTTATGACTACATGAAACACGGTTTATTCTTGTATTATATATTCCATTCGAACAACTGTAGACCTACTTTTGCCCACGCTTGTATAGTTTTTTCTTTTCATTTTATTGATTTTTACAGAGAGGAGGGGAGAGGGAGAGAGTTAGAAACATCAATGAGACAAACATCGATCAGCTGCCTCCTGCACACCCCCCACCGGGGACGTGCCTGCAACCAAGGTACATGCCCTTGACTGGAATCGAACCCGGTACCCTTGAGTCCATAGGCCGATGCTCTATCCACCGAGCCAAACCGGCCAGGGCCACCCTCGTATAGTTAAGGTTGTCTAGTTTTTTGTCCCTTATAACTTTATATTGTAAGCCTTCTCCCATATCAATAAACGTTTTTTTATTAAGGAATCTTGCATAGCTGTTCTTCATTTGGATGTGTCATAATTTACTAATTTTCCTGTTAAAAATTAGGTCCTAATTTTTTCTACCAAGAATAATGCTGTAGCACACCTCCTTTTCAGTCAGTTTTTGGTTGTGATTTGTGATAATGCTGGAGGTGAATTACTAAATTAAAAGGAATGGCTATTTCACTCTAACCACTTCCCTCCCCCACTTTGTGGGACTCAGCCTTGAGGGCAGTACTGGTGCAAGAGGCCACTCTTCCCGGCAGCCAGCAGCCACTGGCCCCTCTTACAGCCCGTCTGCCTGTCTCTCATTGACCAGTGGGACAAGACCGGTGTGGGTAAACATTGCTTCATTCATGACGCTCTCTGAGACGGGAAAACCAAATAATGTCACAGAGTGGCCTTCTAGCCTGTTAATATCGTAAAAAATAAAGCATATTTCTTGGCAGAGAAGAGGAATTCAAACCAATGCTCATTGTTCTGTATAATTCCTGCTCAGTAAGGAAGGCAGCCCTGTGAATTAATCGAAAGTCTGATGCATTGGAACCCACGAAATACAAACTTTGTCTTAGCCCAGCACTGCTCCAAAAGAATGGAACTACTCTTACTTCCTCTAAGACAGTGATTCCCAACATTTTTTTGCCCATGCCCCACCTAAGCATCTCTGAAATCCTGATTCCCCCCCGTCCCCGTGACATATAATTCTTATTATTCAAAAAGTGAACTCCTATTCACGTGGAGGAAGCCTAAAAGGCCATTAACTTGGTCTAAACAAGATTCCAAAGAACATGGCATCCATGAAAGAGAAAAATAAAAGAACAGAAGGACAGTTGAAGTACTGAGGAAGAAATCACTAAGAAATTGTTAAAAAAAAAAAATGAAGTGATATGAAAAAATAGCAAAGTTTCAAAACATATAATAGAGAACTGGCATAAATATGTCACAATATATATTTATATACTGTATATGAGGCCCCTAGAACCATAAGAAATGCAAAAAATGCACTGTTAATAACTCATTCTCGAATCGCCCCCCTGTGGGGCGTGCGCCCCACGTTGGGAACCGCTGCTCTGAGATGAAGGTCGCAGAGGCGGGGAATGTGGGCGGAACTCTGGGTGTGCTCTCACGTTGAATTTCTTTATTTTTAGGTGGTGTTGGAATTACCTGTTGGATTTTAGTCTGTAACAAAGTTGTGGCTATTATGCTTCATCCTTTTAGCTGAAAAAGAAGATGAATACAGCTCTGATACTTTTAAAAATGAATTTTCACTTAGGTTAAAAACCTGACTTATACTGTTTGATTGTCTTTTGTTTATTTGTTTAAGAAACAAAAGAGCGCAGGTTAGTTCTGTCGATGAACCTGCCTGTTCTTGGACTTTACGTGAGATTCTTTTAGGAATTAGATTTGTACACTTGTCATGGAGGCAGAGAGGTCTGTCACCCTCTGTACTGGCCAGCAAAGCAGCAGGTTTGTGATAAGAAACGTGACGTTACAGGCATCTAGACGTTTTACTTGTGATTTGCACATTTGACATATTTTAAGTATTTTTTTTTTTAAACTGATTTCAGAGAGAGGGAGAGGGAGAGAGAGATAGAAACATCAATGATGAGAGAAAATTATCGATTGGCTGCCTCTCATGCACGAACCCTATTGGAGATCAAGCCTGAAACCTGGGCATGTGCCCTGACCAGGAATGGAACTGTGACCTGGTTCATGGGTCGACGCTTAACCACTGAGCAACACTGGCTGGGCATTCTCTTGGCATATTTTAAAGGTCACATTGCCAATTGGAAAGTCAACATTTTCTCATAACTTAAGTACTTTAAAGACTTCATACTACTTGTAATCCAGATTAGAAAGCAATTTAATATCACTACTAGAATTTGAAAATTGGTTTTTTAATCTCATGCAGTATCACTAAAAGAACACTAACTGACATTGCCTGTGCTTACCTTTGGTTTAAAATGTCACCTGTTGAGCAAGTCTTTGTGGAGTATTATCTCCTTATTTGAAGCTGTTATTTTTTCATTTCTGGGTTTTATAAATGTATTCGTGAGATCATTACATATTGTTTTTGTGCTTAAATTATGTGTTTTGTACTTAAAGCATTTCAAATGAAGTGTATTTATAAGCATTTAATATTTATCCTCCATAGAATGGAACAAAGTTAAAAAACAAAGTAGGAAGCCTGATTAAATGAATTTAAATGGATACATGTTTGGCCCGTAAAGTATAATTCTGCTAAATATTTTTAAAACACTTCTTTACTAATTAAAATCTTTGCAAGTGCTTGTCTGACTTCCTTCTTATAGCCACGCGTTTGCTGGGACCAGTCTGTAACCGACAAGTCGCAGAGGGCTTTAACCATTAACCGAGTCGGCTGCAGCACCTTAAAGCAGATTCCATCACTAGTTTTGAAAAGATCATATTCTTGTGTTCCTTAATGATCCAGTAGGGAGCTCCCTGTGATTTCTGCTGGTTGTACCATGAAACGACAAAGTGCCGTGTTACTTTACTTATCGTGACTGGGGTGGTCTCGGGTTCCCTGATCGTGCAGACGTACCTGCAGCAGGTCCTCGGGGCTTTGAGGGAGGATGCAGAGCGAGGAGCACAGCTGTGTTTCTACGGGCAGCATCGCGAGGATCCGACTCCAGCTTCCCTGTCAGGCACCACAGGGTACACGTGGCCACAAGGGGGAGATGCCAACCTGAGGGGGAGATGGCAGCAGCACAGGGAAGTTGGCAGGGTCCAGGGTCCGTAGAGGCCACAGTCTGATGCCCACTGGTAGTGAGCGGCAGGCAGCTGGACGCGTTTCGTAGTCCCGATCGAGCGGCCAGGTGCACACGTCCAGGGACGTCCTTGGGACACTAATCCGTTTCAAGCCTCCCTGACGAGACCCTTATTTATCTCCTAAGGATATATCCTCTCAGTTAGTACTGCAATTTTGACAGATTTCACTGAGGCTAGAGGAAAAGATTTACATTTCACAGCTGGGAACGCTTTCCACATACATTAATAGTTAATGAAGATTAAGTAGGGCAAGTTTAAATGTTCGTCATATTTCACATAATTGTTTTAAAATAGATAATAAACTTGGTATTGCCCTGGCCAGTGGTCAATGGTTAGAGCATTGGCCCGTGGACCTAAGGGTCTTGGGTTCAATTCCTGGTCTAGGGCATGTTCCTGGGTTGCAGGTTCGTTCCCTGGGCCCAGTTGGGATGGGTGCAGGGGGCAACCATTTGATGTGTCCCTCTCACCTTGATGTTTCTCTCTCTCTACCTCTCCCTCTCCTCCTTCCCTTCCACTCTCAAAAAAAAAAAAAAAAATCAACGGAAAAATATCCTCAGATGAGGATTGAAAAAAACAAACATGGTACTGAATTTAAAACATAGAAAGGGATACGTTTAAAAGTTCATTGGAGGCTGGTGTGGCATAGAGAGGGTCAGTGGGGATAAAGGGGGACATCTATAATACTTTCAACAATAAAGATAAATAAAAAACACCAAAAAAAAATCTCCTGACCCTTTTACTGTTGTGTCACCCCATTTTCCACTGTTACCAGTTTCTTATGATTCTTCCGATGATCCCATACATTTATGGATATTGATATGTGTGGTTTTATTTACCTTTAAAAATATTTTTATTGATTTCAGGAAGGAAGAGGGAGAGAGATATAGAAACATCATTGATGAGAGAGAATCATTGATCGGCTGCCTCCTGCACGCCCCCTCCTGGGGATCGAGCCTGCAACACAGGCATGTGCCCTTGGCCAGAATCGAACCTGGGACCTTCGGTGCGCAGGCTGACACTCTATCCACTGAGCCAAACTGGCTAGGGCGATATGTGTGGTTTTAAAATAAATTTTTTTTAAAAAATAAATTTTATTGATTTTTTACAGAGAGGAAGGAAGAGGGATAGATAGTTAGAAACATCGATGAGAGAGAAACATCGACCAGCTGCCTCCTGCACACCTCCTACTGGGGATATGCCTGCAACCAAGGTACATGCCGGAATCGAACCTGGGACCTCTAAGTCTGCAGGCCGATGCTCTATCCACTGAGCCAAACCAGTCAGGGCTAAAATAAAAAAATTTAAATTATGAAAGTAGTACCTAAAACAATAACTGGTGCTTTTTTTTTTAATCCTACTTGAAGAGTCTAGAAAAGGAGTAAGGAAGCAAAGTCTCCCATGATTCCACAGAATGGGCATTACTGGTATTAATGTTAGTATGTTTATGTATACTTAAGGATAGCTATAGGTTTGTGTTTCTATTAAAAAATACTGGGTATAGTTTCTAGCTTTAGATGGGACATCTGTTTGATTTAAAATATCTAAAGCTCTCTTCATGCCAATTGGGTTTCCTGTATATTTATGGTAAATCAAGCAGGGAAATATTTCTATATACAAATCCACAATCATTTTTTTTTCCTCACCTGAGAATATTTTTCCATTGGTTTTTAGAGAGAGTGTAAGGGAGGGGGAGCGACAGAGAGAGACACACACACACGGATTGGTTGCCTCCCGCAGGCACCCTGACCAGGGCTGGGGATTGAGCCTGCAGCCACAGTACCTGCCCTTGACCGGCAAACCCATGACTCTTCAGTCCACAGGCAACGCTCTATGTGCTGAGCCAAACCAGCCAGGGTGAAACAGATGCTTGTTAAATGTTTTTACTCTCCTCATGTCTACTAAACTCCTATTTCCTGTCTGCTTCCATACTGATCAGTGCTTCAGACCTTTTACTCTCTTCATTCTGGTCTCATCTGCTGTTAAGCCTGTTTGTTAATTTAAATTATTTGTCTTCTGAGTTGTCACATATGCTGAATTCTTATTCTTTTTAACCTTTTGCACTTGGATGTCGAGTATGACTCGACACGGTTAGCATTAGAATAAAGGAATCGAGAAAAAAGCAAGCGAGTGCAAAGGGTTAATTCATGTTTTCCAAAACTATTCTTTCTTCAGACGTTTATTTTCTGTGTATAATTCCAATAGGTGAAGTCTTTGCAGATCTGGTCCTTCTATGTTGTTCTTCTTGGATCTCTTAGCACCTAGTTTTTTTGTGTTTAACTCTCTGGGAATTTCCTGAGGCCTGGGTTAAAGATAGCTTCTTCCAGCCCGGCTGGCGTGGCTCAGTGGTTGAGCATCACCTATGAACCAGAAGGTCACAATTCAGTTCCCGGTCAGGGCACATGGCCGGGTCGATGGCTGGATCCCTGGTAAGGGGGCATGTGGGAGGCAGCTGATCAGTGATTCTCTCTCATCTTTGAGGTTTCTATCTCCCTTCTCTGAAATCAATATATATATTAAGAAAAAAAAGAAAAGATAGGCTCTTGCAGAAAGGATATGTATTTCTACTGCTTGGGCTACTTCCAGCCTAGATCTCTTTAAACTTTACTTTTAGGGTCTATCAACCAATCCAGTTTCAGTCTGTCAGACAGGTGAGGGTGGACTGGCTACAGTCTCCGGGTTTAAGACAATTTTCTGAGCTGATTGAGGCCCGAGGCCCTGGCTGTCCAGGTTCTGAGGGAGGAGCCTTCTATCAGGCTTCTGCTTGGGCTGGTGTTCTTTGGCTTTGGCCCTAGAGGCTTTTCTGATGCTCACTTCTCCAGTTTTGGCAAATGCCCTTCAGGCCAAAGTTGACGTCAGAGCTCTGCTTGCCCACCTCCCTGGGGACCTGCTTCACTTGGTGTTCACCAGTGGATCCGTTTAACACGTTTCTTGTAAGGGAACCTTTGGAGCAGCGTTGCCAGCCGGTGGCGCAGACCACTGGCGGCCCGGGAGGTCCGAAAGGTTGGCGGCCGCTGTGCTAGTGCAGACGGCATTTTCAGCTTTTTTATAGCAGGATCACCAGAGTACCTGTCTACCAGAGTACAGGAAATGAATTTCTTCTTAATATTTTAAAAATATGCCTTCATTCTCAGTGAACAGACTAAAAGGAATTTGAAATCTTAAGAACTTCTCTTAGTGAAATTTTTCCCATTTAAAATACACTGGAACTTAAAATGTTTTGTGAACCCATTCAGTCAGTCTCTTTTCTTCGGTCAGTGATGCTAAGTGTTGAAAACGGAAGATTTAATCAGATTCTTGTTGCTCTTAGTAGCAGTAAAGTAAAATTGTACTTCATTCTCCAGCACTTTCTACACCCAAGTGTCTAAAATATTTCATTTAAACTGGTTATTATTTCCATAAGCCAAATGCTGTATATATGTTAACACACGGGGGGAAATGCTGTTTTCTAACAAATATTAACATTTATGCTTTGGTGCTTGACTTAATTAAAAATATTTATTATAAAAATAGGTTTTAAAAAATATGTTTTTATTGATTCAGAGAGAGAGGGAGAGGGAGAGGGAGATAGAAACATCCATGAGAGAAACATCATCAGTTAGTTGCCTCCCGCACACCCCCTGCTGGGGATGGAGTCTGCAACCCAGGCATGTGTCCTGACCAGGAATCGAACCAGCGACCTCCTGGTGCATGGGTTGACACTCAGCCACTGAGCCACACTGGCCAGGCTGGGTCTCTTTTTATATAAAACTTTTTCCTTCCTATTATACAGCTATATTCAGTATAGAAATTCATAGAAAATACACTGAAAATAAATACACTGAAAATAAATTAAAAATGGACCACAATCTCCTTCCTTAGAGATAGAAGTTAGCATTTTATTATCTTATGCATATATCTTTAAAATAATCTTAATTAGATGACTAGAAAGTAATAAGCTTAGATTATATTTTTATTAAATAGTGCCCTACAGAAGCACTTCTAGGTAGTTCTGATTTAATGTTATGATTGTGCTTTTGTGGGTAGGCTTAACGAAAGATCCCCTGAAAACTCCTCCATCTGCTGTCGGGAGTAGACGTTGTAATATTAAGTAAATGTCTTCAGAATTTAGGGCTAGGCAATTAATCATTTCACGTGCATTTGCATAGTCCCCTGTGTAAGCCTATGAGAATTCTAAGTGTTCTCTCTTCCCCCTCCCCCGTCTCTCCTTCCTTCTTTTTTCCCCACTGTAGTTTTCATAAAGGTCAAAGCTTATGCCATTTGTAGTCTTTTTAAAATATATTTTATTGATTTTTTTTTTTTTTTTTACAGAGAGGAAGGGAGAGGGATAGAGAGTTAGAAACATCGATGAGAGAGAAACATCGATTAGCTGCCTCCTGCTCACTCCCTACTGGGTATGTGCCCGCAACCAAGGTACATGCCCTTGACCGGAATCGAACCTGGGACCCTTGAGTCCGAAGGCAGATGCTCTATCCACTGAGCCAAACCGGTTAGGGTGCCATTTGTAGTCTTTATCTTTGGTTTTAAATACAATTCTTTTCCCATCATGACTTATACTCCCTCCATCCTTTTTTACACTTCCTTTTAAAAGTTTATTTTTTATTTTCAATTTTTAAAAGTGTTAATATTACACACCAATCCATAAATACCCTTGGAAATACTATGGTCTAAATCTAATCTAATAATAGACAAATATGCAAATTGACCACACCTTCGCTACACCTAAGCCACGCTCACCAGCCAAGCCACGTCCACCAACCAATCAGGACGAGTATGCAAATTACCCCAACAAAGATGGCGGCTAATTTGCATATCAAGACTGTCAAAAGAAGCCAAGAGCTGCAGAAGGGAGTAAAGCTTCGAAGAAACAAGCAAGCCAGGGGGGCGGGGGGGAGGAGAAGGGAGGAGCGGAGGCAGGGCTGGGGGTGAAGGGAAACGCAGGCGGGCTGGAGAAGGCGGGGCAGGTGACAAGGGCGGAGCGGAGGCGAAGGGAAATGCGGGCGGGCTGGAGGAGAAGGCAGGGCGGGCAATAAGGGTGGAGCGGAGGTGGGACCGGGGGCGAAGGGAAACGCGGGCGGGCTGGAGGAGATGGCGGGGCGGGTGACAAGGGCGGAGTGGAGGCAGGGCCGGGGGCGAAGGGAAACGCGGGCAGGCTGAAGGAGAAGGCAGGGCGGGCGACAAGGGTGGAGCGGAGGCGGGGTAGAGTGCAGCAGGAAATCCTATTGCAGGATTTTTCCTGCAACAGGAACGCTAGTATATATATAAAAGCCTAAGCGACCATTTGACTGTTTGGCCCATAGCTATGACACGCACTGACCACCAGGGGGCAGATGCTCTGACCGGTAGGTTACCTTGCTGCTGGGGTCTGGCCAATTGGGACTGGCCAGTGGGGCCGGACATGCCCTGAAGCCCTCCCAGGATCCCTCCCCTGCCCCGATCGTGCATCGGTGGGGTCCCTCGGCCTGGCCTGCACCCTCTCACAATCCAGGACCCCTCGGGATGTGGGAGATTCACAGGCCAGGTCGAGGGACCCCACCAGTGCATGAATCTGTGCACCAGGCCTCTAATTATAAATAAGTTGCTCTTATAAATAAATGAAGGCAGCCCTGGCCAGGTAGCTCAGTTGGTTACAGTGTCCACTGATGAGCCAAGGTTGAGGGTTCAGTTCTCATTCAGGGCACATGCAGGAAGTAACCAATGAACGCATAAATAAGTGAAACAATAAATTGATGTTTCTCTCCTAAAATATATAATCTAAAAAAATTAATGAAGGCAAGTTAACTGATTAACATTGAGAGTACAGCCCTTTTTGTATAGTCATAAAATATTCTAGGTGTAAATAATACATTAATTAGGAATGAGAAGCTAACTTGTGTGGACACTATACCCATGTGCTTTAAATTAAAAAAATTTTTTTTTATTGATTTCAGAAAGGAAGGGAGGGGGAGAGAGATAGAAACATCAAGGATGAGAATCACTGATCAGCTGCTTCCTGCACGCCCCCTACTGGGGATTGATGCTGCAACCTGGGCATGTGCCCTTGACTAGAATTGAACCTGGGACCCTTTCCAGGCCGACGCTCTATCCACTGAGCCAAATTGGCTAGGGCCCCATATGTTATTTTGAAAGGACAAGATTACAGAAAAAAAAAGGTCAAGGTGCAGGTATGCAACAAATGTATTAAAAAATGCTGGATCCTAGGTGCACATGGGAAAGTGTCGCCCACAAAGGCAGGATATTAGATGCCCAGTTTAGCTGAATAAGATAACACTCAAAAGATAATTTTTAAAAAGTATTATTGATTTTAGAGAGAGGAAGGGAGAGATTGAAAAACAAATGTGAGAGAGAAACATTGATTGGCTGCCTCCCACATGCACCCCTACCTGGGATGGAACCCACAACCTGGGCATGTGCCCCATCCAGGAATTGAACCATTTACCCTTCGGTGTATGGGATGACACTCTAACCAACTGAGCCACACCAGTCAGGGCTCAAAAATAATTTTCATAAAACCAAGCTTGGTGATCACTGCTGTGTTTGTGGTTTTTAAAAAATATAGAGCCCTGCCAAAACCGGTTTGGCTCAGTGGATAGAGCGTCGGCCTGCGGACTCAAGGGTCCCGGGTTCGATTCCGGTCAAGGGCATGTACCTTGGTTGCGGGCACATCCCCATTGGGGGGTGTGCAGGAGGCAGCTGATTGATGTTTCTCTCTCATCGATGTTTCTAACTCTCTATCCCTCTCTCTTCCTCTTTGTAAAAAAATCAATAAAATATATTAAAAATATATATATATAGAGCCCTGACCGGTTTGGCTCAGTGGATAGAGCGTCGGCCTGCGGACTGAAAGGTCCCAGATTCGATTCTGGTCAAGGGCATGTACCTTGGTTGCAGGCACATCCCCAGTAGTAGGTGTGCAGGAGGCAGCTGATCGATGTTTCTAACTCTCTATCCCCTCTCCCTTCCTCTCTGTAAAAAATCAATAAAATATATTAAAAAAATATATAGAGCCCTCTGATCATATTTTATCTTTCAAAACTGCTTCATGCTTTTAAGTTACAATGCAATTTGATTTTTGATAAAATTGTTATGAGATATATATATCTTGGGTGGACTTGAGCAATGGAGTCCCATAGAATATGAAAACCATAATGAGTCATCCAAAAGATAATGGTCGTTTCAGTTATAGAAAAATAAAGGTGTCATTTTGTATTTGAAATGTTGTCATTGTCTAATATAAAATGGAATTTTAAAATTAGCGCCCTAACCAGTTTGGCTCAGTGGATAGAGCGTCAGCCTGCGGACTGAAAGGTCCCAGGTTCGATTCCGGACAAGGGTATGTACCTTGGTTGCGGGCACATCCCCAGTAGGAGGTGTGCAGGAGGCAGCTGATCGATGTTCCTAACTCTATTCCTCACCCTTCCTCTCTGTAAAAATAATCAATAAAATACATTAAAAAATAAAATTAGATTAGCAATAAAACAAAACCTTAATTATACAAAGTCAATTTATGTACTGAAAACACACACACATACACAGTACAAAATTAAAGGCACAAAAGAACCAGAATGTATTAGAATATGGATTTTATTTAAATAATTATTTTTATTTTTCCTTCTGTAGGTGACGATGACTGAACAGAATTCACCACAGTTACTTTAGAATCTCCAAAAGCATTGCTGGCAGAGGCCTGACTAGGGGGTGGCTGCTGCATCTTCTTACTTTTCCAAGTCTCCTCAGACCCTTCATTAGCAGCACTTGCTTGGTCATTTTTAAAGACACAGCCTGATCCGAAGAGTTCCTCCATCAGGTTGCTTTTCTTTTCTCTGAAAGTTGCGTCTTTTGCTTTGGTTCTGGAAGACTTACCAAAAGAGGGCTCATACCCGCTCCCGGAGTGCCTGGGCTTCAGGTCTTTGGCACCGCCACGCCGTTTGCCTGTGCTGTGGTTGCATCTCCAGGCACCTGGTTTGGCTGGCCCACCTGAAGCAGGAAGCCCGTTATGCAAATTTTCCGTGGCTTCTGTGAATAAATAATGCTTTCTTTGCCGCAGGTGTATCTTGGTATTCTGGGCATTTTTGTTCGGTACCTCATCCATGTCGCTTTTTGGGACACTTTTTTTAAGCTCTTTTGCGGCATCATTTTCCTGTTGGCCTCCCCGTTCGGGGTGAATGACTTGGATTCTTTTTGAGGGTAGTTCTTGTTCTTTTTCCGAAGTGGTTCTCTTCTCTTGGTTTGCTTTTTTCTCTCTCTGTCTTCCAGTATTCTCCGGAGCTGCTGGTACTTTCAGGGGTTCCTCTTCCTTTGATAAATCTGTATTAGAAAAATAGTCAATTTGGCGATCTTTAAAATAATGGCTTTTATGTCAAGATGGCATGCATGTTTGCCACACTTATTCACACCTCCTGACAAGCACATTAAAATGACAAAAAAGGCCAGGCAATAGGAGCATATAACACTAGAATACAGAAAGGTGCTACTAACAGGCAGGAATGTTGCACTCTCCTAAACATAGCAAATGAGTGGGAAAGATGAAACCAAAAGAAAAATGATATTCCTGAAAGAATGAAAAGTTGCCAATAGGTTATTACTAGATGTTCAAACACCACTAAGCTGGATGTAGTGCCAGTTAAAACAATAAAGATGTTTTTACCCAATTGGCAAGTCTTCTCCAGAGCTGGTGAGACTCTCGGGAAATTGGACCTCCTGTCCCCAGTGAGTGGGTGTGTAACTTGGTACAGCTTTATCTGGGGGGCAGTTTGGCAGGACCGATGACAATTCTGAGTGAACATGTTCTCGGCCTCAACAACTTCACTTCTGGGACCAAGCCCTACACACACACACACTGGCACGTCGTGTAAGGATGTTACCGACATGGTTAAGTACCAGCGGAACGTCCTAAATGCCCGGCAGAGGGCCCTGGTTAACTACATGACGGCATGTGCGGCCTGCGGGATTCTGGGCATTCGTGGTAGAGAACGACGGCCGCCAGGAAGAGGGTTCAGTGTGTTAGTGAGACAGCCACGGGAAGAAGGGCTGTCCTTTCCCGTCCTTGCCAGCAGCAGGGAGCCTGCTGTCAGCCCTCCCCTCCCCTCCCCTCCCCTGGGGGAAGGCCTGTTGCAGCCACAGCCCAGCAGCCACAGCCCCGCAGCCACGACCAAGGAGCTGATCAGAGGCGGCTGTCATCTACAACGCAGAATGCAGTCATTGTGAGGGAGAGGGACAGAGCTGGATGTGCAGAACTGGAAAAGTTCCTCGCGTATTCCACACATTCTGAAATGAAACTGTTCACCAATACTCGAAAATAATGAGAGGAATTCTAGCAAGAGACGAGATATGTTTCAAGAATTAGCGGTGAGCAAAGAAGCCAGCAAGATGTGTATTTGGTTCTAAGTAATATTATGCCCTACTGATACTTAATGCAGATGTTAAACTTCGCTAACAGGCGAATTGCTTCTTTTCCACCGCCACTGCGCCCAGCCCCAGTCCGGGCCACCTGCGTCTCTTGCCTGGGTGATGGCACCGGGCTGCGGCCTGGCCTCCCCGCCCTGCCCTTCCTTCACCGCAGTCGGAAGAGGCGCCTCTGGTCCCGCTGGTGAAGGCGAAGCCAGGGTGATGGCTGCACCCCAGAGGCAGAGGGCCACCAGTCTGTTGTGTGTTTTTTAAAAAATATATTTTTATTGATTTCAGACCGGAAGGGAGAGGGAGAGAGAGAAGCAGCAATGAGAGAGAATCATTGATCAGCTGCCTCCTGCACGCCCCGCACTGAGAATCCAGCCTGCAACCTGGGCATGTGCCTTTGACCAGTATCGAACCCGGGACCCTTCAGTCCACAGGCCGATGTTCTCAGAACGGGAGAGTCGGCGCAGCCTGTTCCACCCGAAGCTCTCCCAGCCCCGCAGAGCAGCCCTGCCGGAGGCCGTGCGCTGGGTTCTCTGTGCCCAGGACGGTGCAGGACCTCCCCCTGACAGGCCCTTGTTCATCCGGGGCCAGAAGCCAGCGTCTGCCCCGCTGACCCCTCCCTGGAAGTCTTCGGTTGGTCTCATGAGTGGCGTGTTGCCCTTGACTCAGCTGGGTTTGTCTGCCACTCAGCTTGTCAGGAGTGAACATACTGTTTAAGGATACACACAAGGGCAGGGAATTGGGAGGCAGAGCCAGGGAATGAATGCCGGCGTCAGAGGGAAGGCTGGCTGTTTCTGGGGGCAGGGAGGGGATGTGGTGGGGAAGGGGCCACAGTGTGCTCTGGGGACTAATGTTCCATTTGTTAGGGCTAGTGGCTACACAGCGTTAAAGTCTATAACCGTTCTTTGAACAGTGTATATGTCTTATGTATACTTTTATACACGGACATAAAGAATTCACAACTTACAAAAAAAGAATAATTATGACTTAAAAGTTGCCAAATCACCTTCATATTTTCTCTTGGACTCCTCTTGGCTTGGCAGTTTACTGCTACAGTGAGGAATTACATGGACTATGCCAGTGGCTTTTTCTTTATGACCCGTGTTTCCTGTTAGCTTTTTACCCTAGAATTCAGAAAAGCAGCAAAAGCTCATCTTCTGGGTACAATGAATACAAATACTTTTTGTATAGATCAAATGACTGTAGCCTATTTTATAAAGATATGTTTAATTAGATGTTGCAAAATTTCAGATTGGCTGTACCTTTGTCATCAAAGATGGCACGTCTTCCGATTTCTGGGTCCCCTGTTGTCTCGTACTTGTAAATGGAACGCTTTTCCTGTCTGTCTGCACTGATTTTGTTGAAGAAACTGCAGAACAAGTACATTGCATAGAAGAAACATGGCTGACATTTGGAAGCAATATTGACTGCAAGGATAAAAGGACACTCTGCAGCACAATGAAACGAAGTACACTAGATGCTTTCTAAAACCTTTCCATCTATGTGCGACATTTGCCACTATCCTCTTTCTCCTATCATTCCGCTTTTGTCTTCTTATGGGTGTCCCAGAGGCCGCGTCCAGAGCAAGCTGGCATTAGGATGGGTCTGCATGGCTGTTCGAGGACAGGGCTGTCCCTGCTGCAGCCAAGACTCACACTTAGACATGCAACCATGAGAGTGAGTCCTGCCACCCGTGCCACCCGTGTCAGAGCTCCGGCCTGCTCACCAAGGGTTAGGTGGCCCAGGCGAAGGGGTGACCGCTTTTCTCCCATTTAAACGACCCCATGGGTGGTTTTATCATTTTCTCTGCTGGCTGTTATTCTGGATTGTAAACCAGAGGCAAACAAAGGAATGCAAAGAAATGTGAGGTGGTTGCCTTTAAAAGAGCCGGCTGTTGTGGCTCAGTGGTTGAGCGTCAATCTATGAACCAGGAGGTCACAGTTCGATTCCCAGTCAGGGCATATGCCCAGGCTGTGGGCTTGATCCCCAGTAGGGGGCGTGCAGGAGGCAGCCGATGGATTATTCTTTCTCATCATTGGTGGTCTATCTCTCCCTCTCCCTTCCTCTCTCTGAAGTCAATAAAAACACATTAAAAACAGGTAAATGCATAGTTACTTCCACTGAAACAGGGTGAGTGTCCCCAGTGTTCGGCTGGGAGCTCTGTGGGGTGGGAAGTAAGCACACCTTGTCTGGAGGGGAAAGTGCTGCTCAGGAGTAAAAGTGACTAATGACAGTGGCAGCAACATGGGTGCGTCTCAGAAACATGGTGCTGGACGGAGAAGCCAGACCAAAGAGTAGCCACTTAGGACCCCAGTTAATGGAGCTCTAGAACAGGCACACCACGCTGCTGGGACAGAAGGGACTCAGCGGATGCCTCGGGCCAGGGATGCGGGACTACTGGGCGCAAAGTGGGCCCCAGGGAACTTCCCCAGGAGAGTGAAATGCTCCATGCTTTGACTGTGGTGGTGGTTACATGGGGATAAACATACATTTGTCAAAACCCATTGCATTGCACTCTTAAAATGGGTCATTTTAGTGAGGTAAACTGTAATTCAATAAAGTTGATTTTTATTTATTTAAAAAAATTTCTTTATTCTTTAAATGATTTTCAACTGATTTTTAGAGAGAGAAAGGAAGAGGGAAAGAGAGAGAGAAACATCAATGTGATAGCAGAACTTCTATCAGCTGCCTCCTGCACACCCCCTACCAGGGATTGAGCCCGGGACCCGGGCCTGTGTCCTGATCGGGAATCGAACCAGCACTGGACGATGCCCAACCAACTGAGCCACACTGGCCAGGGCTAAAGTTGATTCTTATTTATTTATTATTTATTTTTAAAATATGTTTTTATTGATTTCAGAGAGGAAGGAAGAGGGAGAGAGAGAGACAGAAACATCAATGATGAGAGAGAATCATTGATTGGCTGCCTCCTGCATGCCCCACACTGGGGACTGAGCCCGCAACCCTGGCATGAGCCCTGACCGGGAATTGAACTGTGGTTCATAGGCCGATGCTCAACCACTGAGCATACCGGCCAGGCTAACGTTGAGTTTACATCCACACTCTGGCTAGTAGATATTCTTAGCAAGTTCAACACCTGGCAGCCACTTTGCTTCAAGTTGAGAGTCCCCCTTTCACTCGCCCTGAAGTAACAGCAGGACCGAGCAGAGGGTGGGGAGACAGGAACGGATTTCTGTTCTTCTCTAGTTGTTGCAATCATAGCACAGTTTTATTATTCTCCTAGTCACAAGATGTGTTTCAATGCCTAATAAAATGATTTTTTAAACATCCATTATTTTGGTGATATAAGGTAGGAAAATCTGACTAGATACTTAAGAATAGATTTTGAGGGAAAATAGTTAAAACATACCTATTGGATAATCTTCTTTGTCATGTAAATTTTTCACTATCCGATTAGTGTAGATGTTTTTAATGTCAAGCTCTCGATCTTTCTCCTAAAAAGAACCACAAAACCAATTTTTCTATAAGTATTTGTTTTTATCAACTTTGATTTCTTCTAAAAAACATTTGAGTTTAGTATTTTCTTTTTTAGAGCATATCTTTTTTACTTTTTATTGATTTTAGAGAAGAAGGGAGAGAGAGAGAGAGAAACATCAATGTGAGAGAGATACATCAATCTGTTGCCTCCATATGAGCCCCAACGGGGATCAAACCTCAACCTAGGTATGTGCCCTGACTGGGACTGAACCGGCGACCTACTGGTGCACGCACAGGACAGTGCTCCAACCAACTGAGCCACACTGGCCAGGGCAAGTTCAGAATTCTTTGAATAAAATCTGTATTTCTAGCAGAAATAGAAATAAGCCAAAACATTACATATCATTCCTGACATAAAAAAACACTTTTTAACAGTGACATATTATTGTGATGGGGACAATGTTTTTGAAAAATTTCTGAGCTAGCTTCTTTCACTTTTTTCCATTCTCTATGTTTCTTATTCTTTTGCATGGTGCAATATAGTGGCCACTAGCCATGTCCTGATTTAAACTAATTAAAAAACATAAAAAAGAATGAACTATTACCATTTGTGTCACATGGATGGACCTAGAGGGTATTATGCTAAGTGAAATAAGTCAGTCAGAGAGAGACAAATACCATATGATTTCACTTATATGTGAAATCGAAAGAAAATAAACAAAATAGAAACAGACTCATATAGACACAGAGGAGGGGGGAGGGGATAGGAGGAGAGGGTAAAAGGACTGAAAAGTACAGATCAGTAGTTACAAAACAGTCATGGGAGCATAAGGTACAACAGAAAACACAGTCAATAACATTGCAATAACTATGCGTGGTGCCAAGTGGGTATTGGAAATATTGGGGGGACACTTTGTAAAGCATATGGGTGTCTAACCACTATATTGTACACCTGAAACCAATACAAAATAATATTGAAAGTAAACTAAGTGAAAAATAAAAACAAACCAATGAAACTAAACTAAAATAAAAAATGCAGTCCTCAGTCACACTATCCATGTTTGGCGTGCCCGGCAGCACACGTGGCTGCTGACCACAGTCCTGGGCAATGCAGGCGGAACTTTCCATCATCTCAGAGCGCGCTGCTCCACAGGCCTGCAGGAGCCCAGCACGTGCAGCACGGGGAAGGCTAGAACAGACGCATCACTGTTTAGCTTTAGATCCCAATATTCTTTCAAAAGTCTCAGCAAAATAAAAGGTTTGAAATCCTGGCTTGTTGAGGAAAAGAAAGATTCAATTAAATACTGAACACTGCTTCTTACACATACATCCAGAGGCACGCCTGTTAGAATCAGGACCACTGAGGTGGGCCTATGAATTAAGGATGTCTCCCACGTCCGAGCAGGGAGGACAGCCCAGGAAGAAAGGGCCCAGGGATGGGGCGTGAAGAGAGACAAAAAAGATCTTGAAGTTTAGAGGGGCAAGTTTTGATGATCTGGAAAATTCAGTTATATCTTTTTATTTGAGGGTCAGCATGTCTGTCAGCAGCAGAGAGAAGGAAGAGGCCGGTCAAGAGGTGCTGACTGACAGGTGCAGGATGGCCAGGTCAAAAGGAAGGAACATGAAGGACAGTCCTCCTTCATGCTGGGAACAAAGGTTTGAGTCGGTACCCACCACAGAGCGGGCCCAGAATGGAGGACGACGGGGTCGGAACGCAATCCAGGATACCGTGTGGGTGTGTTCAATGGGTTAATCAAGAGAAACAACAAGAAAGAAAATCAAATCCACATCTCGGAACGCTCATGGAATGCTTGTTGACTATTCGTAGGAAAGAATAGCCCTGACAGTCTGGGAAGCAGAATTTCACCAATGCTGCTGCCTTTTGCTTTAGAGAAGTACCTTCAGTTTCTGCTGGAGGAGTCTGACTTCCGTCTGCAGCGTCTCCTTAGCGGTCTGGGCGGCCAGCGTCTTCTGGTTCTCGATGGCCAGCTGCCGGCTGAAGGCCTTGTTGTTCAACCGCAGCTGCTTCTCCAAGCTCTGGGAACAGGGCATGTTTCAACCGCTTGTGACCAGTGCGCTTTTATCAAAGCTCCGACTTTAACGGCACTCATCACACTTAGGAGAAGTGCACATTTTTAACACAATATTAGTGATGGCTTGTACAGGGGACATTTATAGAACGAAGTAGAACCACAAAGAGACACAATCCCCGAGCACGACTCTAGAGAATATCATGTTTGAGCTGAATGTTTTTTATATTCTGGAATTTGATAAACATTTTTTTGAACAGGTTCTGAAAATCCATCGATATAATCACTGTCACACTTTCAGCCTAAGTAGGTCTGTTATGTGAAGTATTCTGCTAACCCGGCGTAGGTATAATAAGGCCTCACCTAACGTGGTCAGCAGGCTCTTGGAAACCGTGACTTGAAGTGAACGGTGTATAACAAAACCAGTGCTACCTTGGGCTGATGGATATAAACTAGATGAAGTTCCTATGGCGTATTTCTGGCATAAAAAATCACCAAACCTCTAAACAAAGGCCTGAAACATTCTAATATGAAACACGGAAATAAAGGTGAGCTCTACACACATGTAAGACAGATGAGTAAAAGCAGGCTGGTTCTTTCCAACCTGCTGATTCCGGCTCAGGGTTGTGGGGGGCCGGAGCCTCTCCGGGCAGCTCAGGGCGCCAGGCGGGACCTCCCTGGACCGGACACCCCACAGCCCCGCACGCTGGGATCTCACACGCACATCTCTGGGACGTGGGAGGAAACCAGGGTCCCGGGGCAAACCCACTCAGACGTGGGGAGCAAATGCGAACTCCCCAGAGACAGGCCTGGCCAGGAATGGAGGTTTTCTCCTCACCGGTGCTATGATGAAATGATGCTGAAGGGAAGAAGTCATTCGAGGACCTGCTGTGTTCTTTACAAGTCTCTGAGCCTCTCCTCCCCAAGTCGTGCAGCCCCTCGTGGCCCGCGGGCCTGCTGCCTGGGCCGGCAGGGCTCCTGGTCTCAGCGCCCCACACCCCACGCAGAAGGAAGTGGCCACAGCCCCGGGCAGCTCACTCCCGGGAAGAGGACTCTTCCACTGCACATGTTTGGTCTGGACTCTGCAGAGGCTTGGCCAAGGGCCTTTTCTTTATTTTTCCCCATAAAGTATGGTTTGCCCCATTAAAACATTAATTCCTGCCGAAACCGGTTTGGCTCAGTGGATAGAGCGTCGGCCTGCGGACTGAAGGGTCCCAGGTTCGATTCCGGTCGAGGGTATGTACCTTGGTTGCGGGCACATCCCCAGTAGGGGGTGTGCAGGAGGCAGCTGATCAATGTTTCTCTATCATCGATGTTTCTGGCTCTCTATCCCTCTCTCTTCCTCTCTGTGAAAAATCAATAAAATATATTTAAAAAAAAACACAAAACAAAACATTAATTCCTTCTCATTAAAGGAACGTGGGAAGTATGGTACGTACAAGGGTGATATAATCACTAAAACCCTCATTCCCTAAAATATTAACACTAAAACATACCTACATGTTTTGACCCACAAATCTCTCCCTGCACACAATGCCCTACACCCACACAATGCCCTACAACCAAATGGAATTTCCCACATAACCAAGTGCTTCTCATGAGAAAATACTGTTACTTCTTGAATTCTTGTTTTGTTTATCTATATAAAAACATGCAGATGTAAAGTATGTAGATGAGATAAAAACGCAGTTACTTTTACATGACAGACACATGCTGAGATGGACCCCTATTACCTCACAGCCACACGGAGGACTGCGGTCTCCTGCTAGCACGAGTGTGACGAGGTTGCGCGTTATTTTCTGTAGCTCACAGCCACTTTAGGTGAGAAAATTCTCTTTGAAAATAGAGGAGGATTTGACCAAAGAAGAAATAATTGAGATTAAAAAAGCAGATTGAAACGAATTGATATTTTCTAATTATTTCAAGATTGTAAAAAATACTTGTCTCTCACCAACACATATTAAGGAGTAAAACAGTAAATCAATTCCTCTTATATGTTTATGTCTAAAGAGACCAAAAACTATCCGACATAAGATAGGCCTTTTCAGATCCAGAGCCGAGTGCTCGCTCACTGTGACAGAAGAGCGATGTTCAGATCTGGGCTGTTTCTGTCTTTCCTTTGAGCACCCCCTGCTCTGGTCCCTGCCCCCCGGGGACACATCATCAGGGCGAAGGCCTGCAGAGGGAGGCACTTGGGCGAGTACGCACGCGAACGCTTCTGTGTCAGTTCTGAACCCTTAGCAGGCCTAGGCCTCAGCCGGGATACAGACCTGGATTTGCTTGTCGTTGGCCTCCATCTTGGTGGTCAGGACAGCCAGCCTCTCGGTGAGCTCCTCCCGCTCCGCCAGGCTCCTGTCTTCAGAGAGTGTCTGCAGGGCCTGCAGGGCGTCCTTGGTCTTCAGCAGTTTGCTGTCCGTTTCTCTGAGTTTCCGGGACACAGTTCTTTCCTTTTCTTTGGATTTCTTAAGTAGCTGCCTTAAATTTTTCACTTCATTCTGATGTTTAGCCATAATCTGAGGTACATTATTTTGTGAAGTCTCATATCTTCCTATAGCTTTCAAGTGCCTAATCTCAAGCTGTTTCAATAATTGGTTCTCTAAGGTCGTGGCTTCCATCTTCCGATGTATGTCAGTTAATTCGTTTTTCAATTCTTTAATCTTATGGAGCCTGGCTGAGAGCACGCGCTGAGTTATGGCATCTCTTCTCTGGGTAATCATATTGATTTTAGAACTTAGAAGTGATGCATTCCACTTCTGCTTTTTTTCAACTGAGATTTCCTTCTGGCCTGTGAAGCAGATAATCCAGTTAGTTACTAGTTATATATACAGATAGATATGCAGGTATGCAAATATGTATAACGCCCTCTCCTGCACAGATGTACATATTCCTGAGAGCTAGAAGGGGAAAGAACTAACATTGAACAAATATCCATGCTTAGGCTAGGCACTTCATATATAGCTATCTCATTTAATGCAGTTCTCTAAGGTCAGTAATAGTCTATTTTATAGCTAGACATTTTTAGTTGTTTGTCCAAGGTTATATAACCACGAAGTGACATAGTGGATTGAAAGCCAGGTCTTCTTCGACTCTGAAACCTGTACTTATATCTTTTATAAAGCTAAATTAAAGCTCATGACCATAGGTAACATTTATTAAGTGCTATCATATGTCAGATATTGAACTAAATGTTTTATATAGATTATCGGATGTAATCCTTCTAACAATATCTTATGGGGCAATTAGAGTGTAACATTAAAGCCCAATGTAATATATGAATATCTCATATATTAAAAAAAACATTTAAAAACCATTACACTGCTTAGAGAATATATACAGATATTCAATTTTTCAAAAAATCCAACAAAGACCCTTTTTCTTCCATTACTTTGGCTGGGCACTAAATAAAGTAGTCAGGGGGATTGTGTTCAGGAGTTTATTTAAAACAAAATGTTTCTAAACAATGTTACAACAAACTTATAAGCACCAAGCTTACATAACGGAATTCGAGTATGTCAAATGTGTGTGCAACATCACTGATTGTCATCCTATTTTAAAGATGAACAAACTGATGCTTAGCAATGTCACTTGTCAATGGACACAAGTAAGTGGTGAGACAGAACCCAGATCTGTGTGCCTACACCACTGCCTCATATCTATATTCTTTTGTATGATGTATATGTATATATGTGTATGTGTGCATCTGTGCATGTAAACAAATGTGTGTGCATGTGTACATATTAGTATATCTATATTGAGAGAGACTGAGTCTGGATTCTAGAATGTAAAATATCTGGTCCTCATCCTGGAGAGAGAGGGAATGTCATGGCCAAGGTCACTGGTGTCCTAACCTTAGGCTCCTGGCCAAGTGTGGACACATCCTCTGAGACATGGCTTAGTATGTTTGGTATGGGAAAGGCGATTCTACCTGCGATAGAAACAATGAGCCAAAAGAAATAGCTGGTGCTTTCTGGGGACACAACATTTGAATGTTGGCTGTGAAAGACCACATGGATTTGACCACCATTAGTGCCCGTACACATCAATAATTGATGAACTGTTTTTACAACTGTGCCTCCAATGGCATTTATTTTCCCACTGGCGACAGTTGAGTAGGGCTGTGGCTGAATATTGAGTATTTTGGAATCAGCTTTTGAGTACATTGGAAAGCACAGCAGACCAGACTCTGTAACACCTACGGGAAGGGCAGAGAGCAGGTGCTTGAGGCCACTTGAATAGCCTGGCCACTGGCCAGGGGAACCCTAAACCCAGGCCATGTGAATCAGGCTGGACTAAAACGGGGGGAGGTGGCAGTGTCACATTCTTTGCCATGTCCACCATGACTGAACTTGACCTCCAACTTGTACTGTCTTCCAGCTCTTGCGTGACATGACCCTGAAGAGGAGAGGGAGTTCCCCGAGACTAGAAGGGTGAGGGGTGGTGGGTCACGTGGGCAGTGAGGCTTGTATCCCTGTCTCACATGTATTCAAGTGACTGGAGGGTGGGCAGTCAGAATGAGCGGGTGCCTGGGGACTAACCCCACAGCCCTGGCCAAGGCCATAGGTGGGGATGTATACAGAGGGCATGGGTGCTTTGAGAAGAGGAGGTGTCAGCCTTTTAAAGATCACATGGGCCCGACTGGTGTGACTCAGTGGTTGAGTGTCGACCTATGAACCAGGAGGTATTGGTTTGGTTCCTGGTCAGGGCACATTCCTGGGATTGCGGGCTTGATTCCCAGAAGGGGGTGTGCAGGAGGCAGCCAATCAATGATCCTCTCTCATCATTGATGTTTCTATCTCTCCCTCTCCCTTCCTCTCTGAAATCAAGAAAAAAAATTACATGGGCTTGGACAAGAACACATAAGTGATAAAAATAAAGGACCAGAGGCTCTTCTGAAAATCTTGTCTGTGAAAGATCTTCCATATGCCCTCTACTCCCCAAACACCTGAGATTACATTTCTCGTCTACCCTACTGGGCGGGTCTGAGAGAATAAGCCAGTTTGCTTCAGAAATGTAAATATATCACTTGCCATTTGAGTGGTAGAAAACAAATTCATATTCTACACATCATGCATACTTATGTAACTATAAAGCCTGTAGAAAATGAAAATAGGGTTTAATCCTTAATGCTTTTGTACATCACTATCCTAACCTACACATAATAAGGGTAAAACTTACAATTTCTATCCCACTTCACACAATTAAGGCAGATTTAGCTTAATGATTAAATTACTCTTGGGATACTTAATTTTTAAACCACTGAGCTAAAACACTCAAATTAAGTTAATTCATAATAAACATGTACATTGAAGTCCATAGTTAACCAAAAAGGCGCTCACACATAAAGCAACGTGCTCTTCTGAACATTCCAAGAATGTGCCCGCACTCACGCTTCCCCGTGCCAGCCTCTTCCTTCCCGGGTCACCCTACCCTCCTGTCTAGGAGCTATTGTCCTCCACCCCCACCCCCGTCCCCCCGGCCTCTTCTGGTCTCTTCCTCTTTGTTTCAGTGTCTTGTTCTATCATTAAGGCCTTCCATGCCCTCAGTCTGGTTCTGCTCCTTATCCTGAGCCATGTTCCCATCACTCCTGCGGGGCTGCCCTCCACCAGGTTCTCTCTCTTCCAGGTAACACTGTATCTCACCTTGATCGAGATGCCCACTTCCGCCAAGGCCCGGGGTGAGAAGAGGTCAAAGGAAGGGCCCTTTCCCCTCTGTTCTCCACAGTTCCCGCTGTGAGTCTGCTGGCGAGGGCCTCCAACCCTGCCTCCCCCTCCCACCTGCACCTGACTACAGACAACAGGCCAAGGTGTGCTGGCCATCGCAGGAGTGAAATAACTTCCTTTTCGGTACATGCAGTTTTCGAATGACTACCACATATTTTGGCACTGTATTAGCAAAACACATCAAAGGAGAATATACGGGTGGGGCAAAAGTAAGTTTATAGTCGTGAGTGCGTGAAACACAGTTTATTCTTGTATTATTATTTATTATTGTATTATTTTCCATATGAACAACGATAAACCTACTTTGGCCCTACCCTGTATAATTTGAAAGAGTGCTGAAAGTACATTTTCTACAAAAGGTACAATGAAAAAAAATTAAATTGTAGATATATATTGCTGGCTATTATTTACATTGGTTTAGGTAAATCTCTTAATACTTGACCAAAGCAAAAATCCTATCAAATTGAAGTCCTCATTTCATCCTTATAATTTTTCTCTATGAAATATCTTTCTGCCATAAGCTTTGCTTTTCTAAGCTGGGACTTGAACATGATCTCTGATGTTATTATTCTTTAGTGAATGCCGGGTCTCCATTGGTGGTTCCTAATCCAGTGTTCCCAGCCCCTGAAGGTCAGCCATCGGCTTTCAACATACGAGAAGGATGAGCAGATGCTGCCCATCCACGGAGAAGGGGCTGCACTGGCGAAAACATTAAGCCTCTTAGCTTTGGGTTAGAATTTTATCAATTACTTGCTGCTGAAATTTCTTTGGCAAATACTTGCAAAACATGAGCTGTAAGGGAACAAAAGAATACAAGGATAAACCTAGAAACACTTTCTCATTCTGTGACAAAGCTTGATGTGACAACAAGTGTTTTAAGTTCCTGAGGCACTGGTACCAGGGTCCTCGGGGGCATGTAATTTGAGTTAAAGATGCACCCAATATTTAAAGCAATTTCAGAGTATTCATACACAAAAGAGTGCCCTTCAGAATTTGAGTGCACTGTCAGGTGACTGAGTTAATTTAGCTTACTCCCAGTTTATGGACAGGTATCTTGCATAAAACACATAATAAATATCTGTGGAACAAATAAATGAAGAATCAGTTTTAAAAAGTTAAATCATAAGGTTCTTAGAACTCAAAATGCAGTTCATTTTACGTAGAAAGTTTTACAAATGCTAACAGCCTTCTCACAGTCCCACAAAAGCGTAGACTCAGAATACAGTGCAGTACTGTACATAGATCCATGGTCCCTTGTCATAACCTTGGGGCTATGCTGTTTCTGAATTTGGGGGTTTTGTTTTTTAAGGTGCATGAATGGTATTTTCCACAGTGCTTCCATCCTAGTAGGGTTGGGTTCAGTAGACTTTAATCAAATAATGTTTTTAGGTGAAATAGATTTAACTATTCACACTAAGTGAAATAAAGATCAGTCTCATGTCAGTTCAAATCAGGTTTGTTTTTTTAACGTAAATTTCATGCCCAGCCGGTGTGACTCAGTGGTTGAATGTCCACCCATGAACCAGGAGGTCATGGTTTTATTCCTGGTCAGGGCACATGTCTGGGTTGTGGGCTTGATCCCTAGTGTGGGGCGTGCAGGAGGCAGCTGATCAATGGTTCTCCCTCATCATTGATGTTTCTATCTCTCTTTCCCTCTCCCTCACTTCCTCTTTGAAATCAATTAAAAATATATTTAAAAAACATGTAAATTTCACATATACTTCATGTGTAGAATATATGTGAAAATCCACTACAAACTTAAAAAATTTTATTAATTGATTTTGAGAGAGAGAGAGAGAGAGAGAGAGAGAGAGAGAGAGAGAAACACTGATTTTGTTTTTCCACTATTTATATATTCATTGTTTGATTCTTGTATGTGCCATGACCGAGGACCAAACCTGCAACCTTGGCGTATCAGGATGATGCTCTAACCAATTGAGCTACCTGGCCATGGCCCAAATCAGGTTTTTGTTGCTAAAGTAGTTTTGGTGCCAAACATAGGAAAGATGTTTGGTTATCAGAGCTTCCTAAGTTTCCAGTGCAGTTAAGGGATCGTGTAACCGTGGAAGCTGACTGCGAAGCATGTTCTGGTGTGATAACCGCTTCCAAATGCCAGAGTCCCACTGGCAGAGAGGTGCTGGGCTTTCCGTCTTCTGCCCCAGGCCTTCCCAGGGGGTCTGGGACTCCCACCTTCTAGAAAAGGGGCTTCTAACCTCCTGAGAATCTGCTGCAAGCTGTGGTCCCTTCTCCCTAGAAGAGGTCACAAATGGAACTCTGCATAGAGGTTCATGGGGTTCCCAGGCCAGGGTCTTAGGTTAGGAGCCCTGCTCTCTAGCTAAGAAGAGCGGGAGCTGGAGATTCTAGACGACGCAGAGATGGCACAGTGTCCTAGTCAGGCTGGGGTGACAGCTATCGGGTAAATGTGACAGATGTGCCCCACACTTATAGGCTGTTAGCTACTTTCCACCTGCTGACTCATGGCAGTTCTCATGGCCGCCGTGGAAAAGTCCCGGCTATTTCTCACATAAACAATATTTATAAGCCCAGGATTGCCTGAAAGGGGAGGGAGTGATTGCAGTCTGGGCAGGGAGGCAGGGAGTGAGGCGGTCAGGCCATCACCAGGCTAATTCCGGTTTGGACAGGTAGGAGTGGAAGGTGTTGGCACTTCTAAAATCCACAAGGAAATGAGATAATCAACAGCCTTTTGCCATCTCTGTTTCAAAGGGTGATCTTTGCCAATATGCCTCACCAGAGTTGGAGAACATCCTCTCGGGCTGTTGAGACAGGAATTGGTATTTCATTGGTGATTCAAACCATAACTCTCCAGCTGAGATGAAAGGCAAGAAGCCACTGAAATCCAAGCACCGTGGTGCTCTGTAACAAGGACACCTGTTGGCTAGAAAGGGAACCGGCCTCACTGTGGGCGCCAGCAGGTCAGCGTGCAGAGGGCTGGCGCGACATTTCCAGCCAGCTCTCGGTTATTCTGTAATTACTCTTTTGTCATCAAACATCTATTGAGGGTATGACCATTTTTGGCTAGTTTCTTTTTCTGAATACAAAGAGTGAATTTAAAAAGAAGTCATCTGTGAAAGTAGACTAAATGTCAAGTCTTCAAGTTCTGCACCAAGCACAGCCCATCCTGCTCGTGGGAAAGGTAACCAGCAAAGCACAGCCCTTCGTAATTATTCTTTTCTCTACTTCCATCTCCTTCCGTAAAACTTTGCTTACAATACACGTTGACAATATGGAAAGGTAATAAAACTGAATGTGGCCATTTCAAATATTAGTGCATTAAATAATGATGTCATTGTAAGCAGACATTGGGTCTCGGTTGGGACATTTTGCTTACCTTTAGGTTGGAAGAGTTCAGAAACGTAGTTTTTCTTCTCGTTTTTTTCCTTTATCACAGGTTTCTCTAAATAGTTCTCATTAGCGGCTGTTTCTGAACATTCAGAGAGAAAGTCTTCCGAGTAATCATAGTAAGAAATTAAGCTGCAGGAGCACTGAGATCTGCTGTAGTCGACGCTCTTATCGGAGGCGTTGCCATCCCTGGGAAGGTCGGCCAGGCTGGGGCTGCCCCTGGGCTCCTCGGGCAGCAGGCTGCTTCCCAGGGCCACGGCGGGGAAGTGCTCATCGCCATGGGTGCCTGCTGCGCCAGCCAAAGACATAGCACACCTGATGGAAGAAAGCGGCTTTTAGATCCATAGCCATTGACATTAAAATGGACCTGTGTGTTATTACATTGAACTATCTCTCTATATAAAAGCCTAGCAACCGGAATGGCAAAACGACCAGAATGACTGGTGGCTATGATGCACACTGCAGTAGCCAACCAGCCTGATCCAGGCCCCAATTGGCCCCCAACACCTCAATCGGGGGGGGGGGGGGCTGGCTGCCAAGCACCCATGGTGCCTTCCCCCTGCCAGCCAAGCCTGATGGGCCCCCATTGGGGTGGGCCAGCCGGACCCCACCCATGCACAGATTCATGCACCGGGCCTCTAGTCATGGATAAGTAAGAATTCTGAAGTATTTTCTGGAACCATTTCAGTTTGGTTTTTATAGTTTTCTTCATAAACTATAAGAACCCTGAAACCAGACTTTGGTGAAATTATATTCACAGGTAATATAAGATAAAGTTCCTACCAGATAGAAGCAATGACAACAATTTACCAATTAGTGAAATATACTCTTGTTCTCTAAGCCTGACTGCTTGTTGGGATTTTTTTTTTTTTGGCCTTGCTCAGAACTGAAGAAAGTGACCACACTTGCTGGTCTGGAAGGCTCATATGAAATGCAACGCTTACGAAACCCAGACATATTTGTCCAGATGTATACACTTTTCTTTACCAATGATGAATCACATACTTTTGAGATTAAAGATACAGATCAGGATTAATCTACTTGATTCATAATAATAAGGTTTTTAATATTTTAATTCAGGAAATTTGCATTCCTTTTTATGTTTTACTTAGACTACTATAACATGAACATCATTTCCCTGATTGTATTCTACATGATGACAGATGAAGCAATTCAAAAAAACATGCTGATTTGCATAAGAAAATCATCAGGGATCAGAATCCTTTTGAAGAAAATGCACTGAGTGGATAATTTACATTTGTTTAGCAAATAACTAACCTTATTTTCAGCTGTACAAAACCCAAACTTTTATAAAGAATGGATTTGGAAAAAAATCAAACTAAGTTTGTCTAGTTATTATACAGTTAACTCTTCAATGTGAAAAATAAAAATATTATTTGGGAACTAAACAATAGTACAGTAGACTTCAAATAAATATATTAAAAAGATAAAAAAATAATATTGAGTCCTGGTTGGTGTGGCTCAGTTGGTTGGAGTATTGTCCTGTGCACCAAGGGGTTGTGGGTTCAATTCCTGGTTAGGGCACAAACCCAGGTTTCAGATTTGATCCCCAGTTGGGGCACATATGGCAGGCAACCAATCAATGTTTTTCTCTCTCTTGCTCTCTCTCCCTTTCCCTTCCTCGTTCTCCACTTAATATAAATTTATGTTGCTATGAAAAAAGCTCCTAGATTTATTGAATTTCGAGTCCCACCTATCGTTGCCTTGGCAGGGCCAGACGAAATGAAGTCTCGGGCCTTATACGGCCCACGAGCTGGTCGTTCCTCACCCCTGCCTTAGAGTTTTGCCTGTCCTTGTCCCTCCCCACCTCTCCTTACTCATGACCTTGGCCCCTAATTTCCTCCCCATGCATCTTGACAAATCCAGACTGCCTGAACATGGTTGCTTACCCACAAGAATAATTTGGCTTTTGACCAGTTGTTCCTGCCACAAGCTAAACTTTGGCTGACCTCTCCTCCTCACCCCAACTCCGAACACACCTTTGAAAAATCGCCTCCTGGGCACCGTGGGACAAAGGATTGTCCGGCTGCCACAACCTGGGTGTGTGACAGAGTAGGTGACAGACAATTTGCAGGCTGACCAACTTGGGTTTGAATCTGGGTCGGTCACTTAGCTAAGTGATCTTGCCATTTGTAAATGTAAGAACACCAATGTTACAGGGGGAAATGAGTCTGCAAAATACCTATCCCAGTACTTGTCACACAGTCAGCAATCAACACACAGTAGGCTCCCTTCCTGGAAGGGTAATTCTGGGACAAGACCAGGACTGTCAAGGATGCCACTGGTGTCCGTACGTGACGGATACGCGTTGGTCGGTTTCCCATCACCTATTTTACCTGGAACAACTCCTTGGGTAATCTCATTAGACTGAAACACCCTGAAGACAGACTCTTTTTATTTTTTATTTATTTTTTATTGATTTCAGAGAGGAAGGGAGAGGGAGAGAAAAACATCAATGATGAGAGAGAATTATTGATTGGCTGCCTCCTGCACGCCCCTTACTGGGGATCAAGCCCACAACCCAGGCATATGCCCTTGGCCAGAATCAAACCTGGGACCCTTCAGTCCGAAGGCTGACGCTCTATCCACTGAGCCAAACCAGCTAGGGCGACAGACTCTGTCTTGTTCTGGTTGTAGCTTCAGGCCTAGCGTGGTGCTGCCACCCAACCACTATTGTAAATGCCTGAATGGTGAGCACACCACCATCTACTGTGTGCCAAGTACGGAGGTAGGCGCTTACATATATTAGCTTACTTAATTACGATGATAGTGCTGAGAAAGAGGCACCATTAACCCTGTTTTACAGATGAGCAAATTAAGGCTCAGAATGGTTAAGTAACTTTTCCAAGGTCACTAAGCCGGTGAGTGAAAGCACTGAGTTTTGAATCCAGGTCTGTCTGCCTTTAAAGTTCTTTTCACTGTGCCATACTGCTTGACCCAAAATGGATATAATCGGACTCGACTCATTTATTATTACAACCTTAAGATGTCAGAGTCTGTGAAAACCTGCAGTAAGCCTATGGCCGTGGTCGGCAAACTACGTCTTGCGAGCCACATGCGGCTCTTTGGCCCCTTAAGTGTGGCTCTTTCACAAAATACCATGGCCTGGGCAAGTCTATTTTGAAGAAGTGGCGTTAGAAGAAGTTTAAGTTTAAAAAATTTGGCTCTCAAAAGAAATTTCAGCCGAAACCGGTTTGGCTCAGTGGATAGAGCGTCGGCCTGCGGACTGAAAGGTCCCGGGTTCGATTCCGGTCAAGGGCATGTACCTTGGTTGCGGGCACATCCCCAGTAGTGGGTGTGCAGGAGGCCGCTGATTGATGTTTCTCTCTCATCGGTGTTTCTAACTCTCTATCCCTCTCCCTTCCTCTCTGTAAAAAATCAATAAAATATGTTTAAAAAAATAAATAATAAAAAAAGAAATTTCAAACGTTGTACTGCTGATATTTGGCTCTGTTGACTAATGAGTTTGCCGACCACTGCTTTAGAAGATTCTGTCTGTTAAATATCAGTTTTCTCATTGACCTGATAAAAATTGATCGATTACTAGTACCAGACCTGTAACTCCACTTTTAAGTTGATTACATTGTTTTAGACTGTCTTTGTATTAATAGAAATAGGCTATACTTCACCATTGTTATCAGTAAAAACATATATGGATTTCTGGTTATGTGGTGCATTATTGAAAAATCCAGGTCCTAGGCCAACTGCCTCATGTTCTTCTTCATGAACTGAATAATTCATTAACAGTTTAGTCAAAGAACATTTATTTAGTGTCTGCTGGGCACAAACTTCTGCCTTCAAGGATTTGAAAATAAGCAAAGTTAGTAATCATGTAATCAAGCAAAGTTAGTAATCGTGTAATGCTTATTATAGTTAGCACACTAGATTTTGATACATGAAATTTATGGTAGTATATAGCTCAGTTCTTGACAGCATTTATACTTTGAACCATCAGTGTTTCCAGTATAACACTGCCTGTTGTACTGCACTTGAGGCATAATTTCACTATGTCTCTATCAATATAGGGCAGTGGTCTGTAAACGGCGGCTCGCGAGCCACTTGCGGCTCTTTGGCCCCTTGAGTGTGGCTCTTCCACAAAATACCACAGCTTGGGCGAGTCTATTTTGAAGAAGTGGCATTAGAAGAAGTTTTTTTTTAAAATAAATCTTTATTGTTCAGATTATTTCAATTGTTTCTCCTTTTTTCTCCCCATATCTCCCCACCACCCGGTTCCCATCCCCCCTCTGCCCTTATCTCCCCCCCGTTGTCCTTATCCATAGGTGTATGATTTTTGTCCAGTCTCTTCCTGTACCCCCGACACAGACACCCCTTTCCCCCTGAGAATTATCAATCCACTCCCATTCTATGCCTCTGATTCTATTATGTTCACCAGTTTATTCTGTTCCTCAGATTTTTAATTCACTTGATTTTTAGGATCACTTGTTGATAGATATGTATTTGTTGTTCATAATTTTTATCTTTACTTTTTTCTTCTTTTTCCTCTTTTTAAAGAATACCTTTCAGCATTTCATATAATACTGGTTTGGTGGTGATGAATTCCTTTAGCTTTTTCTTATCTGTGAAGCTCTTTGTCTGCCCTTCAATTCTGAATGATAACTTTGCTGGGTAGAGTAATCTTGGTTGTAGGTTCTTGCTATTCATCACTTTGAATATTTCTTGCTATTCCCGTCTGGCCTGCATAGTTTCTGTTGAGAAATCAGCTGACAGTCGTATGGGTGCTCCCTTGTAGGTAACTAACTGTTTTTCTCTTGCTGCTTACAAGATTCTCTCTTTGTCTTTTGCCCTTGGCATTTTAATTGTGATGTGTCTTGGTGTGGTCCTCTTTGGATTCCTCTTGTTTGGGGTTCTGTGCGCTTCCTGGACTTGTAAGTCTATTTCTTTCACCAGGTGGGGGAAGTTTTCTGTCATTATTTCTTCAAATAGGTTTTCAGTATCTTGCTCTCTCTCTTCTTCTGGCACCCCAAAAATTCGGATATTGGTATGCTTAAAGCCATCCCAGAGGCTCCTTACTCTATCCTCACACTTTTGGATTCTTCTTTCTTTCCGCCTCTCTGGTTGGGTGTTTTTTTCTTCCTCATATTCCAGATCTTTGGTTTGACTCTTCGGGTACGGTGGTCTACAGTTGAGTGTCTGTATATTCTTTATTTCAGACAGTGTATGCATAATTTCTGACTGGTCCTTTTCCATTTTTTTGGTATTCTCATTAAGGTCCTTGAAGGTCTCTTCAAGTTTCTCAGCGGTTTTTAGAAGATTCTTGAGTAACCTTATAAATGTGGTTCTGAACACTGTGTCGTCCATTAGTTTGCTTTCCTCTATCTCTTCTATTCGTGACATACTTCGGTGTCTCTGCATTTTGACTGCTTCCCTGTGTTGATGGAGTGGCTTTGTGTGGTCAGTGACCTATAGGGGCCGGTAGCTCAGCTTCCCCAATCACTCTAGGTGGTCGCTCTTGGTACACCCCTTTGTGGGCTGAGTGGAAAATCTTGGTGTAGTTAAAAGCCTTGATTGCTATTGGTACACTGGGAGGAATTGACCTCCAGGCCAATTGGCTGTGAGGACCTGCTGTATCTATAACGGAAGAATTGCTGTGCTGGAGACACAGTAGGGGTTTGGTGCCCACTGAGTCTGCCTCTTGAATGTGTCTCTTATGAGAGTGGTTGAAATCTGGTGTCGTCCACACCGACCACTAGATGCCCTAGTGTCTGGATCTCCAATGGGGTGCAGGTCTGAGGCCTCCCAGCAGGAGCTACAGCAAGAGCTACAGTTTTCTCCTCTTTGCTTGGGTGGTTTTGGAGCAGTCTGACTGGAGCTGCAGTTAATTTGGTTGAGCTGCCACAGAACAGGCCATTTATATGAAAAAGGCCGCTCTGTGGAGCCTGGGCGGGTTTGTAGAATGTGCGGGGCAGGGTCTCAGGGCGTCACTAGGCTGGGGCGTGGCCAACGGCCATGGCTGCCTTCAGCCGTCTCTGCCTTTCCGCGTTTCCAAGTCCCCGTGTCCCGTGCTCCAGCGCAGCAAACCCTGATTGCTGGGCGCACCTCTGCAGAAAAGTCACTCTCACTCTCCGACCGATGGCCGAGAGTCCAGCTTCTCCCCGTAGGCGTCTGGGTCCCCCGCGTGTCCCCAGAAACGAGTTCAGAGTGATCGGGAGTTTGTCTCCCTTTGGTTTGAAGAAAAGCCGTGCGCCCAGTCGCCCGCCGCCAGCCCGCTTCGCTCGCGCCTTCGTACCTCAGCTCTCCAGCGTTTGCGCTCCCTTCTCTTCTTGTTGTAAATCTGCCACTCAGCCAGCTTTCCCGTGGTTCTGGGTGGTAGACGTTTTGTTTTTTAGTTATATTTTTGAAATTGTTGTGCAAGGCGGCAGTTTAGTTGTTTAACTTTGCCGCCATCTTGGTTCCTCCTCCCAAAGAAGTTTAAGTTTAAAAAAATTTGGCTCTCAAAAGAAATTTCAATAGTTGTACTGCTGATATTTGGCTCTGTTAACTAATGAGTTTGCCAATCACTGCTATAGGGTTTATAGTAGTTTCTTTACTGTTGTGACTCGGGAAAAAACCCACAATTAAAAAGCAGGTGGGGAGGGTAGTAAAGGGAAAAGAGGGCCAAATATATGGTGACGGAAGATGCTGTGACTGTGGGTGTTGGCACACATGCAATATACAGATCATGTATCATAGAAACGCACACTTGGGACCTATATGATCCTATAACCAGTGTCACCCCAATAAATTTAATAAAAACAACAACGATGCCCTAGCCGGTTTGGCTCAGTGGATAGAGCATTGGCCTGTGGACTGAAAGGTCCTGGGTTTGATTCTGGTCAAGGACACATGCCTGGGTTGTAGGCTTGATCCCCAATAGGGGGCGTGCAGGAGGAGGCAGCCAATCAATGATTCTCGTTCATGATTGATGTTTCTATCTCTCTCTGCCTCTCCCTTCCTCTCTGAAATCAATAAAACTATATATTAAAAAATTAAAAAAATTCTAAAACAAAACACAAAACAAAACAAAACAACAACAAAAACACTGTTCTAAAAAAAAAAAAAATGTGATCCAGTTGATCATGCTTTTCTGGAAGACCCCATGGTGAAGGAGTAACTACTTGTGACAATAATACATTTGTATAGCATGTTCATTTAATTACAGAATTAGAAATAAGAATGTTCAAGGTCAAGAAATACATCTGGGTCATTCTGGAATACTCCATTCAGTTGTCTTCAGTTCTGCTTTTGCAACAAGGCAGACAAAAGAATGAACACACGCTAGAAAGTTTAAAAAGGATGCATGCATACCTGCTGCTCTTTATCCACCCTGCTGAAGACTAGGAAGATCAGCTGTGTGTTCGGAGCGGAGGGTTCCTCACACTGCAGTATTTATGGGGTTTCCAAGGTAGTATTTTTGGACATGCTTTGGCCTCTTTTTAAACAAAGAATATGTTTCAAAAAACCTAGAATGATATTACAGAAAGAAAATGTTAAGATCTCACCAATAAATATGGAAACCTGGTGTAAGATCAAGGTGAAGAATGTGGACATTTAATAAATGGTGTTGAGAGATGGGCTAGGAACCGGTCTGGAACTCAGAACAAAAGTGAATCCTTATTTCATTCCTCACAGTAAAACAAATATAAGAGAATTAAAAATGTAAATGTTGCCCCTTTCCCCAGCTGCCAGTAGATGCTCGGTTCTTCCGAGGCAGCTAAGGCCGCGTTGGGTGAGGCCTTCACTTCATCTGGCATCTCGCTGGCCCAGCACTCACCCTCCCCATGGCCTCAGTCTGGGAGCTCCTGCATCTACTCGGCCCTTATCCTGCAGGACGATGAAGTGAGGTGACGGAGGACAGGATCAACGCCCTCGTTAAAGCAGCTGGTGTAAAAGCTGAACCTTTCTGGCCAGGCTTCTTTGCACAGGCTCTGGCCAATGTCAACACTGGGAGTCCCATCTGCAGTGCAGGGGCTGGTGGACCTGCTGCTGCAGCGAGTGCTGCACCAGCAGGAGGTCCTGCCCCCTCCACCGCCGCTGCCCAGCTGAGGAGAAGACAGTGGAGGCAAAGAAAGAAGAATCTGAGGAGCTTGATGATGACATGGGCTTTGGTCTTTTTGACTAAACCAGCTCTTTTGTAACACATTCAATAAAAGCTGACCTCTGCTGCAGTTGGGCTTACAAAAAAAAAAAAAAAAAAAAGTAAATGTTAAAAACAAATCTTAAAAGAAAACATGGAGTGCGATAAGAAATAAAGCCCAGAAACCACAAAGGAAACAATTAGTAAAAATGGTGCATAAAAATTTTAAATTTCTGTGTAACAACAACAACAAAAATCAAGTTAAAAGGCACATCAGAAACTGGGTAAACTATTTTCAATATATAAAAAAGAGCTAATTTCCTTAATTTACAAAGGACCCATAATAATCCATTAGTAAAATGGGCAAAGGATATGAACACATTACATAAAAAGCACGTTACAGAAACATAGACAACCAATATGTAAGATGTTCAGATTTGCTCTAAATTAATCAAATGCAAATTAAGACAATTAGATTCCAGTTTCATCTATCAGAATGGCAAAAGGTAAAGAATTGGATGAAACACTGTCATTGTACAGTAATACTGATTCTGCATAGTTTTTAAAAACTCAAAGAATGAAGTATATCTCTGTAGCTGTGCATATGGAGAGATCTCCAAGACACGTTCATTTGCTAATCAGTGTCTACATGTAGTTCATTATGTGTTATAATAAAAGGATTTAAAATCCCACTTTTAGGATTTGAGACTTGCTTGGCCATATAAAAGAACAAAGTTTTACTATTTGTGATGGCATGGATGGACATGCTAAATGAAATAAGTCAGACAGAGAAAGACAAATACCATATAAGTTCACTCGTGTGTGGAATCTAAAGAGTAAAATAAATGAGCAAACAGGACAGAAACGGACTCATAGATACAGAAAACAGACTGAAGGTTGCCAGAGGGGAGGGGGTTTGGGAAACTGGGTGAAAAGGTAAGGGGTTGGGAAGTACAAATTTGTAATTATAAAATAGTCATGGGGATGCAAAGTACAGCATAGGAAATACCCTATATAATAAAAGGGTAATATGCAAATTGACCCTAATGGCAGAACCACCAGTCACTATGACGCGCACTGACCACCAGGGGGCAGACACTCAATGCGGGAGCTGCCCACTAGTGGTCAGTGCGCTCCCACAGTGGGAGTTCCGCTCAGTCACAAGCTGGGCTGACGGCTGTGAGTGCAGCAGCGGTGGTGGGAGCCTCTCCCGCCTCCTTGGCAGCACTAAGGATGTCCGACTGCGGCTTAGGCCCGTTCCCCAGAGCGGGCCTAAGCCGGCAGGTGGACATCCCCCGAGGGCTCCCAGACTGTGAGAGGGCGCAGGCCTGGCTGAGGGACCCCCGAGTGCACGAATTTTTGTGCACTGGGCCTCTAGTATTTAATAATGCAGTAACTAATATGGTGTCAGGTGGGTAGTGAAAATATCAGGGGGAACACTCTGTAAAGCAAATGATTACCTAACCACTATGCAGTATACCTGAAACTAATACAAAGTAATATTAAATGCAAACTGTAATTGAAACATAAAGTAAAATAAAAGGAAAAAAAGATTTAAGACTTGCATTTGGTAGTGTGGTAGGCTGATTACCACCCCTCAGGACATCCACATCCTATCTTCCAGGATCTGTGAATCCCCAGACCCTGGGGACAGAACCTGTCATGTTATGTAGCAAAAGGGACTTCGCAGAGTGATGGATGGATCTCAAGGTGAGATTATCCACGTGGGCCTGATGTGATCACAGACACCTTTCTTTGTAAGAGGGACACAGGAGTCAGAAGAAGGCACTGTGATGAGGGACGCAGGTCAGAGAAAGAATGCCGACTCTGGAGATGGAGGAAGGGGTCACGTGCCAAAGGCAGGCTGTCCTGTAAATTGGAGAAGCACGGAAATGGATTTCCCCTGGAGCCTTCAGAAGGAGCCACAGTGAGACTCATTCCAGACATCTGACCTCCAGAACAGTAAGAGAGTAAATCTGGGTTGTTTTAGGCCAGAATTTGTGGTAATTTCTTTTTACAGCAGCAATAGGAAACTAATACAGGTTACCTCAGAAGACACCAACAATCAAAATGAGACCAAAAGCAGGCTATTGAAATGTAAGTGAAATGCATTATTATAAACTAGAGGCTTGGTGCATGAAAATTCATGCACTTGCGGGGGCGGGGGGTGTCCCTCAGCCCGGCCTGCGCCCTCTCGCAGTCTGGGAGCCCTCAGGGGATGTCCAACTGACGGTTTAGGCCGCTCCCTGCAGGGAACAGGCCTAAGCCACAGTCTGGCCTCCCTTTGCGGAAGGTGACTGGCGGGCTAATCGGGATGGGGCTGGTGAGTGGCTGGCCCCACCCCCCAATTTCCCCTCTGCAACTGCTTATTGCGGCTGCCCCCGATCGCCGTCCCCCCCCCCCCTTTGCCTGTTGGCAACCACCTTGGCTGGCCTGGCACTGCCCACTTGCCAGCCCTGGCCTCTACCCTACCCCCCAACCCCACCCCCTGCTGACCAGTTGTTCCACCATTTGGTTGATTTGCATATTAGGCTTTTATTATAAAGGATGTCAAGAAGTCAAAGAAGAGGGTGAGTTCAAAGGCTTTGGGGAAGGAACTTCATGCTTCCAGAACCTGTCACCTGGACTACATCTGGGAATATAACGCCAACCCTGGGAGCTGGTGGGACTGTTAGTTTTGGAGAAACCAGCAGGACTAAACAGCAGACTCTCCTGCCAGCATCTGGATGGAGAGTCAGAATAAAGCCAGAAGGCTGGCCTTCATGCAGAGGCATAGTGGAGGCACGCCAGGAGGCTGAGGAAGCAGCGTGGGGAGGGGAAGACTTGGGGAGGAAAAGGTGGTGATAAAAGATGACAGGAAGTTGATGAGGTCAGGATATTAATTACACAGAGCAAATCAGTCAATAGAGGAAATAATATACTTAGACTCATGGAAGCCAAGTTTCTTGGTGCCTGAAAGGGTTTTATTTACATAGAAACAGGGAAGGCTGAAAGAACCTGAGGTGTTGGATCAGAATAGGCAATATTGGGTTAATATAGATATCTATGTATCTATATAGATACGTATGTAGAGATAGAGTTATAGATCTGTGTGTGTGTGTTTGTGTGTGTATGCAGGTATCACTGTGTATTTTTCCTACCTCTGCTCTCTGAGAAGGCCTAGAAGCAATGACACCCCAGTAACCATGAGCACCACGCCCCACTAAAAGGACTCAGGGTTCCTTGCAGAAATGGATGATTCAGGGCTGGGGCAGGTGGAGAACAAGGTAAGGCTGGTTTGTGTCCTTCAAATCTGGGACATCTGAGATCAGAATAAATGAGGGGGATATGAGAAGACAATCTGCTAAATTAAACAAGAATCCACGAGTTCATACTGATATAAATGAGGGAGAACGGAAGAGGAAGCCCTTCCTTACGGAAGAATAACAACTAACAAACACACAAGGAATGGTAGAAATAGACAATGGCTATTTGGCAACTATCCTGGAGGTATATGAAACAGGCAAGAGCTGTCAATAGATGCTAACGACCAGTGAATGTAAATTTGATAAGAACAGGATTTGGCACAATACTAACGAAAGGGGAAGAAGGTGACCTTGTAGAGAAAGAAACCTGGCAGACACCACCCCCTTGATCAGGTCATCAAGGTTCATCACCAGTGGTGGGACAGGTGGACCTCATGTGCCTCCCTGTGAGGGAGAAGGGCTCTGGGTCATTTCTGTGGTCTTCCTGCCAGGAGCTCAGCCTGAGTCCGGTCAGGAAACTCCAGCTGGACCCAGGCTGAGGGTCTTCCCACAGAATGAAAGGCCTGAACTTAAAGTTAAGCAGGATGTTAAATGAACAGAAACACTCTCCCCTTAGCTTATAAAAACAGTATTACATAGACAAGATGATCACATATCCTAGGGGTTCAGGAATACTATTTCAAACGTGCATCCACTTTTGAGATTATATGTCCCAATTTTTTGCTTCATAAACTTGGCCACTCTCATATTGAAGACAAGTTTAAGAATGAACACATTGAGAAGAGAGGGAGTATGCTATGCAAGGACAAATGCTTGTGTGGAAAGACATCTGAGTTATATATAGTACCAGCTCTGCCAGGACAAGTAGTGTTTGTCCTGAGTTGTTTAGTGTATGGTATTAGCTGAATGGACTTCTAAAGTCCTGTCCAGCATGAAAATCCGTGAATTAAATCTACCTATATAGATCAGAAATCTTAAGCTTTATCTGATTACTGGAAATGTACTATGTTCAAAGTTTGGATGGTTATAGACAAGTTATGTAGATTTAGATAATTTAACAATCTCTTCCCACCCGCCCCTTCTCCCCCGTTTCCTCTGAGATTCATCAGTCTGTTCCATGTTTCCATGCCTGTGGTTTCCACTCCTGCGTTGAGCGCCTGCCCCCTGGTGGTCAGTGCGCGTATATGTGCATATTAGAGGCCCGGTGCACAGATTTGTACACTGGTGGGGTCCCTCGGGCTGGCCTGTGGGTATCAGGCCGAAACCTGCTCTCCGACATCCCCAGAGGGGCCCCGGATTGAGAGAGGGTGCAGGCCAGGCTGAGGGACCCCACTGGTGCACGAATCCGTGCACCGGGCCTCTAGTTTTATTTATATTTGACAAAAAGCTTGAATTCCTTGCCAGAGTGAGCATACCAAAGAAGCATCTTCAGAATGAGAAACTGTGCCTCTACTGCCACCAAGTGGTGGCAAATGCAACGGACAGTGCAGGCACTGAAGGAAAACAAGTGTGAGCTCCAGGACTACATTTATAGACGGGTGCGTCTTAGCTCCCCTTCCTGGCCGCCGCCACATTTCTCGTTCATTTTCAGTGTTGATCTAATTATTTTTACTACAATTTTCATTCTATTTTAATAAAACTGTACTAAAATACCACACATTTGATACGTCTTACCCATTGGATGCTCATTTCATTCCTTTTCTACACATATTTGGGTGCTTACCATGTGCCAGGATCTGTGTGAGGTGTAGGGGGTATAATGAGCACAAACAGAAGCGTTTTTGTTTTTGTGGAGCTTATATGTCAGTAATAATCACAGCAGTGACTGTTCTCAGTGTTTTCAAGGAAAGAGAGACAACTCTGTGAGGACATATGACAAAGGCATCTGACCTAGACAGTGAGAGGGGAAGTCCTCTGACAGAAGCACTACCTGAGCTGAGAAATGGAGCATCAGTGGGAATGTCTGAGTGGCTTTTGTTTTAGTAGAGAGATAAGGGCAGAAGGCAGACTCCAGTGGGTTGAGGAAAGAGAGACAGGAATGGATGCACTGAACAGGGCAGCTCTTTAAAAATTTGGCCCTTCAAAGGGGATGGGAGGTTGGGCAATAACTTAGTTGGGAACTAAGTAAGCTAAGAGGGCTGGAGGGGAGGGAGGGAGAACATTGCAGACACAGAGAGGACAGCCTAGGCCAGTGGTTGGCAAACTCACTAGTCAACAGAGCCAGATATCAACAGTACAGCGATTGAAATTTCTTTGGAGAGCCAAATTTTTTAAACTTAAACTTCTTCTAACGCCACTTCTTCAAAATAGACTCGCCCAGGCCGTGGTATTTTGTGGAAGAGCCACACTCAAGGGGCCAAAGAGCCGCATGTGGTTTGTGAGCCATAGTTTGCCGACCACGGGCCTAGGCCTGTTGGGTGGAGAAGACAGAGTCAAGGCCTGTTGGGGTGCAGGAGGCCTATGTGGCTGGGGCCAGTGAGGAGGACCAGTGGTTCCAGGGTGTACAGAGGTAGGTGGGGGCGAGCAGCTGCAGGGTCAAGGGAGGGCACGTGTACAATTTGAATAATTAATCCACGAACAACGGGAAGCCAGCAGTAAGCAAAAGAGGGAGACTGGGAAAAGGATGACAGAGTCAGCAATGCCTTCTGAAGAGGCGACTGGGGCTGTGTGTAGAGCGTCACATGGAGAAATCCAGAGCAGAGATTGCAGAAGCCTGGATGAAGGGAGGCTTGGACTAAGGCGCCAGTGACGATGCAGAGATGCGCAAGATGCACAGGGGACGAGGTCACCAGGGCTTGGTGATCCACCGGATGCTGGGGTGAAGGGAAGGTAGAGGAGGAATCCCAGTTTCCCATGATAGAGGTCCCAGAGGGTGGCCTGGTGGGAGATTGTTCGGACCTGTGGGTGTTGAGTTGGGGGTGTCTGAGAGGTCTTAAGAGGCAATGCCATTCAGCTAGCTGGACATAGGGGTCTAGCTCAGAAAGGCAGGCCAAGCTGGAAGGACAAAGTTGGGATTCAAGATGGCGGGCATGGATTTGTGCCCAATGTCAGAATATAGGGCACATGGGGGGACAACACAATGAGAAGACGAGGAACTGCACTATTAATGACCCCAGGAGAGCAGAGTGAGCAGAGTGGTGGCAGGAGGAGCAGAAGGCTGGGGGTGGGGGAGGGTGCAGCAGCCAAGGGAAGACAGTTTCAAAAGTGAGATGGGAGCAGCAGCAGCAAATTTCAGCTGCTGAGAACCAGCGAGCAAGATGAGGCCCGGAATGTCTGAGGGTTTTTGTTTTAGTAGAGAGATAAGGGCAGAAGGCAGACTCCAGTGGGTTGAGGAAAGAGAGACAGGAATGGTTGCACTGAACAGGGCAGCTCTTTAAAAATTTGGCCCTTCAAAGGGGATGGGAGGTTGGGCAATAACTAGAAAATGAAGGGGCACGTGGGGTCAAGGGAGATTCACCCCCTTTTTTTGTGATGGGAGATTTGAGAATGGGAAAGAGCCAGTTGAGAAGAGGTGGCTGCACAGATGAGAGAATGAAAAGCTGACAGTGACAGGGGAGGGTTTTTGACAAGTGGGAGGAGATGACATCCAAGTCATAGGGTAGCCTAGGACAGGAAGTAGTAAGATGGGTACAAGGTAGGTAAGGCTTTCAGTTCTGGTAGCAGGAGAATGGGGAGCTTCCCACCAGGTAGTGTTAGGTTCCTCTATGAAGTGATAGCATGAGAGACAGGTGGGAGATCAAGTTTGAGTGAAGTAGCCCAACCGGTATGGCTCAATGGTTGAGTGCCAACCTATGAACCAGGAGGTCACGGGTCAACTCCTGGTTGGGGCACATGCCCTGGTTGTGGGCTCCATCCCCAGTGTGGGGTGTGCAGGAGGCAGCCAATCAATGATTCTCTCTCATCACTGATGTTTCTATCTCTCCCTTCCACTCCCTCTCTCTCTGAAATCAATAAAATATATAAATATTAAAAAAAAGTTTGCTAAAAAAACACACAAGTTTGAGTGAAGTGGAGGTTGATAATCTGCTATATCCCATAGACCCTTTGCAGGTTGCAGCAATCCTACCATGTTACTTGGTCAATCAGGGTTTCACTCGATGGAAAAAGAGAGAAAATGGGGGTTTGATATTGGCAAGGCTACAGGTGTGTGGGGGCCATTAGTTCCCCAGGCAGGGACCTGTCATATCCATCACTGCATCACTCTGGGACTGACGGGTCAGAGTATCAGAGCCCAGGTCCTGGCTACCAAAATGATCAGCACAAGGGAGAGCATTTGTCTCCATTTCCATGTGCCTCATTTGGTGCTTCCCTGAAAAAAAACAACACCCCCAAACCCCCCAAAGAGTAGGGAACAAACAGTCTAATTTCCTACATGACTTCTCCTCACTGGGAAGAGGCCCGTGGATTATTTTATCCTTCCGCACAGCCAGCTTTAAGGCTCTTGCCATAGTTCTATCCAGGGACACTGTCACACACCGAAGAAAGCTAAGGGACATCTTTCAACGTTTAGCTTCATAGTTAGGTGCTTATGTACCTGGTTTAAAAATTGCGATTCTCAAAAATACATGCTTAAAACATTGTATTTGTATCCACAGAACTCATCTCCATTTTTTTCTGAAGTTATTTACTTGAAGTGACAGAGAAAGGGAAATAGCATAAGACTGTCTGTCAATCCTGAAGACTGGGGGATGGCACGAGCAGGGAGACCAACCAGGTGGCTGCTGAGATAACCAGGCACCTGGTGATGGTGGCCTGGACCAGGGTGCTGACAGTGGTGTGTGTGTGTGTGTGTGTAAAAACGGTAGGACTGTGCATCTGTTCTGGGCACATGCTGAAGGATGTGTTGACACACTGAATGTGGGGAGGAAGAAAAACAATGGTCACGGAGGACAATGCCTGGACAACAGGGAGGATGGTTTCCAGTAACTGGGGTGGGGAAAGGTGAGGCGGGAGCAGCTTTGGGGGAATGTCGAGGAGCTGTTCTGGACCTGCTTGTGCCGGGGACCCCTTCGACGTCTAAGGAAAAGTGTGGGCAGACGTGTGAGTAAAGGGTCACGGCTGGAGATACTACTGGTGGGGGGTCCATCGCATTTAAATGGGTTTTGAGTCTATGAGACTGGATGAATTCACCTAGCGAGTGCAGACAGGAAAAATGTCCAAGGCCATGCTCAGCGGGGGAAAACTGCTCTGAAACGAGTTACCTGTAGGCACCAGAGCGGTAATGAAACGTTAAAGCACTAACGGGAAACTGTGGGCGAAGAGCTCCAAGGCTGAGCGGGTGAGGGGCAAACACACGGCAGGCATTTCAAAGGGTTCAGAGTTCCACGGGCTGGGGCTGGGGCAATGCAAGTGCTAAGGTTAGAAAGAAAAAACAAAAACAAAAAAAGCAAAACCATGCCCGGTGGGTGTGGCTCAATAAGGGTGGGTGTTGACCTATGAACCAGGAGGTCCTGGTTGGATTCCGGTCAGGGCACGTGCCCGGGTTGTGGGTTCAATCCCCAGTAGGCGGCGGATCAATGACTTTCACTGATGTGTCTCTCCCTCTCTCTTCCTCTCCTAATTCATAAAAACATATTAAAAAAAAAAAAGCAAAAGTGCGTAGGTGCAAAACGGAAGACAGATTCCGATATAACAGAAAAAGATCGGGGAAAGCCTGCAAGTCAGGGGGCGGAGGTGGTGGACGCTGCCCTCTGACCGGGGTGACCCGAGGCTGCCCAAGGGCCAGGCCCCTTCCCCAGGGCGTACCTGGCCAGCTCGGGGCAGCCCCTGCCCGAATGCCCCCAGCGGCCAGTCCTCGTGCTGGCGGGTCCCCGGTCGGAGCAGCGCGGTCTTGCGAGCGTGTTGCGTGGGTGCCGTCCCTCGGAGCGGGGCGGGCCGCGCCCCGCAGGAAGAGTGGGCCGGGCCGCCCGGCTCCGTTCCCCACTGGAGTGCGAGCGCAGCACCGAGGCCCAGCCGAGCAGGGGCCAGGCTGAGGGACCCGGCGACACGGGGAGGCCCGGAGAGTCTGGCAGGAGGTTACGGTTGGCGCTGGGCCGGGCCTGGGGCTGCAGGGGGCGTCGGTGGCGGTGACGGCGGCTGCGCGGCCGTTACCTGCTTCGCAGGGCTCCCGCGGCCTCAGACGCGTCGCCTGGAAACCCGCCCGCGGGGCCTGCTGGGAAAGGAGAGCCAGGGGGCGGGACCGCGAGGTCCGCGCGCCTGCGCACTCCGGGCCACGTTGGCCGGGGGCCGGTGGCCGGGGTCCAGGACGGCGCACTGAGTCAGGCCCTGCCTCTCCGCGAGGGCGCGGGGAGAGGACTTGTGCGGACGTCCTAACGGTGCCGCCCGCCGCCCCTCTTCCTCGCCCGGGCGCGGAGGGGGCGAGCGAGCCGGGCCGAGGCGTCCCCGTGGGCGCGAAGACCCCGCTGTCCCGTCCGCGCTGGGGTGCTGTCGCCCAGGCTTCGGGTGGTTGGAATCCGAGTCCGGGAGGGAGTCTGCGGGCCCGGAGGGGCGGGACCGAGGGCAGAGCGTCCCCTGTAGGCTGCTAGGCGCGCGGTGTGGACGCCTGGTTCCCAGGGAGGAGGTGGGCCCCGGCGGGCAGGTGTGGACGCCCCGTCTCTGCCTATTAACCTCTCCCTATCAAGTTGGGTTTCTTTGGAGAAAGAACATCTGATCACAAAGCAATTCATGCAGAATTTAGAATGAACAGGGAATTGTCAAGAAAAAGTAAAAATTACCTAGATGATGGATTGTGTAATTAGCAAACATGTATTTTTTCTTCTCTTCTACCTCTTCCCTCCCGCCCCCTCCCCTGCATTGTATCAACCGCCTTGTACCCTGGTAGGTGAATCTTGAGGGCGCCCCTGTTTCCTTAGGATAAATTCCTACCTGAGAAGTTGAAGGATCGAAGGATATGCCCAGTTTGAGGCTTTCTGAAGAAAGATGAAAGTTTGCCTTCCAGGCAGATGTTTCCAATCCTTCCCCCACATTGGGGATAACCTTATTTCTTTTTAAAATTCCTGTTGTATTGTCAGAAATGGACATCTTTGATTTGCTCCACTAGGAAGGATAAGCATTTTCCCATATTGCTAGTGACCATTAGTACTTAATCTGTGATTTGCCTTTTCTGGCCTTTTGCCCATTTTTTTTTCACTTGGTGTTTGTTCATCTTTATAAAAAATGATTTCTGAAGAGTTTTTGATGTTCCATGAAACTCAGGCCTGTGATATATGTTGCAAATATTTCCTCCAGCCAATTACCTTTTAATTTTGCTTACGGTGTATTTTGATATTTGTGTAGTCACATTTATAACATTTTCCCTTGATGGTTTGTGCATTGATTTTTCCGCAATAGGGGCAGGGCCCATTTCCAAGCAGACTGTTTCATTCCAGCGTTGTAGGGGTGGGTGGGGCAAGCCTTTCCCTTCAGGTCACCACCCCTTCCTCCATCTGCTGTTAGACTGATTGCCCAGCCTCAATTTCGTTGGTCCTGTGTTCCTACAACCTTAGTTGGTGAGTTCTCCTTATCAGATGGCTGGTGGTATATATTTGTTGTTGGGGAGCATCTCCAGGTAGACATGCATGAGACAGGTGTCGCCCTAGACTTGACATTTATGGAGAGGCAGCTAGTTCATGGCTGGTGATCTGCCCAGGACAGTAACAAAATCAGCAGTTTCCTGTGAAGGGACCATCCCAACACTGGTTCTCAGGACTGGAGGAACCTAAAAGATGGTGGTTTCTCAGAACTTCCTTTCCCGTCTGAATGGTCTCTCTCTGTCTCTTTTACTAGCTTTTCCAGCCTTCTCTTCTGCCTTTAAAAGGGGTGCTACCATCTCAGGTGGCAGGAAGAGAGGCCTTGGGGGTACAAAGTTGAAGAACTGCCTTTGAGGTATGGTGGTCACCTCCATCATGCTACATACCAAACATAGGCATTTATTTCTCTGTAGTAGTTTCCTAAGGTGGCTGTAACAAATTGCCACAGGTCTGTGTGGCTTAAAACAACAGGAACGTCTTCTCTCACAGTTCTGGAGGCCAGAGGTCTGAAATCCAGGGCCATGCTCCCTCTGAAGGCTCTGGGAGAGAATCCTCCCTGCCTCTTCCAGCTCCTGTTGGCTCCTGGGGCTCCAATCTCTGCCTGTGTGTTCACATGGTGTTTTCTTCTGTCTCTCTCCACGTGTCTTCTCTTCCTGCAATGACACCAGTTCCTGGATTTGGAGCTTACCTGAGATCCAGGATGATGGCACCTCAAGATCCTCAACTCGTTTCATCTGCAAAGACCCTGTTTGCAAATAAGGCCACATTTTGAGGTTTTGGGTAAACATGAATTTTTTTTTGCGGGGACACTATTAAACTCACTGCAGTTACTGTGGCGGTCACCACTGTTGTTCTACATAATAAAAATATGCCTTTATTTCTGGTTTTATATTACTCATGAAGTTAGCTAAATCAAATATAGCATCTGGTTTCATTATTCATGAGATCATCTGAGGAGCTCTGTGAAGCTTGGAGGCAGTATCTCATGCTTTAACGTTCAAATGAGGTCAGATCCTCCTTTCATAATGTACACAGATATCAGATCATGCTGATGTACAGTTGAAATATCTTAGAGTTTTGTCAATTATCTATACATATAAAAGCCTAAGTGACTAGTCGACCAGTGCTATGATGTGCACTGACCACCAGGGGGCAGACACTCAATGCAGGAGCTGTCCCTTGGTGGTCTGTGCACTCCTACAGTGGGAGCACTGCTCAGCTGACTGATGGGCACCAGAGGCCAGGCTCACAACTGCTGAGTGCAGCTGCGGCAGTGAGCCTACTGAGCGGTGGCAGCAGGCACAGCGGGGCGGGATGAGCGGCGTGGTACCCACCCAGGCTCAGGCTCCTCCCTGGCCGCCTGCCGCTTCGCACTACTACATCCCTCGGGTGATGTTGGATTGCTGATTTTGGCCAATCCCTGCAGGCCATTCCGAGGGACCCCACCGGTGCACAAATCCATGCACCGGGCCTCTAGTACCTCAAGGCTGGGAAAAAGAAAGTTCTGTTAAAAAACTGGGTCAAACCTGAAAGTATTGTTCTCTGACTTGAACATCAAGGACTAGGGATGTGAAAGGGTTAGCCGCCTGTGTCCCCACTGGATCAGGCAGCTTATTTCTGAAGTGCATGTGCTGTCCGAGAGGCACTGAGCTTTATTTTAGGACTCCTTTGGAATGTTCGGTATTCCTGTTAGTTATCCTGAGGCTCATTGGTGTCCCCGTAATAAATTAAAAGACCTTTCAGCTAGAGTTTTCAAATTTCTAATTAGTACATTTTCATGGCATTATTAAAAGGATAGACTTCTAAAAGTGATTCATAGTGAAAAAAGGGAGCTCTGGGAGTTTGAGGTAGGCTGTCAGGAATTTTTCCGGTACGGTGTGGAGATGAATGTGTTCAGTTCAAATATTGGGTACACCGTTCACTGTGCCCATCAGCGCCAGTGCTGAGTCCTCATCCGGAGGAGAGAGAATCGTAGAGCCCAGTTTTGGGGTGTTTGTGCGGGTGAAGGGAGTGGTTTATGCAAAGCACTTAGAGCAGGTCTGGCACGGGCAAACACCTACACATCGTTAGCTATTATTTCAAATTGGAAATTTATTTCTCCTGAGGGCATGCAGATGGGAGGGGTTTTATTACTGAAGGCAGTGTTGCCTTATGTGATCAGGGGATGTGTGTTCTCTAGGGCACATGAGGATCCAGCTATAGTTCATGTTACTAACTTACAAAGTTAAGAAATATGCATAGCTTGTTACTTTCTTAAATAATATCTGGAGAAAAAGAACATGCTTATGTGACAAATTTTATGACCAAGGTGTTAAAATATATTTTTTTATGTTCTTAATGATTTTTAGAGAGAGAGAGAGAGGAAGGGATTCTAGATTCTAGAACAGAGATAGAAACATCATCGATTGGCTGCCTCCTGCATGATCACCCCCTTGTGGGGATCGAGCCCACAACCCAGGCATGTGCCCTGACCCGAACCACCATCTCTTGATTCCTGGGTTGATGCTCCACCACTGAGCCACACTGGCTGGGCAAAAAAAAAAAAAAGATATTTTAGATGACAAAAACTGTACATACTCATTGTAGAAATTTTGAAGATAAAAGAAGAAAAGCAACATTGACCTATGATCTATGGTAGACTTTAAAGTAAATTCCACTGATCATCTTCGCCAGGGCCTACTCTGGGGAGGGGTTAACCTGGCACGTTGAGGCTCTGGTTACATCATGGAGGAGTTATCTCACGCCTTCGTCCTGATGTAAATGAATCTGAGCTATATGCCAGGCACAGGGAATCCTTTCACACCCAAGGCGCCGGCCGGGGGAGGAGAGCAGGACCCCAGGCCTCTGGTGCTCGGGCGGTGCCTAAGCCTGACATCCCTCCCTGTTCTAGAAGCCAGTGCCCCCTCCTTCTGGAGGAGCAGGGGACTTCACAAACCAGAGACTGGGTTATCTAAGAGGAACGGATACCCCCCAGGGGGCTTTTGCCTCCAATGCCCTTGATCTGGGCGTTGAAACCCATCGGAAGAGTTGGCGGCAGCATCTGGGCTTTCCCGGAGTTTGAATTCCTCCCACTTGGAACATGAGTGAGTGATCTATAGACATGAGATGGACGGAGCCTGTTACAAACAGATCGTTGGCACACACACCCCCTTCTCCCTCCTGCCCCGCATGGCGAGGACAATTTGTTTGCTGGTGGAAGCGCTGGTACTGGTGGCGCGGCCGCCTCGCCCTGCCTTGTCTGGGATGTCAGCGAAACCTTACCCGGCTACGCCTGTCAGCGTCTGTTCTGTAAGAGAAACAGGTGGTAAAGGGGCGAGGTGGAACCGGGCCACTGCTAAAGACATCTATTGTATGGCAGCCCACCGGTTTTCTCTGTAACCGGCCAGACTCCTGTTAACGAAAAAAACCATTGAAACCTGTAAAGAATTCTAGTGAGTTTATTTGAGCCAAACTGTCGACATATGCCGGGAAGCAGAACCTCAATGAATTGAGATAATGCTCCGAAGAATGGTGGGTTACATCTGTATTTATACATTGCCATCAGAGGAGGGACATAGGTCGGCTACATGAAATTCATTGGTGACGGATTAAGGAGGTGGGATAAAGTCAAACGGTGGGAAACCCCTGGGATTGGATAAAAAGTAAAATGATGGACACATACTTAGGTGGGTACAGGAACAATTAACATGATAATGAAGGAATTTGAGGCATCTGTCCTGGCGCCCACCACATCTGGTTGTGCCCCAGGGGCTCCAGCAAAAGAAGGAAGTTACAAGTTACCCAGACATCTCACAGATACGTTATCTTAGAGGCAAAAAGGCAAATGGGCTCAGGAAAGAAGATCTAAGTTGATCTTTGTCAGGGAAGATATCAGCTTAGGAATGACTGCCCACTATAACCTGTTTGTAGTTAAATATTTAATTTTCAGACCATCTTTTGTGGTTATTTCAGGTCTCTGAGTTTTCAAGACTGCCACGCAGGCCTCCCCTGAGCTTGTCAGGTTAGCAGGTGGCTTCTTTCGTTCACACTCCTAAGGGAAGGAAGCTGTTCTTCCTTTGTTTAAAGGCCTCTGTGGCTCCTCTGACCCTCCCCGTGTGTTTGCCAGCAATCCCTGCACACACAGCCTTTTCCGAACCCCGAGCCGGTGTGTTCTGGGCCTTTCCAGCCCCCAAGAGCGCCTCCCGTCTCCCGGTCGCCTCCGCCCCGCGCCGCACCCCCCTCCGGCCCGGGCATCTGTGCCCAGGGCTCCGATTGGTGCGCGGTGCAGCCTCGCCTTTTAGGGACTGTCGTGGGGCCTTCTCCGTGATAAGGGAAAGGGTCCAGGGACTGCTTTTACCCACCAATCAGATATTTCCCGGACCGGTCCCCAAATATTCCCGGGCCAATGGCAGGGCCAGGCCGGGATGCCGGGGCTGCTCCCGGGAGAGGCCGGGCTTAAGCGGCGGCAGGCGGGGCAGGGGCGCCCAGCAGCGGAGCGCCCCGCCCGGCGCGCGCCCGGCTGCGGCGGTGTGGCTCTCGGGATTTGTCTAGCGCCCCGCTCCGTCACGGGGGTGTGTTGGGGGGAGTCCTCTTTCCGGCTGCCAAAATGGTTATCAAAGTGTTTGTTGCCACCTCTTCTGGGTCCATAGCGGTAGGTGTCGGATGGAATCGGCGGGCGTTTCCCCGGGGAAGGAAGGCGCGGGACGGCCCGCGCTGGCGCTCAGTTTGTGGGTGAGGGGTGAGCGGGCCCGGCTCGGGGGGGGGGGGGGGGAGCCCCCCGCGCGCCCTGCTTTCCGCCCGTGTGCTGCAGACGTGTGTGAAGTGTGGGAGCTGGGTGCGAGCAGAGACACGAGGAAGGGGGCGTGCTGGGGTCTAGGACGTGTAACAAGGGAGCTGTGTCGCATCTATTACAGAATCAAAGGTTTTGGTGTGTTTGTTTTTGTTTTGGGGTGTTTTTGCCGTTCATCCTGCAAGATCGATGCAAGTTGCCAAAAAGAAAAAAGATACATTGTGTAACAGTAGTTGGAGCTAGGAGAACCAGATTCCTAAAGTGGCTCCTGGGTGTGCTTACGTGTGTGTGTGTGTGTGTGTGTGTGTGTGTGTGCGTGTGTGCAGAAACCATACCGAAAGTGGACCATTAGCGTGTGTAATGCTCTTATTTGAGGAAGATGATGTCACAGTGACCAGAGCAAACACCGCTAAGGCCCCAGTTTTAAACGCTCTAGGAATCCAGGCAGACCCAAAATAGGCCCTCCAAGCCGGCCTCCCTACCCTGCTTTGTCTGGTTGCCTCGGGACCCGTCTGTCCAGCCCCCGCCTTCATCCTGGGCCAGAGAGACCTGCCCTCAGAAACAGGGGTGGTGGACGGTGACTCAGGCTTCGGCACTGCCGTTCCCACCAGCATCTTAGCAGAGGTTTGGGAGGCGGTGGCGAGAAAAGGGTTTGGTTGATCCTGAGAGTTGGAGACCAGCGAGAGGGGTGTTTCCTTTTAGACCCAGGACCTGGCCATCTGGGCCGCAGCTAGGGTTTCAGGCTCACTCTGCCAGGGACGGTACCCCCGGGGAGCCGCTGGCGGGCGCAGTCCCACGGGCAGCTGGCGGATGCCACCAGTCCTGGTTCCCCGTTTCCAGAGAGGGCGAGCCGAGAACAAGAGAAAGGGTAGCTGTTCTGAGCCCGACCGGTCAGCAAGTGTCTGCTGATTTCTAGAACGTCTTTTAACAGAAAAAGTGAGGAGAAATTCCAGATGTGAAAACTGCAAAACCTTCCGGGGCTGTGGATGACCTCAGAATCTCTTTGCTGACCTGCAGTGAGCACACGTTTTTGGGTTATTTAGGTAAAACGAATCTTGGAGGAAAATGGTCTTAGTGGGCCTTGAGCATGCTGCTGATATTCACTGCTGGAAGCGTTATCACCGACCTGCCAGCCTTCTCACATCGTGTCGACCAGGCCATCCTTCCGGAGACAGGGAATACATTTGTGGGGTTTTTCGGGTTATTTGATAGCCTACATTCCTGACGTTTGAGCTTGATTTAGTCAGCCTCGGAGGGCCTGGAGGGGTATCGTTCATTCCAGGATCTTGGAAAAGTCAGGTTAATTCCTGTTCCCTAAGCAAATGTTTTGGTGCCACTCGGAACCGCGTGACCTTGGGAAGGTGACTTCACCTTGCAAAGCCTCGATTTCCTTACCTGTAAAACGAGGACCCGCCTAGCACTCACCCGCCAGGTGGCGAGGACTTAGAAATAACTTGCCTGGTGCCTGGCGAGGTCTCGGGTGCTTAATAAGTATTATAATTGTTAGTTACTGTCACAATTATTAGCTCCAGTTAGTTAGTGCTAGAACAGTTATAACTTAGAGTTATTATAATTGTTAATATTATAGTGGTTGTTATAATTGCTAGTTCACACTAGTAGATCTGAGTTTATGATGATTATTTTTCAGAAGCATTGTGCTAAGCCACATAAATGGAAGAATTTCTGTCTTATCCTGAGGCATGAGACCTGATTATTTCTGTGGGGTCAGTGCTAATGATTTTTCCTGGTGGGGCGTTTCACTAGAAGCTTCTTTTAGGAGAACCGCAGGGGAGGTGCCAGGGCTTGGGCTGTGTGTGGTGCTGGCCTGTCACCCTTTACTCCTTTCGGCTTTGGCCTGTGCGCTTCCAAAACGAACTCTTGCCTGGGACCTCGTCAACCGGGCAGCAAGGCTTCTGTTACACGAAGGACATAAATGAAGAATGAAAAAACAAATGGTAACTTCTTTATGAGGGATGACACATATACTCTGGGCATTCTAGCTCTTGGCTTTTTGGTTGTTTTGTTAATCCTCACCTGAGGTTATTTTTTCCATTGATTTTTTTTGAGAAAGTGGAGGGGGAGAGAGAGAAACATCAATGTGAGAGAGAAACATTGGCTGCCTCCCGCACATGCCCTGACCCTCAACCGCGGTACTTGCCCTTGACTGGCTCGAACCTGAGCCACACCGGCCAGGGCTACAGCTGTTTTAATAGTTGACATGAAAGTGAGGTTGCAGGTTTTTACGGCGAGCTTGGGGCCAGAGACCCTCGGAGCGGGAGAAGGCTGTCCTCTTGTGGGCCCCTCCTCTCTCCCTGAAAGCCACCGCCCCCGCGGGCTGGGGGACGAAGGGAGAGAGGCCGGTCCTCACCGGTTCCAGTGTGCACAGCCCTGCACCCACAGTCCTGGGACAGACCCTCCTGGCGGCTCCTGGGCTCCTCAGCCCTTTCTCCCGCCCCGAGTGAGTGTAGGAACCGTGGGAAACATGGCTTGTGAATTATGTGGATCTGGGTGGAAGCCTTGGAAACTTCTTTAATTCGCTGCCGCCTCAGCTTTGTCATTTTAAAACGGCGATCAGCCCGGCTGGGGTGGCTCAGTGGTTGAACATCAACCTATGAACCAGGAAGTCAGTGTTCGATTCCCGGTCAGGGCACATGCCTGGGTTGCGGGCTCCATCCCGAGTGTGGGGCGTGCAGGAGGCAGCCGATCCATGATTCTTCCTCATCATTGATGTTTCTATCTCTCTCTCCCTCCCCCTTCTTCTCTGAAATCAATAAAAATATATTAAAAAGTAAATAAAATGGTGATCAGAGTGCTTACCTGGCTGGTGATCGAGACAGGTAACGGGGTCCGTGGGCTGCTGGGTGTGTGGCCGAGCAGCTCCTCAGCGTGTGGCACAGATGCTTTGCCACGGTCCTCCTGGGTGCTCACCAGCACCCGGGAGGGGGGCACGCTCTGTCCCTTTGCGGGTGGGGCGGTCGGCCAGCTGCGCCCCTGCTCAGACAGCACCCTCTGAGCCGGGATGGCGACGCCGGCACCTCCCACTCAGTGCGCTGTGCCTGCTGCCGCGGTACAGTGACCTCGGTTGGAAAGGCTCCTAACTGTACAAGACAAAACAGGCGAGTGACCCAGAGAGCCCTCCAACGCGTTAGTGTGACCGCCAGTGGCCGGGTCACTTCAGGACAGAGAGCCACGCTTCTGTCTGAGTATACGGAACAGGAAGGAGGACAGAGCTCTCGGAGCCAACGCTGAGGTCCCAAAGGTCCAAATGGCACAGGCCCCAAGGACCCCCCCGATCCTCGGGAGGGGGCCCACCTTCATGGGGCCACCATTGGCCTGGCACCCTGCGGGGGGAGGGAGAGGGGGGAGAGTGGAGGGGAGTGTGTCTGGTGAGTACTGCTGGGTGCTGTGCGTGCCCCTCCCCCGGAAGCCATGAAGGGGAGGCGCCTAGGGGACTGAGGCCTTGTCCCTGGAGGTCAGCTCAGGAGGCCACATGGAGAGGAGCTTCACTTTGACGGAGGGTCCAGGGGGGCTTCTTTCTTAATTTATTTATTTTTGTAAATTTCACTTTATTTATTTTTTTAAATAAATCTTTATTGTTCAGATTATTACAATTGTTCCTCTTTTTTCCCCCTATAGCTCCCCTCCACCAGACCAGGTTCCTACCCCACCCTCTGCCCTTAACACCGCCGCCCCCCCCCAGTGTCCTCCTCCATAGGTGTAAGCTTTTTGTTCAGTCTCTTCCCGCACCCCCACTCCCCTTTTCCCATGAAAGTTGTCAGTCCACTCCCTTTCTATGCCCCTGATTCTATTATATTCACCAGTTAATACTGTTCATCAGATTTTTTATTCCCTTGGTTTTTAGATTCACTTGTTGATATTTACCTATTTGTTGTTCATAATTTTTATCTTTATCTTTTTCTTCCTCTTCTTAAAGAATACCTTTCAGCATTTCATATAATTTTGGTTTGGTGGTGATGAACTCCTTTAGCTTTTTCTTATTTGTGAAACTCTTTATCTGGCCTTCAATTCTGAATGATAGCTTTGCTGGGTAGAGTAATCTTGGTTGTAGATTCTTGCAATTCATCACTTTGAATAGTTCTTGCCATTCCCGTCTGGCCTGCATAGTTTCTGTTGGGAAATCAGCTGACAGTCGTATGGGTGCTCCCTTGTAGGTAACTAACTGTTTTTCTCTTGCTGCTTTTAATATTCTCTCTTTGTCTTTTGCTCTTGGCATTGTAATTATGATGTGTCTTTGTGTGGTCCTCTTTGGGTTCCTTTTGTTTGGGGTTTTGTGTACTTCCTGGACTTGTAAGTCTATTTCTTTCATCAGGTGGGGGAAGTTTTCTGTCACTATTTCTTCAATTAGGTTTTCAGTATCTTGCTCTCTCTCTTCTTCTGGGACCCCCATAATTCTTATGTTGGTACGCTTGAAATTGTCCCAGAGGCTTCTTACACTATCTTCAACTTTTTGTATTCTTTTTGCTTTTCTGGTTGAGTGTTTTTTGCTTCTTGGTATTCCAAATCTTTGACTTGATTCTTGCGATCCTCTAGTCTGCTTTTAGGTCTCTGTATAATATTTTTTATTTCAGTCAGTGTATGCTTAATTTCTAGTTGATGCCTTTTCATATCCTCGAGGTTCTCATTTAATTTATCGGCCTTTTCTAGGAAATTCTTGAAAAACTTTATAACTGTGGTTTTGAACTCTTTATCCAGTCTTTTGCTTTCCTCCATTTCCTTCAATTGTGGCCTGCCTCTTTGTCTCCGCATTTGAGCTGCTTCCCTGAGTTGATGGAGTTGCTTTGTGTGTTAGCAGAGCCCAGTAGAGCCCAGCCTCCCCAGTTACCTGTGGTAGACCCTCTTGGTGCACCCCTTTGTGGGCTGTATGTGCAGTCTTGTTGTAGTTAAGTCTTGATTGTTGTTGGTATCACTGGGGGGAGTTGATCTCCAAGCCAGTTGGCTGTGAGGATTAGCAGTGTCTCCGCTGGGAGGGCTTCTGTGCTCAGCTTGGATGGGGCGGAGTCTCAGGTTGGTGCAGACAAGCTTTGGTTTCCCGTCAGCCCCGCCCTAAGAGGGCCTTTTTCTCCCTGTCCCGCAACAATGGCTGCACCCCTCTGAGAGAAGGCTGCTCTCGAGTTTCGCCTGTTGCCAGACAGGCCAGTTTCTCCCCGACTGGAGCTGGATATGAGTGCAATAGGGAGGTTTTGTTTTCCTCCCGAACGAAAAAGCTAGCCGCACATTTGGTGCCCGCCCTCTCCGCGCTCACAGATCTCCGCACCTCCACAGCTCCTGAAGCTCAGCGTCCTTTTCTCTTTTATTCTAGTTGTAGAACATCCATATTCAGCCAGCTTTCCTGTGGTTCTGGATGATGTCCGCTCTGTTTTCCAGTTGTAGTTTTAAAATTGTTGTGGTAGGCAACAATTAGGTGTTTACCTTATGCCGCCATCTTGGTTTCTCCTCTCACTTTATTTTTTAAAAATATATTTTCATTGATTTTTTACAGAGAGGAAGGGAGAGGGATAGAGAGTTAGAAACATCGATGAGAGAGAAACATCGATCAGCTGCCTCCTGCACACCTCCTACTGGGGATGTGCCCCAAACCAAGGTACATGCCCTTGACTGGAATCGAACCTGGGACCTTTCAGTCTGCAGGCCGAGGCTCTATCCACTGAGCCACACCGGTTAGGACCAGGGGGGCTTCTTGAACAGAGACCCATCAAGGGGAGGGTGCAGGGGAGTCCCCACCACTCAGGGTGGGCATCAGGGTGTGGGCGAAGGCCACCGTGCCAACCAGGTGAGCGAGCTCACGTGCTCCCTACTGCCCTCTCCCCTCTTCTGGCCTCTCCCTAAGGCCTGTCTCCAGCCCTGGCAGAACTCAAGGTCAAGGGCTCCCACAGGCAGATGCTATGCTTTTGGCCCAGTTTAAGGTTCTGGTGTTTGGGAAGTGCAGAGGGGTACATTTAATTGCTCTTCTCTTTCTTTGTCGGGGGCCTGAGAAATAGCATTTAACACAGTGTTATGCACCCAACAGTCCGTTAACTCCCCAAAGATGCAATTGCTTGTCTTGCGAGAAGTAACAGCAAACAGACCTTCCCTTCCGTTTTCTCCACCTCTGACTTCCTCACAGAAGAAACATGTCAGGACTTCAGGAAATGTTTCTCATCTATTAATCATGGAATCAAGTGAGATCCCTTTTTCATCCCGCCGCAAGTCCTGAGGGATGATTAACAGATGGCAATAATGTGGGGGCCTTGGCCAGGCTGATTTGACTCCTGGGAGGTGTTTGAGAAGGAAGCAAGATGGGTTTGGACAGGATAAAGGAGGTTGTCTTCTGAATATTAATAAAGGTAAACCTGCCTAAAACGAAGACACCTCTACTCTTCAAACAGCAGAGTTATCTGTGACAATACCTAAAGGAATAAGTCATTTATAAAGCGGCAGGAGTAATTGTGGCCAGGTTGGAAAGCATGTAGAGAAAACACAATTCATTAAGGTAATAATTTAGTCCAACAACCTGTCATCAGGTCTGAAGGGATTTTGTAATATTCAGAAATCCAGCCGCGCGGCTGTGGGCTAGGGATTTCCTGGAGGAGGACAGAGGTCAGGGCTCCCCCAGCGCAGCCCCGGGGAGGGCCAGGGTGCAGGCAACGAAGGTCCTCCTCAGGAAGGTGCTGGAGCGCTTAGGCCAGAAGCTCACGGAAAGTTCCATCACTCCACAGCTTCCTGTGTGACTTTTATTTTTATCTTTTGCCCACGCTTGCCCCAAACTGAAATAGATATTGTGGCACAAATCTTACTGATTAAGTGTTGTATGCTGGCTAATAGCCACCTTTAATTTATTGATCTAGTGCTTTTATTCGCAATATCTTTGTTAGGTTGATGGTACAAATGTTAATTAAAAAGCAAATGTGCGATTACCATTTATATATGTGCATATGTAATTTACATATAATTTTCTTTAGGTTAAAAATTTTAATTATTGAATATTAATTTTATATTTATAATTAATATAACATGTACAATCAAATCACCACCAAAACCAAATTATGCAGAGTTTGTTTTTTGGTGATGATTTGATTCCAGGGCTTAAACATTCATACGTGCCTTACTTTTCCTTTAAGAGATACTAATACTCTGGCTCTGGCTGGGTGGCTCTCGTGGTTGGAGTGAGTTTGATTTCCCATCAAGGCACATACCTAGGTTTTGGGTTCGATCCCAGGTCAGGGTGGGTGTGGGAGGCAACTGATCAATGTTTCTCTCTCACATCAATGTTTCTCTCTCTCTCTCTCTTTCTCTCTAACAATAAATAAAAACATACCTTGGGTGAGGGTTTTAAAAAAAGAAAGAAATAGCACTCTACTAGTATACTCAGGTACTTGATAGAATCATTCACTTTTGCAAAAATGAATAAAATAATTTTTTGGCATACTAATCTCTATGAAAGGAATTGGGTTTGCCAAAAGAGGGTTTGACTCCAGACTTCCGGTTTGGGCAGGGCACGTGCTTTCACAGCACTTGTTTGGAATTCTCAAAGTCTACTCCGCTGGTAAACAAGTTCTATGAAAACAACCAGGGACCTCAGGTCCTATAGACCATTTTAATGACTGGATTTCATCATTAGGCAATATTCAGAGGACTTAAAAATTGTTCTTTTTAAAAATTAAGATATTGGATATTTTCATGTAAAAAATACTTATTTAAAATTTTAATCTTAGTTTTAAAAATTGAGCATATTTTGCCTCTATTTTCTTTAGCTTGTTCTCTATCTAGTTTGTGCAAATGAGTTCTTTACATTTTTTCACCTTAAATAAATAGCTTATGAATCTACTTAAAAAATATTTTTATTGATTTCAGAGAGGAAGGGAGAGGGGGAGAGAGAAACATCAATGATGAGAGAGAATCATTGATCGGTTGCCTCCTGCATGTCCCCCACTGGGGATCGAGCTGAAACGCGGGCGTGTGCCATGACCAGGAATTGAACCATGACCTCCTGGTTTATAGGTCAGTGCTCAACCACTGAGCTACGCCCCCCGGGCCGGCTTATGAGTCTGTTCAGATGAAGAGCTTGGCACAGTCTTGCGCAGAGGAGAGTCAATGAGAAGTGTGATTGAGGTTGTTAAAGTCTGCGGGCCAGAGTCTGCTGTAACTCGTTTACCAGGGTTTATTCGAGAGGGCATCACACATTTCTGGGAGCGAGTGTTTTGGCTGAAGAGAGAAAACTGTAATTGTTCCTGGAAAGGAATTCTAAGCTTTAAGGATGGCCACCTCCATCAGAAGTCATTGGCGTGAACCAAGGGCTGAGGAAGGTGCTGTGGCCTTCTCTCCCAGGTGTGGCTGTCAGAGGTGGTGTGAGCAGGAAGGGAGAAATCCGTGGGAGAACAGGATGTTTCACTGTGTTCCTTCTGTACGCCAGCAAAAAACACCCACCAGATTTTCCCAACTTTCCTCTGTCCTTCCCACCCACATCTCCCTGTGGGCTTTCAGTGTCCTGTACTAGGAAAGCTACTTTTGTGAATAAGAATGTGACTCGTGTTCCTGTTTTCATGACTGTGACTAAGTGCATTTCAGTGTGGGTATACTTGGTACTTGAGTTTCATAGTAAATTCACTTTTTTCTCTTTTCTTCTCTCAATCATCATGTTTCTTCATAACCAATTCTTATTTATTTTTTGGCATTAAAGCTTAACAAAGAAGATCTCATACAGAAGCTATGACCAAAGCATGTCTGTTCTTATTGGGTTGGCTATACCATGATTTAAACATTGGAGAGATTAAAATTTCAGAATTTATGTAATCACTCTGTTTACCCTTTATAATGAAGAGGCATGGTTCTATTGTGTTTTTTATTTGTTGTTGTTGTTTAAATACTTTGTGAAATTATTTGTGTTGTATAGTGTAAAGGATTTATTTTATGTAAATATAAACAAAGGATTGGAGAAAGGATTTAATTTATGTAAATATAAACAAAGCATTTTAAAAAAACGAGTCTAATAGTTACCTGTCTCTCCTTTGACCAGATTAGGAAAAAACAGCAAGAAGTAGTGGGCTTTCTGGAAGCTAATAAAATCGACTTTAAGGAATTAGATATAGCCGGAGATGAAGACAACAGGAAGTGGATGAGAGAGAATGTCCCTGGAGAGAAAAAACCTCAAAACGGGATCCCTTTGCCCCCCCAGATCTTCAACGAAGAGCAGTATTGTGGGGTGAGTGTTTGGTTTCTTGGAAAATTCTTCCGTATGTGTGTTTCTCAGAAATTGTTTAAAGCAGATTAATTTTGAGGCAGAATTTGGAGTTGTTCACAACTTTCAGGTCATGACCTATTTCTACCATCCAAGGTCTGGATGGTAGAGCCATTGTGACTAAGCAGCATTTAAGATTTACAAAATGATGGAAACAACAGAAGGATGACTCAGAAGTTCTTGGGATTATTTTAGGTTCCTTATTTCATTTTGAAGAATTGAGGCCAGTTGTTCAAACAAAATGAGCCGTTAGTTGGCAAGGAGTTCTAGTTCACCTGGCAGTGGACACATATGTGCACCCACAAAAACACAGGGTAGGTTTTCACTTTCATAACGAGTGATTTGCAGAAGTCAGCTCTTACTGTGGATGCAAAATAAATTTGTGCAAGTATATCTAAGTAGTTTAAAAACTGTACTGGGCATTCTGATTACAACAGCAATTTTCTTTTCTATATTTAATGGTTCATTTAGCCATAAAGTCACTTTTTCTTTAGAGTTTACAGATTCTATTTAGTAAGTCAAATTGTTGAAAAGACAAATTGAAAAACTCAAAGGACTTTAGAACCTGAGAATTGGAAGTTATTTTAGGGGTCATCTAAGGTCACTGTTCTTTTTATAAAAATCCTCACCCAAGGACATGCTTTATTGATTTTAGAGAGAGGGAAAATGAGAGAGAGAGAGAGAGAGAGGGAGAGAGAGAGAGGAAACGAGAGAGGGGGGAGGGGAAGATATCAAGTGGTACAATCTACGTTATGTGCCCTGACCAGGAATCAAACCTGCCACCTTTCAGTGTACAGGATGACACTCAACCAACTGAGCCACACCGGTGAGGGCCTGCTTGTCACCTTTCAGATGCAGTGATCAGGGCTCTGGAAATCAGAGGAACTGATCAGTGTTGTGCCACACCCTAAGCCGGTATGGCTGCATCGTAACTAATTCCATCTGTAACTATCGTATTTCCAACTTCGTCACTTTCTGAAGTTCTGGGTGCACGTGGATGTGTGGGGCCACTTTTCACCCCCCTGCAGGGCTGCATTTACTTGGCTGTGTGAGCTTTCTTCAGCGGCTTCGCTCAAAGTTTTGTGGCCGTGGGGGTATTTTCTTTTTAATATATTTTTATTGATTTCAGAGAGGAAGGAAGAGGGAGGAGAGATAGAAACATCAATGATGAGAGAGAATCATTGATTGGCTGCCTCCTGCACGCCCCCTACTGGGGATCAAGCCCGCAACCCGGGCATGTGCCCTTGATCGGAATCTAACCCTGGACCCTTCAGTCTGCAGGCTGACGCTCTATCCACTGAGCCAAACCGGGGCGTATTTTCAGTCTTAATGTGGCAAGCGCTTATTCTATGAAACCTACATGGTCCAGTCCGACTCTCTGTGGATATGGAGTGGGGCGTCCCAGAGCATAGAAAAGATTCCCTCTGAGAGGAAGACCCTCCCCCTCCTCCCCCTTCTCCCACTCCTGTCCTCCCCACGCCCTCCCACCTCCCCACATCCTTCCCCCAGACCCACATTCCTAAGACTTGTGGCTCTTTGTGGATGAGGAAAGCAGCTCTTTTGCTATCATACTAGTAGATGTTACAAATAGTTTTTCACATTTCTTATTTGTCTTTTGAGTTTTTAAAGTGATGTTTTTTGGAATGCAGAACTTAAATTTTGTTTTTGTGTAGACAAATTTATTAATCTTTTTTTCTTTATGGTTCCTGCAGTCTTGTTTATTTTATTACTATTATTTTAAAATATATTTTATTGATTTTTTACAGAGAGGAAGGGAGAGGGAGAGTTAGAAACATCGATCAGCTGCCTCCTGAACACCTCCTACTGGGGATGTGCCCGCAACCAAGGTACATGCCCTTGACCGGAATCGAACCTAGGACTCTTCAGCCTGCAGGCTGATGCTCTATCCACTGAGCCAAACCGGTTTTGGCCTGCAGACTTGTTTAAAAAGCCTTCTGTACACTAGAATGATTAAAAGCATCACCTCATGTTTTCTTTTAGTGCTTTTCCAGTGAAAGAAGGATTTTAAATCTCTTACTTATTATTTTAACCAGGCTTTTTAGTTAAGACTAGTGACAGTCAAGACAATATTGAGCTGTGTACTTCCAACCTATGTTAACTCAGAGAGTAAAAGTTCTGAGGATTTTCTGCTATAAAAATAAAACTTTAACGGCCTGTCTCATCCTGTTTTGTTGTGATCTAGCACTTATAATTTTTTTTAGTTCTGGAGGAGAAAGAAAGGGTGTTCCAAATAAGAAAAAAAACCCTTATATTTTACAAATGTATTTTCCTATTACAAATATGAGTCTAATGAGATGAGCATTCAAATTATTTTATGTTTAAAAATAATTTTCTCAGCACGTTCTGCCTTCACAGAGGTATTAGCAGCTTATCTTACTAGCATTTTTGCTAAATTTGTTTTCCTGCAGCCTGTGGGCAGCCGATCCATGATTCTCTCTCATCGTTGATGTTTCTCTCTCTCTCTCTCTCTCCCTCTTCCTTCCTCTCTGAAACCAATACAGGTGCATTAATGAGGCAGAGGGCTTTGTTTCCAGAGTAGGTAAAAGTGATAATGTGTATTGTAGGTTTAGATTTTCAGAAGAAAACTCAAAGGACCTGAAGGACATGTCCGTTTTAAAATGGCATGAATCTGGATGGTTAGTCACTGTATCCTTCTGCTCGCTTGAAGTGTGCACTGTAAGAAAAATTCCATTATTTAACTTGAAGCCCTGGTTTCTGAGGAGTCTCCAGTGGCCCCTGATGGGCCAGACCGGGTGCGGCCGCAGGTGGAGGAAGCTCAGGGACAAGCAGTGGTTTCTCTGTGCCGGGCCGCGGAGGGCTGCATGGCAGGGCAGGGCCGGGCCCCGAAGTGCCCGCCGTCTGACCTGCTGCTCCGGGCGGCCCAGATGGAGATGTTATCCCGTGGGCTTGGCAGACAGCTGTCAGCAGGGAAAGGAGACACCCGCTGGGAGCCCGGCTCAGAGGAGGCCAGGGGAAGCAGCAGACGTGTCTGTCGCTGCCAAATGGGAGCCCGTGCGTCTTAGCCCAGGTGAGGGCAGGGGTGCCTGTCTGGGTCCGAGCACAACCAGGGGGACCGTGGCCGTTCAGCAGAGAGGCAGTGAACTCAGGGCTGCAGGGAGGGCAGGACGAAGCCCAGGTAGGTGCGGGGAGGACTTTTCAACACATGGATGCCATTACATTTTATGTCATTAAAAATTTATTATGAGCCCGGCTGGCGTGGCTTAGTGATTGAGCGTTGACCTATGAATCCAGAGGTCATGGTTCGATTCCCGGTCAGGACACATACCCGGGTTGCGGGCTCGATCCGCAGTGTGGGGTGTGCAGGAGGTAGCCAATCAATGATTCTCTCTCATCATTGATGTTTCTGCCTCTCTCTCCCTCTCCCTTCTTCTCTGAAATCAATAAAAAATATATATTTTAAAAAATTATTATGAAATATGTCATATGATAATAACATGTGTAAAGACCAGTAATAAGATGAACAAGCATGTGCGCACCACCCAGTGTAAGAGGTACGATGTGCACAGACACGTAGACGTCCCCATGTGCTTCTCCCCGTCACGCGCACCTCCCTCTGCACGGGGGCAGCGTGCAGTGAACTGCGTGTTTATCATTCTCTTTCTTTACCTGCAGGTTACATGTGCCTAAAGAATACATTGTTTTGTTTTGCCTATTTTTTATTTTGTTTTTGTTAATCCTCACCTAGAGGATATTTTCCAATTGATTTTTAGAGAGAGTGGAAGGAGGGGGAGAGACACAAACATTGATGTGAGAGAGACACATAGATTGGTTGCTGCACACGCCCTGACCAGGGCCAGGATCAAGCCTGCAACTGAGGTGCGTGCCCTTGACCGGAATTGAACCCAGGACCCTTCAGTCTGCAGGCTGACACTCTGTCCACTGAGCCAAACTGGCCAAGACCTGTCTTGCTTCTTTCACCAACGTATTTTAAAGATACACCCACGTTGACTGGTGCTGTTCATAGTTTATTCCTTTTCGCTGCTTCAGAACGGACATCAGAGTGTGTCTAAGTCCATTTGGACGGTTGTAACAAAATACCTCAGGCTGGGGAGCTTATCAGCAACACAGGTATTTCTCACAGTCTGGAGGCTGGGAAGTCCAAGGTCGAGGTCCCAGCATGATTAAGTTCTGGTGAGGGCCCGCTTCTGTGTTCACTCCCAAAGGCCCCACCTAATACTGTCATCTTTGGGGGTTCAGACCCAAGTGGGGTGGTTTCCGGTGTGGGCTGTCACAGACCGTGCTGCTGAATGGGTGCTCTCCACAGCTCTCTGGTGACGGGCGCGTTTCCCTTGGTTCTGTAACGAGGGGTGGAAAAGCTAGGTCACAGCTATCAGCATGTTTAGCTTTAATGAATAATACAAAGTATTCTTTTATTATTTACTAGAGGCCTGGTGCACAAAATTCATGCACGGGGGCGGGTGTCCCTCAGCCCAGCCTGCACCCTCTCCAATCTGGGACATCCCTCTCACAATCCAGGACTGCTGGCTCTCAACTGCCTTCCCCTGCAGGCCTGGTCCCCCACAACTGCCCTCCCATGCTGGCCTGGTCCCCCCCAATTGCCCTCCCCTGCAGGCCTGGTCCTCCTGCAACTGCCCTCCCCTGCAGGCCTGGTACCCCCCACTGCCCTCCCCTGCTGGCTTGGTCTCCCCTAACTGCCCTCCCCTGCAGGCCTGGTCCCCCCCAACTGCCCTCCCCTGCAGGCCTGGTTCCCCCCCAACTGCCCTCTGCTGGCCTGGTACCCCCCACTGCCCTCCCCTGCTGGCTTGGTCTCTCCCAACTGCCCTCCTCTGCAGGCCTGGTCCCCCGCAACTGCTCTCCCCTGCAGGCCTGGTCCCCCCCAACTGCCCTCCCCTGCAGGCCTGGTCCCCCCCAACTGCCCTCCCCTGCAGGCCTGGTTCCCCCCCAACTGCCCTCCTCTGCTGGCCTGGTCACCCCTAACTTCCCACAACTGCCCTCCTCTGCAGGCCATCTTGTTGTGGCCATCTTATGTCCACATGGGGGCAGCCATCTTTGACCACATGGGGGTGGCCATCTTGTGTCTTGGTGTGATGGTCAATTTGCATATTACTCTTTTATTAGATAGGATTTGTTTATTTATATTGATTTCAGAGAGGAAGGGAGGAGAGAGAGGAACATCAGTGATGAGAGAGAATCATCGATTGGCTGCCTCTTGCACATCCCCCACTGGGGTTCGAGCCCACAACCTGGGCATGTACTCTGACCAGGAATCGAACCATGACCTTCAGGTTCATAGGTTGACACTAAACCACTGAGCCACGCCAGCTAGGTGACTACCTGGTTTTAGAGCACAGTTGACCCCATTTTGCCAAAACAACCTCTGCACTAAGCCCTCCATAATCCTGTGGTTCCTGGTATCAGAAAGCGTGAGAGGAATCTGGGTCCTTAGAAGCTACTCTAATAACAGCAGAGAAATCCTGTGCTGTTTCAGTCTCTGCTGGTCAGGTCTCATCCATGGGGCCAAGTTGTGAGGAAATCAGCCAACGATGTGAAACTCCTGGAGAAGCCTTTTACTGTGTATAGCTGAGTCTTAGCAGTTCCTGAGCATGAACAGTGCGTGTGTGTGTGTGTGTGAATTCTCACTACACTGTAATAGGCACAAAGTGTGTAAAAACAAATGTCAAGTTCACAGTTAGATTTCTTAACATTGGGATTAGTCATCTTTGGCCAAGCAAACTGGCATAACATTTTGTGTTGGCTCCTAAATTAATGGCAAATAAAAAAAGAGATCAACTTAGGTAAAAATCCTGGCTCTCAGGTGTGCAATGGGCTTAAACATTCTTTTTCTTTGCTTCAAGGATTTTGATTCTTTCTTCTCTGCAAAAGAAGAGAATATTATCTATTCATTCCTTGGGTTGGCTCCCCCTCCAGGCTCAAAGGTAAGCTTGGACACCCTATGGGGTCCCAGTACAGGTCTTAATAAATGAAGCTAGAGATCAGCACCTAAGACTGTTTAATAAATGAGGATATTTAAATCAACATGATTTTAATACACTCCTTATTCTGATGAAGTCTTATGTATAAGATAATGCAAGCTTTTTACTAACCCATGTTCCAAAACTGTGCTTTTCTTGTTTTTGCTTCATTATATTTTATTATACAATACAAATAAATAATAAATATAATTTTACAATACTTAAAAAGAAATATCATTGCATTCAAAAATCTTAACCCTTTGCACTTGCTTTTTTCTCGATTCCTTTATTCTATGCTAACCGTGTCGAGTCACACTCGACATCCGAGTGCAAAAGGTTAAGTGTGGTAATTAAATATGCAAAAATATGAGTTCCCAGGTTGTGTTTATGAAATTTTTGTTATGAATTGACTTCTTATATAGCTCATATTAGTTAATTCTATAATGATACAGGCACTATTTTAATTATTTTTTATTTAAAATAAAGTAAACTCTGCTCTTTTAGTCTGATAAAGAGGGAAAAAGTAAGATCTGGATTCAAGATCAAGATAAATTTTATTAGTTTTCTCCCCCCTGGTGCTGTTTCATCTTTGATGAGGTATAATCATGTCTATTAAATAAAGAATTATGCTAATAAAGTTAATATCATGAATTCCTCTATGATGTTCACCGGCTTCACCCTATACAATGGCCACTGCATTCCTTGCCTCCAACCAAGATCTCATACAGGCCTCTCCATAGATACAAGACCTTTCTTTCTTAATTCATTTGTTTGTTTGTACCCACCTTCATTTCTAAAGAGATTTGTGATGACTGAGCCCAAATCTATTCTCACAGAGGAGAAACCACTCAAAATCCGACCTTGTAGAGATGGGCTTGCCTCAGAGGCATGGCTTTCACCTGTCAGCAGTCTCAGGTAATGGCATTGAGGTGCTTAGCGCTAGGCTAACGCACGCAGGCCTGGCACTAACGCCTTCTCAGGTGGTAACATGCAGATTCCATGGTTGTTTTTGAAGATTTGCTTGCCCAGAATTTTTTAGTATACAGAACCATGCAGTGATTGTCAGCACAAAATTGCGCCCTTTCTTCCGAGTGTTTCTTTAGGGCACATTCCCAGTGGTGCTTTGAGTGAGGCAGGCCAAAGGGCCTGGGCATATTATGGGCTTGAACTGTGACTCCGGATTGCCCCCTGCTAGGGCATAACGTGTATCCCGCCGCGCCACCCTGCACCTGCTTCACTGAGCCAACCAGGAGCATGCTCAGTCGCCTTGATTTTAGGGCCACCAGATTGTATTGTAAACATTGGTTTCTGATTTTATTGTGTTATGGAGAGGGAATGTGGTGTGATGAATTTCTATCACCTTTGTAACACAATGTGTAGTTTTACTTCCCTATGAAAAGACTGTTTTGATATTAAAAATTAGTTTTCTTATCAAGCTAATGTTTGTATATTGGGAAGGTCGAATAGTGCTACCAGAATTATTGCAAAAGCTGGCAGGCCCTGCCCCAACCCTGCGGGTTTAATGTTTTCTCCAGCGGGTGCTCAGGTGCGGAATTCTGGGTGGACGTCATTTGGCCTCGGAATTGAGAAGGCGCCGGCTGCTCCGGGTTCTCTAGTCCCAGAGATGCCGCTCAGAGGCCTGATGCCGGTCTGTCTCTTGACCATTTATTTGCGCCTGCTTTTGTTCTCGTTTCTGGGAGGTCTTAGGGTCCTCCTTTTCATTTTGAAGGTGTCTAAAAAGGTGCTTGGAATAGGCCTTTTCTTCATTGTTTGTGCTGGGCCCTTGCCCGGCCCTCCTCTGCAGAGAATAGACCTGCTCATTTGGCGGGGGAGGCAGACATTACAGAGAAATCATGAGGTCACGTTGTTTCTCTCTCCATCCCTCTTTCCCTCCCTCCTTGGGAGCCACCAATACCATGAATTAAAAAAACCACACACACCTATTTATAAAACTATGTTTATCTCCACCAGCAATACATATGTTCTTCTGTATTTTTAATGCCAAATCGGTATCATATTTTTTGGAATGTTCTGCAACTTGCTTTTTAAAAACAACAACATTGTTTTGAGATGTATCCGTACTAAAATATGTAAATGTATTTCAGCTTCTGCTGCGTTCCATCTTATCCCATTTGAAAATATTCCCTCTCTTCCACTTGGTGAAAGAGAATTTCATGCCATGTGACAGTACCTAATCACAAACCAGGGCGGGTACTGTCACATGGCATGAAATTCTCTTTCACCAAGTGGAAGAGAGGGAAGGCCATGGATGAGAAAACCGGCCTAGAGAGGCCCCGGAGGCCAGCCAGGCCCGGTTCTTCTCCTCCCAGAGGAGGAGCGTGAGGCCCAAGGAGCTGAGGTGATCTGCACCAGGCTCGTCCAGCAATTAGCAGCACAGCCCCGCCTAGAGCCTTCGGTGGTGGCAGTGTTTGTAGGTGTTTATGTGTGCACACGGGAAAGTCCTTCAAGTTCCCTTTGGGAAGACAGACACCTGATGATTTATGGAGGCGATATGACAGCATCTCCGTAAATCACCCATTGTCAGAGTGTCTTTTTGTAGTAAACAACATTGTGGAGAAGTCAGCAAGGACGTTAATCTTGTGCTAAGGCTAAAAATAGACATTTGACAGTTAGGCAGACATGTATGCTCCTATCAGCAGCGTTCCTGCTTTAGACAACTTTTCTTGCCTTGGGCAGGTTATACGAGACCAAGCAGCAGGCCAGTTTTCCCAAGAGGCTTTGTCAGTGCACTTCGTTGCCATAAAGTCCACCTTCGCTCTTTACAAGCATCTGGTCACATCCGATTAAATGAGCACCATTCTTCATCCCACACTCCAGCCAAGGCCTTGGTTGCATAACCAGTTTCCAATTATGCCCTGGTAATAAGGAACACAGATTCTGACTGAGCCAGGCATATAACTGTATTGCCATAAATAGTGAAAGGACTCAATAAGAATTTTTAAATTCTGGAGGGGTCAGGCGGCAAGAGTATCATGTACAAACATTTCATTTCAACTTATAAAAGCAGAGTCTGTTGCATTGTTATGATTTATAAGAAGCTTAAGAGGAAGAACAGGGCTTCCTTATATATGCAGAATATAGAACATGAAGGTGACATCAACAGTATTCCAAACAAAAACAACCATCATCCCTCATCAGTTCATTCGGTCCTGTGTGATTGATTCTTGTTCCACTGGATCTGGGGATAGTAGTCTATGAACCCGCCTGCCCCTTGACTACAGTTGTGGAAACCCCGACAGCCCACTGGTATGGTCTGAAAGTCCTTTAAGTGATGCCATCAGAAGCCTGTGCCCCTAAGCACATGCCATGTAACCTTTTTCTGTGGGGCTCTGAGCAGTCATTCTACACGGAAGAGGTACCATACTGGCCTGCAGCTGATTGCAAACGCTTTTAGGGAAGCATCAAATTCAGACACGCTAAAGAATATACCCATGGATGACAAAAGGCCTACAATGACTGTGGTTAATTTATTAGTGGTAATTTTCAGATACGAAAGGCTTGATGAGAATTATAACAAGATGAATGCACCTGACAAGAAATTGGGTTTTCCCCCCATGTGGCATGCAAAACAAAAAAAAAAGTTAATCCAAGAAAGTTTTAGAAAATTATCTAAGTACGTAATCACAAAGGCTATAAAAAAAAAAGACAGCAACAATTATATTTTATTTGTAAAAATGAATGAATATAGGAAAATGTTAATTTTCTAGAGACATACTATACTGCAAATAGCCAAAGAATGTGTACCATGCAATGTACCATGAATGCTAAGCATATTCTTACCATATGTGGTGGGGATATATAAAGACTATCAATAATGAGATCTGGTAGGCCTGGTCCGAGTCACCCATATATTAATAAAGCCGTATGCAGATGACGGGAATCCCAGTTGAAAACCACTGTCCTAGAACATGCTGCCCACATTGAAATAGTTTTGCCACCACTCAAAATTGCTTTCAGCTGAAGCACTAATCCTACCAGAAAATGAGTATCGGAACTTTTGGTTACACGTCAGTTTTGGCTAGATTGAAATGAAAGAAGTAAAGTTATGACCGAGTTAACACTTAAAGCAAATGACTGAAGTTATGACTGAAGCTAACCTGTACCATCATTGTCAAATGTCAGGCAAAGAAGCCCTAGGATCTGTGCCTTTTATGCCTGTCTTAGTCAGGGGGATGTTGTTAAGATGCCAGTGGAAGCTGTCCAGGTAAGTCTGTGAAGAGATCTCCCCCTAACTGGTAGGGACAAGTTCGGCCATGGCAGGGTTAGAGCATTGCATTTACAGAATGCTGTCAGGTGGACTCTTTCACCCGAGTCATTCCCTGGGCGAGGGGCCTGGAGCAGAAGGTGGGAGGGGCTCCCCAGAAAAGCAGCGGCAGGTAGACCAGGACTACCTGACCGCCTTGTCCCTGCAGCGGCAGCAGCCGCAGGGCACGTTGGGTCTTAGCGACTTGGAGCTGGCCCAGCAACTGCAGCAGGAGGAGTGCCAACAGCAACAAGGGGTCCAGCCTGTGCCAGCACGGCCCCTTCGCAGCAGGGGAGGGGAGCCCCACTTGGACGCTCGGCGGGAGAGCGGCAGCGGCGGCCCAAGCAAGAGTCTGATTGTGTCTCCCTGTAGCGCTCGGTGCCCAGTGCCCAGTGCCTGGTGCCTGGTGCCAGGCTGCCTGCCTCTTCTTTCAGAGGCCATGGCTATTTTGCTGGCTCTCCCAGGTCAACCCCTGAGACATGCAGGGTAACTTATTTATGGAGCAGGAAGGAAATGTCAAGGTCAGACTCAGTGACATCCTTGCTCACTCGCTGCAGCCTTCTCTTCCTCCCAGTTACCCAGGGCAACAGTGGGACTGCTGGGGCGAGGATGCCTGATTCCCAACCCCCTTTCCCCAGAACGTCACGCTAAGACACAGACTCAGGCTCCAGGGGGAGGTCCCTGCCTGGACTGCATCTCCCCTGCTTCCCCCTGACGGGCCGGGTCCTCCTGGCTACCCTGCAGGCCCGTCTCCCTCTGTTTCAGGATTGGGTTTGGGTTTCTATCTTCATTATTGTAATGCCTTCCCAGGGGTTTGGAAATAACACTTGTCTCATGAGGAAAAAATGGGCAAAACGTTTGTTTGCTTTGTTTACAGGCCTTTATCTTCTTGTCTCTAAGGTGTGCGTGGCAGTGACTATGACCGAGGTCTCAGTGCTGCTGCAAAGATAAAATGAGGGATGAAGACAAAATACCTGGGAGAGTTAAATGATGTTGAAATGCAAGCTATTATTTCCTCAGAGAAATTCTCACACCCTTTCAATCCGTCTGATGCAGGAGACAAAGCCGCCGGAGGAAGAGCCGTCCCTGCCCAATGGCGAGGTCGTGGGCGAGGCGCAGAGCACCGCAGAGGTAAGAGTTGGTTTCTCGAACCGTCTTCCCGCAGACCGGTCTCCTCAGAACGCCAACGTGGTCCTGATCTTTCTGTATCTGTCTGTCCGTTCTCTATCATCCGTCTATCCTTCCGTCCTTCCTCCCATTCCTCCATTATCTGTGTCTGTCTGTCTACCTATCTCACCTTTTTGAATCTCTAAAATGATAAAGCCTCCTTTCCCCACGAACAACAGAAAACAAACACTGCCTCGATATGGGACCTTTGGCGCTCTCCCCGTAAACCTTCGGTGGGTAAATGGTGACTCCTCACATGGGAGGTGATGACTCTGCCACGCTCGTGAATCAGATTTGTTGAATCTCACCCAGAGCTCTCATCAGCAGTTTCTTTCTTTTTTTTTTTTTTAAATATATTTTATTAACTTTTTTACAGAGAGGAAGGGAGAGGGATAGAGAGTTAGAAACATCGATGAGAGAGAAACATCGATCAGCTGCCTCCTGCACACTCCCCACTGGGGATGTGCCTGCAACCAAGGTGCATGCCCTTGACCGGAATCGAACCTGGGACCCTTCAGCCCGCAGGCCGACGCTCTATCCACTGAGCCAAACCAGTTAGGGCCCATCAGCAGTTTCGATGGGTGGCAGCCCCATACCCTAGGACAGCGATTTGGACCGGTGTGCTGCACGAATGTGTAAAACGGGCAATACCTGGCTATCTAGTCAGGGGCACTGACCTCTTTTCCCTTAGATTGTCAAGTTACAAAATGACAGCAGCCAACACAAGAGCTGTCTGGTGTGAATGAATCAAAATCATCCTATTTAAAAAAATCAGATTGGCAAAAAGTGTAACACTTTCTGGTGCGCTGCAGAAGTTTAGTAATGAGTTATGTGGGCCAGGAGGTGAAAAGGTTGGAGATGGCTGTCTGGGAGCCAAGTGGCCTCAAACAGGAGGCCTCCACTGGCTGTGTGTGTGTGTGCTCTGGGTCCAGATAAAAACCCACAGCACGTATGGCCTGGGGGCTCCTTGGGGGCTTGTCTCCGGTTAGTGACACGGTGGGTTTCCTTGACGACCAGGGAACAGAGGAGGCTGGAGAAAGTGGAGAAAATGAGGCACAAGCGGAGGACAAGGAAGCTGAGGGCGACCTCGCTGAATCCCAAGAGGAGAAGGTGAGTGTTCGCCTTGGCACCGTGGTCTCACTGGACGCAGCTCTGTTCACGAGCAGTGTGAGCGCCTCCCAGGGGCCAGGAGCCTGTCTGGCACAGGAGTGAGGATGGAGGGGAGGCGCCCGGAGTCTCGCCGGGGAGGAAGCAGGTAATTTTCACCGGACGTGTTAACTGCTGTGGTGGAGGTGGGGACGGGGTAAGAGGAAGTCCGAGGAAGGACCTGAACCCAGGTCTGTAGGTAGAGGGTGTGTGTGGGGGGAGCGGGCAGTCTCCACAGGACTTGCGTGGTTTGTGGTGTTGTTAGGCTCAGGTGGGTTCCCTATAAAACAAGGGGCCTTCTTCCTTGGTCAAGATGCCAAGATGGGTGCCAGCTGCTTGCTGACGGGCTGGGCAGCGTTTGGGAGGCAGGTCGGGGAGGGCTGAGAAGACATGAACTTCTGCCAAAGACGGTCTGGGCTGCAGCTTCAGACCCACCGAGGGGACTTCTGGGCCCTGGACAACCAGGGGGCGTGTGGGGGGGGCTAACAAGGTGTGTGGATGGCGCCCGAGGAGGGAAGGAGGAAAGCAGAAGGCCCCCAGCGTCTGGGCACTGTCTCTGGAAGGCCCTGCAGACCCGGGCATCCCGAGAGCTTCGTGAAGCCCTGGCATCATGGTCCATGATTTTAGGCTGTGTTCTCTGCCAACCCGATCCTCTCCACAAGCTCTAAAGACCTTGCCGGTTGTGAGGTCTATCAATCACCCCACTCGGCTTCCCCACAACCAGTCGGAGGAAGGGTGCACCCTCGGGGGGAGGTCTGTCGAGGTCCTGGAGGGGCTCCGAGCCTGGTCCCTGTGGAGCCTGAGGGCCCGGGGAACCAGGTCTGCTCTGATCCCCAGCCGCCAAGGCCAGCTGCCTCCCAGGCCTCTCCGGGCAGCCCTCGGCGTCCCCCACACCACACCGGTCCTCACCCCTGGCCACGGCCACCCAGCAGCCTGCCTCCTGGCTCCCTCCCACCAGCGCAGGCTCCCCACCCCGAGGCTCCCCGACCAGCTTCCTTAGGAGAGCCACACGGTGTCTGCCGACCCTCACCTACTCCTCTCAACAATCAGGTGGTTTTTGTTAAAAACAGGCCGGAGAGGTAACGGAGGAGGGAGCAGAAGGGGACGCAGAGGAAGAGGAAGCTGAAAAAGGAGAAGAAGCAGGAGGAGAAGCAGGAGGAGAAGCAGGAGGAGAAGAGTCTTAGGCCTTCCGTGCCTTATTTCTTCAGCGTTTCCAGGTAGCCGCGCCGTCCCGGGTGACACTTGTTCACTGAGGAGCTCTCTGTGCTCCGCTGAGTGTAGTGGAAGCGGGTTCTAGTGCAGATCGATGCCCGCCCCCAGGCCTGGCTGCCCTTCCGGAGCCACAGGGCTGGTGAACTGCGGACCCTCCGCGCGGGCACCGGGCACGGAAGCCCACGGGCGAGATGACTGCCAGGAAGAAGCGATCCTTTGAGGAAGAGTTTGTTTTGTTCTTATTTTCTCCTCTTTCTCTGCGTGACCTTCATTTACTTCATTTACGCGAAGGTACAGGCAGGGTCCCGTTCCCGGCCTTCTCTTACTGACTCTACTGACCAAAACGCTTACCTATTTATAGGGGAATGACAGTGGAGGCCCATGATGGTGGCAATGAACTGTAGCTTTAAAAAACCACAAAGCCGGCTGCTGTTCATGAAAACAAACATGGCTGGTAGATATCTAGTGATAAGAGCTGGATATCACATATTCACTTATACATGTTAATCAGAACACTCATTAAAACACCATGGCGTCGCCTCAGGGCGTCTTTGACAGGGGCACTTTGCTGCCTTGTAGTTTTAAACTTCTACTGGCCACGAAAAAGAATCCTGTAATGCTTCCCAGTTTGGTAAGTGCCACAGAAATATGTTCACAAGACAATGGGGGCGATGCTCAAATGTCGTGGGCCATCCAGATAAGAAGGAATGTGTGAACACACCTACAGATCGTAAGTGCTATAAAAATACCTGGTTTGACAAGTCATACAGCAAATCCCCATGTAAATGTGTAGTTATTATTTGACCCTGCAACCAATTTTGAGGCGGCAGTTTGCTTTGGTGCTAGCAGAGTTCTTTTTAACATTTACATTAAAATGAAGAATATTCTTAAGTCTCCTTAATGTCCATATTATGCCTCTACTGACACCCCTAAGACAGATTTTGGGGCTGTTGAGGTCAGGGGCGCCAGGGAAGGAGAGAGTGAGGGAGGAAGCCTTCAGCCACACAGCGGGTCCCCAGAAGGCTCTCTGAGGAAGCTCAGAGCTGTCTAGGGAAGGGTGGACAAAGGGCTCAGTTGGAGAAGAAACAAGAAATCCCAGGTGCTTCGTAAATATCCGCTAACAAATAACTCCACTCTGTGTGCCAAAGACCAATTTGAATAGCACAGTCCTCCCCTTAGACATGAAAAGCTGACGTACAATCTTGGAGCTTAATCCATTTTGAGGGAACCTTAGAGCTGGTGAGAGGAGCCATCACAATCTCTGAATGGACCAGGAACGTTCCATCACTCATTTATTTAAATTGCACAGCGAACCTAGCCCATCCTCGGATGTTTTCCCGGGCGGGCTCTTTCATGTCCTGGGCGCATGGATTTCTACTTGAAGGTCTAATGTTGTCGTTTTGGGCACGAGCCCTTTTATTTTATTTATTTATTTTTCCATCGGTTGTTATTATTGAGAAATCTGTTGTCAGTCTTCTTGGTGCCCTAATCCCATTTCTGAGGGATGGGCTGGGACCCATTTTTCTAAAAAGAATATCAGCAAAGTAACTTTTCAGCAGTTCATCTGAAGAATGGTTGGAAAGGAAAGTGGGCTCATATTTGCCCTTATGCAAAACCCCCCCCCACAAAACCACAAATAACCCCAAACTCAAAACCAAACAAACCCGCAGTGAAAGACTCGTCTGTACTGTCTAAATCCATTTCTCGTCACGGATGTAAAGTTCCTTAAGAAGGACGCAGTGCACCTGTAACAGAAGCCCTGAGTGTGAACTGGCACAGCTGGGAGCCCTTCACGGAGGCGGCTGGCCTCATAGGCGGATGGCAAAGAAAGCCACTGCAGCGGTGGCAGCGCATCGGCCAGCTTTTCTGGCGGCTTCTAGTTTGGAATCCAGTCCTCAGTGGTCTGTCCTGAGGTCAAAGTGCCTGACAGTGAAGGAGGGAGTCAGGCAGCTCCCTGCCCCCCACCCCTGACCCCTGCGAGGTTCAGCATCCTCCTTTACAATGCAATCTGGCAACGCAATCCAGCTGCCAAAGACAAGCCCATCTCCTAGCTCCGTGGTCGGCAAACCGCGGCTCGCAAGCCACATGCGGCTCTTTGGCCCCGTGAGTGTGGCTCAGCGTTAGAACCACTTCTTCAAAATAGACTCGCCCAGGCCGAAAACCGACTTCTGCGCGTGGGCCACGAAGTTTCAGTCGCACTGTACGTGCGCGCCCGCACGTGGTATTTTGTGGAAGAGCCACACTCAAGGGGCCAAAGAGCGGCATGTGGCTCGCGAGCCGTGGTTTGCCGATCGCTGTCCTAGCTCATGGATGTTCCAGGCCTTTTCCTTGACAAGGTGGTTTTCAGGGAGAGCATGGCAGGGCATGGAACTCTGAGGGAGGCCTCGTTTTGTGTTTGAAATGGATGCTCAGTTGGTGCCCCCGGAGAAGGCCCCTACTTACCTCTGCTTGAGTCTACCTCGGGCCATTTATTCCTGGTTGATGGACTGATTGATTGGTTGTAAGTGGAAACAACGTGCATTGAGGGATAGAGGGACTTCCTGCAGCCGGCAGGGAGGGGGCCCAGGTGGGGTGCCCTCCACAGGCGCTCCATTCATTCTCCGTGAACACACAGCTGGGACACCATCACTGAAGCCGTCGCCTTCCTTAAGGTGTTCGATAGGCGCACATACAGAGGAAGAGATAGACCTGGTTGACTTCCCAAGAGAAGCATATAGTTTCCTACCTGCACTTGGGAACTAAGGATGAGTAGTGGGCTATGGAATAAAAGGCAAATATCTCCTTGCATGGTAGATAATGAAGATCGTGCGAAACAGTCTCTGTCTCCCTTTAACAGTCGTCTCCTTAATGTTCCTCCTTTCTTTTAGAAAACCCCAGTCACGAAGCGACACTTCCGCTGTCTCCCCCCAAACCAGACTCAGCAAACGCTTTGGCCTGAAGCCTGCCCACCTCTCAGTACACCCGGGGCTCACCGAGGAATCGGACTATCTGACACGGTTCCGAGTACATGGATCCCTCTTCCTACCACATCAACATGAAGTTCATTGTCAAGACAACACGTGCATACCTTCATGGGCCTGACATTTTGGCCCTTTGCTTAATTTTCTCCCTTTTTTTTTTTTGCTCTGCATGCGTAGACCTTCTTACTAATACCCTGAAAAAGAAAATGATTTCAAAATATAGAATTCCTCTTGGTGCTAGGCCAAGAGTCATTCTTTGTATGGGCCTTATACTACTTGTCTCAGAGTTAGCTTTCGAAATGTAGTGCCTTCCAGAGAACAAGCATACAAATAAAGATGGATGGCCAAGACCTTGACCCGAGGAGCATCGGTTTCTTAGCTTTCGGTTCCTGCTGTCTGCCTGAACTCCGGTATCTGTCGCCACCTCCGCGTCCTCAGCAGAACGTTCTGTCTGCATCGGGGCGGGTGTTTCCCATTTCACTGATTGTTTGCTCTGCGTTTTCAGATGACACTGATGGTCTTGTTACGTCATGTTCTGTATCACACACTGCTGTGTGCGCCATCTCGGAAGCCTTCCCCGGCTGTCCCGGGATCGCCCGCCCGTGTGGGAATAATAGTGAGGACAAATACATTTGCAGCCCAGGGCCCTTCACACGTTTTTGCGCTGAAGGGCGCGGCTGCTGCTTTCTCTCCTGCCGTTGATGGATGGGCAGCCATGGCTGCTCGTGCCGAGCCGGTCCTGTAATTTTGTCTCCCGATGCCAGTGTCTGTTCCCGGAGCTGGTCCAGCCGATGGCTTGCTCACCAGGTAGGCGTGACAGTGTTTCTCTGCCCCACCTCCGTTTGTCATGGATGCTTTTTTTGGGGGATGATTTTGTTGACATCCCTCTCTCCTTGGTGAATGTGCTAGTCCTTGCATTTTCCTTGCCGCAGACGTTGCTTCTGTCCTGTTGCAATAGCTCGCCTCCTCGCTTTAGGGCGATTTTCTGCTTTAAGGACAATTCGACATGGAGCGGCCATCAGCTTCTCCTGAGTCCGCCGCTGGTTCTGCAGCTGAGCCTGCTTGTGTCACTCGAGGCTGATTTCTGTGGTGGCAGAAGCCGTGTGGATCCCAGGAACTCTGGAAACCAGCTCTTTTCTGGTTACCCTAGTAACTAAAGGAGGCATGTTGAAGTGAATTAAGCTTATTTTGTTCCAGATAGCTGACGGAGATGGCTTTGAAAGCATTTCTCCCTTTGCTAAAAACAAGATGAGAGACAGAAATTCCCATAATTAAAAATTAATTTCCATCTGCCCTTCACTGCACTAAATTATGGCCCGCTCAAAGCATGTGCCATTTCATAGCAACTGCGTGCACGCTCAGGCCTTAGGCTTCCGCTGCTCTTCGGGCTGGCGTTTGTCTTCTGGGACGGGGGGGGGGTAGGTTTGCTGATCTTCGCGCTGGCGTTGCTCCTGTTTCTCACATTTGCAAATGAAGAAAGTGTTTGTGCTAGTGACAAGCAACGATCACCAGGCCACTGATGTACTTACTTATTATTATTTTTTCCAGACCACTTATTAAAGTTGGATTATTTTTTTCTTATATTGTCTTGCTGTCATTGTAAAAGGAACATTCTAGGAGCATATTTTTAAAAAATATATATATTTTATTGATTTTTTACAGAGAGGAAGGGAGAGGGATAGAGAGCTAGAAACATCGATGAGAGAGAAGCATCCATCAGCTGCCTCCTGCACACCCCCTACTGGGGATGTGCCCGCAACCAAGGTACATGCCCTTGACCGGAATCGAACCTGGGACCCTTGAGTCCGCAGGCCGACGCTCTATCCACTGAGCCAAACTGGTTAGGGCTAGGAGCATATTTTTTATTTATTCACATTTCATTTTCTTTGAAAGTGATTGAAATCTACTAAACAATAAGTGTTCCCTTCCGCACTCAGTCTTTCCCCCTTGTTTTGGGTTGAGATAATTTGGTACAAGGACCCAAGGTACACGCTGTGGATGCTTTGTGGTTGTCATCAGTTTTCTCGATTAAAAGTGAAAGGCACAGCCTGGCTGGCGTGGCTCAGGGGTTGAGTGTCAACCTACAGAATGAGTGGTTTTGCAGAGTTGGTTTAGCCTTCAGTGGCTGGTGGGCCCAGGGGCACTGTGAGGATAGAACCCAAATATGGACTGTGCAGCATCAAAACGTAATGTAAAAACCCACGTGCTTTATCAATATGGAAGTTTCTGGATACTGCATTATGAATACATAGAAAAGAATAAAGGAAAACCCAAGCGAAGCAAAATCACCCTGCAGAAAAAGGAACAAGACCATAAAATGGAATGATTATATGATTTACACACAGTCACACGATGTTTTGAAGCTGATAGAAGTTCCAAGAGTTTGGTTTATAGTCTTCAGGAGGCCTGCACATTCCAAGTAACTTTTGTATTTTTTAACTAGAAAAGCAAGTGCACAGAATGTGAAGGCATTGTTTTTCCAGCCTCTAAACAACACGTGCTCCCTCTCCGCTCGGCCTTTCCCCTCGTTTCCCGGCATTTTTGGAGGCTGAGGTCGTTTGGTACAAGGACCGGGATGTGCTCTGTGGATGCTTTGTGGTTGTCATCAGGTTCTTAGTTTTCCAACTACGTGTGAGGGTTATGGAAGGAGGACGAGCTGTACTGCCAGCAAAGGTCCTTGAGGAATATTTAAAACTGTTTTCTTTCCAAAGCAGTGCAACCGATACACCTGTGCACGCATTGTAAGCTGAGGGACCCCAGCAAAGTGTAATGACAGAGAACGACCATTAGGTGGAGACAACACACAAGCTGCTTGATAGAGTGTCCTGGCCCCAGAGCCCCCGGCCACATGTGCAAGGGAGGGTGCTGTTTAAACCAGACAGAGGAAAAACTAACACACAAACCCACACACCAGTTGTCAGTTAATTAGTGTATTTTTAAATAAGGTTTTTATCTTATTTTGGATAGAATGCTATGCCTTCTTCAAAGCCATTAAAACCAATGATTGTTTGGACTTCACAGCTTTGCATCACACACAGGAGTCTAATGCAGTCGGCAACTGATCGCCTACGGACAATTTTGATGACGATGTGGGACTCCTGTAGCCTATAAATGGGTCTAGCTCAAGCATGTCAAACTCAAGGCTAACACAGGCCAAGTAAACAAGGTTTAGGTTTATGTGGGCCGAAAAAACAAAAGCTTCAATTTTCTTAGAAACGTAGGTTTATTTCGATAGAGACATGCTGAATACAAAGGGCTGAAATAAATGAGTAATTGTTAACATAAAATAATAGAACATTTTAATAAAAATTTATATTTTTTCTTGAACATTAACTTACCAGACACTGAATAACTGCACAAATTAATAAGCGTAACACAAATAAACCTATTTTTCTTGTTCTCTGAAAGCGAAATATTTCCTGTTGCGCACACCAAACAAGTCAGTCTAAGACTAATGCCGTGGCCATCGGCTGCTAAAATATTCACTGCTAGTATTAGTGGAGAGAAATGGTGCACCTGTGCATAAGGCGTGTGAGGGAAATGAATGCAACACGATTATAGTGATCAGTCATTAGCGAATGTTGTAGTTCGTTATTAGTAATCATGTATAACAGGATATTGTAAAAATTAAGTCATGAAATTTTTATTAAAACTTTTCTTACATACCGTTATATTGGCTGGGCACAAAAATATTCATTGTGGGCCGCATGCAGCTGGGGGCTGCAAGTTTGACACACTTGGTCTAGCTCCTCAGAGCCGTGTAAACAGAACCAGGTTGGCCACGTGGCTAATTGTCATTCTGTTTCAAGCCTTTTAGTCCTCATATCAGATATCTATATATATATAAGCCTAAGTGACCATTACGATGGAACAACCAAAATGGCTGATCACTATGACGTGCACTGACCACCAGGGGGCAGACACTCAATGCAGGAGCTGCCCCCAGCCCGCAGGCCCTGATCACCTGATTGGGCCCCAGGCTGGGACGGGGAACTGGACGCTAGCGGCGAGGGAAGGCTAAGGGGGGGGGGGGGGGGGAGGCGGGGAACCTGATTAGCCCTGATCGCTGGCTAGGCTTAGGGACCTGGCCCATGCACGAATTTTGTGCACCAGGTGTCTAGTTTCCAAATATTTGCAAATAGACTCAGGATCCTCACAAAAGCGTTTTATTTTATGGTTGTCTAAGATACTCGGTTATTTACTTGTTTATTTATTTATTTTTACTTCTTTTGGAAGGACTTTCTCGTAAGTGGGAAACTGAGTTGCAAAACCTTGAAAACATATCAGTAGGGCGGGTTGTTCTCCAGAACTAGAAACCCGGAGAAGAGTGTTCAGAGATGAGTGTTCAGAGACGTAGCAATGCTCTCAGGGGTGGGAGATTCGTGTGAGCAGCATGGAGGGGCCGGGGGTCAGGAATGACCCGGGAGGAACTCGCTCAAGTCCAGCAGGTGGATCTTGTCAGTGCAGGTGCGTGACGCCTTCTCTCAACAGCTCACAGGAGTGAAACTCAGTGTAGGATTGAACATAGACCATGGTTATTGTGTTTCAGAGTATTTTTATTTGCTAACATTTATCAGGAGCCTGCTATGCGTCAGGCTCTGTACTGAGGGCTTCACGTAATCCAATCTATGGCAATCCAACGAGGTGGACCCCAGCCTCATTTTATAGATAGGGAAACTGAGGCAGGGGTGCGTTCAGTACGTGGGTCAGGTTCCACAGCCTGGAAATGGCCAAGCTGGGACTCAGATCCACCTGTGTTCCACTCCGAAGCCTGGACCGGCCTTCCCAGCAAACCTTTCCTCCCTGTCCTTGACCAAGGCCTCGCCCCCCGTACAGTGCCTGGCCGGGCAGGGGTCAGTGTGCACCCTGCCCCCAGAGCGCCTCCTCGGTCCACCTATTTTGTCTTTAGACTTGAAACCTCCGTCAAGACGTCCGGACCCTGGAGTAAGGGGACTTGGACTTCTCAGTGGGCTGGTTTCTTAGTTGAACCAGGGACTGGTGGGACAGGGGTGGGGGGACTGGTGGGACAGGGGTGTGGGGTGGGGGTGGGGGAGCAGTCCCGTTTCCTTCCTTCTCAAGTTCTCAGGCTGCTTGCTGTGGCCACCACCAGTGATAGAGGGAACTGAACTCCCCTTCTAGTGACAATTTACTGAAATGACTCACAGGACTCGGGGAAGCATAATGTCTACGATTACGATCTATTATGTAAGATACAAATGAACAGAGCAAGGTCCAGAGGGTCCTCAAGGTGGGGCCTTTGTCCCTGTGGAGTGGGGTGCACCACCCTCATGGTACATTGTGTGTTCGTCAACCAGAAAACTCCCCCAAACTCATCTTTCTGAGGTTCTCATCAAGACTTCAAAGCGTCGGCAGGATCGATTAAATCATTGGCTATGGATGCCTGAGCTCAATCACCCGCTCCTCCTCTCCTCCGGAGATGGGGTGGGATGAGGCGGAAAGTTCTAACCTAATCACGCGGTTGGCTTTCCTGGCAACCGGCTCTCATCCGCAGCTCTCTAGATCCCCCTCCTCACGCGTGGTCTCCTGATCCAAAGGGGCTCATTGTAAATAACAAAAGATGGTCCTGCCAAGGACACACCAAGGTCACTAAGAGCTCTGTGCCAGGAACTGGGACCAAGACCAGAGATATTTCTTATTATGCGACGACACCCATGTTACATGTATGGTCTGATGAGTTCTGACAATGTGTACATTCATGGAACCAACATCCCAACAAGCTCCAGAACATTCTATCACCCCACAAAGTTCCCTCGTGCTCCTCTGCAGCTGGTCTCTCCCCTCTCCCCCGTCCTCAGGCGACCTCTCCTCTGCCCTCTGATGCTGTCGTGTTCCCTTTCTAGAACTTTTACTGACTCTCTTCCGGCTGGCTCCTCTCCCTCCACAAAATGAATTGGAGATTCACTGCGTTGGCACCTGCATTGTTCCCTTCACTGCTGAGTAGGATGTCAGAGTTGGTCTATTCATACTTCTGCTGAGGACACCTGAGTCATTTCCAGTTTGGGGCTATTTTGAATACAGACCATGCACACTTGTGGGCAAGTGTTTTGTAGACAAAATGTTTATTTCTGCTGAGTAAATACCAAGCAGTGGAATTTATTTGTTTTTTAATCCTCACCCGAGGTTTTCTTTTTAAAAAAATATTTTTATTGATGTCAGAGAAGAAGGGAGAGAGAGAGAGAAAGAAACATCAGTGATGAGAGAGAATCGTTGATCGCCTGCCTCCTGTACTCCCCACACTGGGGATCGAGCCCTCAACCTGGGCATATGCCCTGGCTGGGAATTGAACTGTGTCCTCCTGGTTCATAGGTTGATGCTCAACCACTGAGCCATGCTGGATGGGCCCGAGGTTATTTTTCCACTGATTTTTTAGAGAGAGTGGAAGAGAGAAATATTGATGTGAGAGAAACACATCGATTGGTTGCTTCCTTCACGTGCTCGGACCAGGGCCCAGGCTGCGGAGGAGACTGTCACCGAGGTACATGCCCTTGACCGGAATCGAACCCGGGACCCTTTGGTCTGCAGGCCGACGCTCTAACCACTGAGTAACACTGGCCGGGCCAAGCAGTGGAATTCAGATGGGAGGGTTAGAGGACAGCATGCACGTGTCGTTCATCGTTGGGACCCAGAGCACCGTGCCGTGAGCCCGGGTGTCAATGAATTTCTTGTTAGAAAAGGAACTAAGCTTACTGACTGTTTACTGGGCGCCAGATACTCTTTGAAAGATTTTCCATGTGTCGTCTTATGTCATCCTGCCAACGACCGTAAGACCTAAGCGTTATTTCTACAGAATTGTGTTTCTGGCTGGGGAGAAGGAGGCTCAGCTGAGAAGAGGCTCCTCCATGCCTCGGCGCACGTGGCTGGTGAGTTGTGGGTGAGGATGCAGCCCTCTGTTTGACCCCAGAGGCGAGTTGGTTACGGCTATTTCTGGCTGCCTATCCAAACCACCAAAGCCATTTCTCTTACGGGAGGATCTTAAATTCCCCAGACACCTCTGCCCTCTGCGGCTGGGCACCTCTGCCCTGGGCTAGGCCGCACCCTGCCTCAGTGACCCGGAGAGTCCCCGGAACGCCGGGGCTATGACCATCTTGTCCCATCATTGACTATTACAAATGAGAGACTCATCAGCTGGATTTATTTATTTTTATTATTTTATTTTTTTAAAATATTTTTTTATTTTTTATTTTTAAATATATTTTATTGATTTTTACAGAGAGGAAGGGAGAGGGATAGAGAGTTAGAAAGATCGATGAGAGAGAAACATCGATCAGCTGCCTCCTGCACATCCCCTTACTGGGGATGTGCCCGCAACCAAGGTACATGCCCTTGACCGGAATCGAACCTGCGACCTTTCAGTCCACAAGCCAACACTCTATCCACTGAGCCAAACCGGTTAGGGCTTAAAAATATTTTTATTGATTTCAGAGAGGAAGAGAGAGAGAGGGAGAGAGAGCTAGAAACATCAATGATGAGAGAGAATCATGGATCGGCTGCCTCTTGCACGCCCCACACTGGGGATCGAGCCCACACCCCGGGCATGTGCCCCGACAGGGAATCAAACCATGACCTCCTGGTTCAATAAGTCGATGCTCAACCACTGAGCCACACCGGCCGGGCTCATCAGCTGGGTTTAAACATTTACCTGCATTTCCCATGTTATCCATTTTTTGCGATGAATCTAATTATTAATTGTGACCTCGTGGGGATTTGGACTGATTATCTGGCCTTGATGTACTCACTCAGTGAACCACACTTCCCCGCAGTCCGCAGGCTGTTCTGAGCCTTCTCGTTGAGCCACAGGAACCCGTTGGAGAAAAAGAACTTGGTGGGGATTCGGTGTTCTGTGAGTTTTTCATCCATTCATCTCCTCCACGTGGGAGTGAGAGGCAGGCGCGTGCTGGCTCCCGGCGTCCAGTGTGGCACGCGCCCCAGAACCGGGCCTGAGCGGGCTGGGCCGGGCTGGCCTGTGCTGGGACCCACTGGCTCGGCCTAAGGATGGACAGTGATGAAGTAACACTCCTGCAGCACGAGGGAAATGGCCACCCGCCCTGCCCCTCCCCGCAATCCAGCCTCTAACGGGGCGGTTTTCAACCAGCGTGGGCAAGAGTGTTTACAACCTGCAGCGCCCGACTGTAGTCAGGGGCACTGACCTCTTTTCTCTTAGATTGTCAAGTAAAAAAATGACAACAGCCAACACAATAATAGCCGTCGGGTATGAATGGATCAAAATCATGCCTACTAGTATGTTTTTTGTCAGATCAGCAAAAAATACATTTCTTGCTGTGCCGCAGAGTGTTAGTAATTAGCTTGTGTGCCTTGGAAGGAGAAAGGCTCACCATCGCTGCTCTCACGGGTTGACCCCATCCCCGCAGGGGCCGCAGAGCCCCGTCTCAATGTCTCAGCCACGTCTACTGCAGCTGGTGGCCCCCACCACACACACTGTCAAATCGTTTGAATGTAACTCCTGGCAAAAGTTATTTTCAAAACAGAAATGGACAGGTATCTATCTGGTCAGTCGTATTCCTACCCCACTCTTCTACGTTAAAAACCCAGCAAACCATGGTTTTCTCCCTTCACAATGCAAACACAGGCTTTCCGTACAAGCCATCCAGTTAAAGGTTATCTTGTTACAGTCAGACATTCTTTCTCTTAGGATTCTTTGATTTAGGAAGTAAAGAAAAAAAAAAAAGGGATTTAAAAATGAAAAGCAGAGGATGGCAGGGTTTGCATGTGCGGTCTCTCCTCCTCCTGCCTGTGCCGCTTGCTGGGGGGAAGCTGACAGCCCCGGTGCCCTGTGTACGAAGCCATCCACGTGCAGAGAGGGATGGCTTCTCTGAGCGGAAGCCCTGCACATTTCTTTGGTTTTAAATCATAGTGACAAATAGATTCATATTCTGCACAGCCATTCTTTTCCTTGATCAGAATATATATATATATTAGCAAAGGTGGAAATTCATTGAAGAACAAGCACAGACTCCCACATGCGGAGGGGAAAGGATCTCACAGCACAGACTCCCACGTGGGGGAGGAGGAAAGAGTCCCCAGACTATTTTTTAATCAAAATAACAAACCCAGCTTAAGGCAAAAGCAATAGCAGCCTTCATTTAAAAAATGTCAGGGCCCAGCCAGTGTGGCTCAGTGGTTGAGTGTTGACCCATGAACCAGGAGGGCACGGTTCTTTGATTTCCCCGTCAGGGCACATGCCTGGGTTGCAGGCTCGATCCTTAGTATGGGGGCGTGCAAGAAACAGCCAATCAATGATTCTCTCTCATCATTGATGTTTCTATCTCTCTCCCTCTCCCTTCCTCTCTGTAATCAGTAAAAATATATTTGAAAAAATGCCAGGAAGTGAAGATGGAAAGGTGTGAGTGTGTGCATGTGTGCATGTGTGTGTGCGTGTGAGTGCGCACGCACGCATGTGTGTGTGTGTGTGCGTGTGTGTGCGTGTGTTTGTGTCTGAAGGAAATAATACCAGAGAGATGGAAACATTGAGCAGGGAGCTCGGGACCAGGTGCCCACTCCTCGTGATGGCAGTGCCCTGCGCCCCCCGTTCTCCTGCCAGTCACACAGACCCAGGGCAGATGGGCATAGGGGGCAGATGTGGTTCCAAAAGACTGTGGTCATTTCCATGTAGGAGAGCTTCCTCTGGACATCCCTTCTTGGTTCAAAGGTCATTTGACTTATCTCGGGGAAGCCAAAGGAAGCAACTAGAAATATACCTAAGAAGTGGAAAGATTTTGTGTGCGTGATGATGATGGAATCCTTTTCTTCAAAGATGCAATTGCAGATATGCTTTTATTTTTTTAATGAAAAATAGTAATATAATCGAGGCCCCAGAGTCCCCGTTTCTCTTACCAGTATAATCTCGATGTCAGCGAAGCTTAGCTGCCCTTTAAGATTTACTTAAATTTGGCTCAAACTCCGGTTTCGTTCATGGAAGGAAGCCTGTTCCCCAGGGAAAATATCATCTTGGCGACATGTCTCTGCAGAAGATAAAAGTCGTGGCTGCCCTGCTTCCTAAGCCTGATTCTTATTTTTACGAGAATTTTTATTCTGTGCCTCCAGGTCCGGCTCTGAGACCAATGCATGTTGCCAAAGGCAACCGATGACCTCCTACGTCTCCTGTGCCTTGTAGTCCGGCCAATATCCATTTTAAAAAAATATATTTTATTGATTTTTTACAGAGAGGAAGGGAGAGGGATAGAGAGCTAGAAACATCGATGAGAGAGAAACATCGACCAGCTGCCTCCTACACAGCCCCCACCAGGGATGTGTCCGCAACCAATGTACATGCCCTTGATCGGAATCGAACCTGGGACCCTTCAGTCCGCAGACTGACGCTCTATCCACTGAGCCAAACCGGTTTCGGCGCCAATATCCATGTTTACTGCCCCTGGTTGTGTGGTGGCCCTGGCAGGAGCCAGCTTTGTGGGGATGGGAGTTCAGTGGTCCCAGGTAATCCTGAGTAACCGCCCAGCCTCTGAGGCCGCCCGCATGGCCACGCTCCAGAGAAGAGCCGGAACAGAAAGACTGTTCTGCAGAGACCAGACGAGGAAGTGGGCCAGGGACGCTGAGTGCCTCAGGCCTCCTTCAGCAGGAGCCTGCTTGTCTCCTGCCTAGCGCTCCTGTTCCCACAGACGGTGGTTCGGGGGGTCCTTTCCTTTAGTCAAACTAGACAAAAAAGGGACCCGGTGTGAGGCAATCTCTCACGGTGGTTTCAATTCGCATCTCTCTGATGGTTAGTGGCCTTGAGCAGCTTTTTGTGTCTGTTGGCCATCTGTATGTCCTCTTTGGAGAACTGTCTGTTCAGGTCCTCTGCCCGGTTTTTAATTGGGTTGTTTGTTTTGTGTGTGTGTGTGTGTGTGTTGAATTGTCTGGGTTCTTCATAAATTTAGGCAAACTATAATAAAAAACTAAAATAAAAAGGAAAGGCTAAATATAATAATATAAATTCTATAATCAGCATAAGCATCTTAAAGAAAAAGTGAACCTATGTGGTCGGAAAGGGAAGGCCAAATGGTAAATTCTGGAACTACTAGAGAGCGTTCAGGGGTCATGGATACATACGCGTTAGTCAGGATTTGAACCTGGGTCACACGATTCATCTTCCCTATCCCTGTTTGCAGGGACGTGACATTGTAAATATTGCAAATACTTCCCCACTCCTCCTTCCTTCCGACTGTTCCCCCCCCTTCTCTTGTTTCTGTATTTCCTCCTCCCTCTCATCTCTTCTTTCTCCTTCGCTTCTTCCTTTCTCTCTCTTCTTCCTGTCATTCTTCCTTTTCTTTCTCCATTTCCGCCTCCTCCTCCACCTTTCCTTCTCATTGTGATGACAGCTACCCCTTATTGGATGTTTCCCATGTCCAGGTGCTGTGTCAAGCACTTTGTCTGCAATTTCTTATGAAGTCATCCCATTGGTGTTATCCTTCCCATTTTGCCACGGGGAGACGGACACTCGGAAACCCCCTGCGGCTCTCTACGTTCTCACGGTAGCAGGGGCAGGGATTGACCCCAGACCTGCCTAGCTTCAGAGCTGGTGCTCAGAACTGCCATGGGCACGCCTCCTTGATATCCACTCATGTGTCTCAGTCTTAATCATGCAGAAAAAAGCACACACTTTTCCTTCTTGGCCTGCCTTGTAGGTTTTGTAAAACTCCAAGGTGGTAACTGCCCTGTGTGGTTTTATGTTTATGTAGGTGGGATTGATGTGACCCTCACAATGAGCCGAGGTTCTAGTGCCCACATGGAGCGGTCTGTCTCAGCTTCCGCCTGCTCTCTCCATGGTTGATGCACGGGGCCGGCTTCTGTGGACTCTGAGAGACCCTCCTGGATCTACTTCAGGGCTTGTGACCCCCGCCACCCAAGACCTATGCTTCTCTCTAGGACCCAGTATACACCTGTGCCCCACCTTGAGTAATTCCGATTCCTGGAAAAGAATTTATGCTCACGAAACATAACGGATGGTTTTAGTTGGTCGCTATTATTTTTACTTTAATGTATCAGTAATGCATGTTTGAAGAGGAGTGGGTTTATCCTTATTGAAGTAACTCATCATGGGATTCCCTGGTAGGAAGCCCCACCCAGGCCTGACATGGACATGATGTAAAGACATGTATGTAAGGCATCTATACTAATAAAAGAGTAACATGCTAATTGACCATACCTTTGTGACACCCACCAGCCAGTTAGGAGTGAGTATGCAAATTAAACCAACAAAGATGGTGGGTTAATTTGCATACACAGGTGCTGAGCGTCCTGCCCCACACCAGCCGCTCCGGGCCTCTGGGCAGCATGGGAAGGTGGAAAGGCGGCTCTGGCCAGAGCGAAGGTGGTGCCGGCAGCCAGGGGAAGGAAGGCCCATTCTTGCATGAATCTTCGTGCATTGGGCCTCTAGTAAATTCTGTTTGCCAAGCCATGGGCATGATTTGGCACCTCCACACCATCCTCCCAGCTCTCAATTACCAGAACTGCGATGTGTGATTTTCCCACATTAGAGTGCCACGATGTTTTTTATTTTTTTTATTTTATTAATTTTTAAAGGGTTTTTATTTTATTTTATTTATTTATTTTAAATAAGTCTGTATTGTTCAGATTATTACAGTTGTTCCTCTTTTTTCCCCCCATAGCTCCCCTCCACCTGGTTCCCTCCCCACCCTTTGCCCTTACCGTCCCCCAAACTGTCCTCATCCATAGGTGTATGATTTTTGTCCAGTCTCTTCCCACACCCCCCACATCCCTTTACCCCTGAGAATTGTCAGTCCACTCCCTTTCTATGCCCCTGATTCTATTATATTCACCAGTTTATTCTGTTCATCAGATTTTTAATTCACTTGATTTTTAGATTCACTTGTCGATAAATATGTATTTGTTGTTTATAATTTTTATCTTTACCTTTTTCTTCTTCTTCTTCTTTTTTATTTTAAGTACAATTTCCACTTATTTTTCCCCCAGAGAAGTTTTCTTCACTCTTTGAAGACTTAGCTCCTTACATGGGCTTTGGTGGAGGTCGTGGGGCAGCACCCGCAGGCCTAAATCGGGGTGGGGGTGTTCGGTCCTTCCAGGCTTCACGAGAACGATTCCTGACTATCTTGCTGTGAATGGCACAGCTCACATAGTAATGCAGCTTCACATACAACTTGGGAAGCACGTAGGCATCGAAGACACTAGCTTTGGCGATGTCCCTAATGGCCGCAGCCTCTACTATGTTTCGAATGACAAACTTCTTTTTAAAAAAATATTTTTATTGATTTTTTACAGAGCGGAAGTGAGAGGGATAGAGAGTTAGAAACATCGATCAGCTGCCTCCTGCACACCCCCCACTGGGGATGTGCTCGCAACCAAGGTACATGCCCTTGACCGGAATTGAACCTGGGACCCTTGAGTCCGCAGGCCGATGCTCTATCCACTGAGCCAAACCAGTCAGGGCGAATGACAAACTTCTTAATGGCCTTTTTCTTGGGAACGTACTGGGCACAGTTGGTGCAATGAATAAGCTGCACATGGCCTCGGCCTTTTTTGGCACGACCATTATTCCTTCTTTTCTTGGTCTTCTTGGAAACAAGGACCCGAGAGAGCTACCTTTTCTTCTTCCTCTTCTTAAAGAACACCTTTCAGCATTTCATATAATACTGGTTTGGTGGTGATGAACTCCTTTAGCTTTTTCTTGTCTATGAAGCTCTTTACCTGACCTTCAATTCTGAATGATATCTTTGCTGGGTAAAGTAATCTTGGTTGTAGGTTCTTGCTATTCATCACTTTGAATATTTCTTGCCACTTCCTTCTGGCCTGAATAGTTTCTGTTGAGAAATCAGCTGACAATCCTATGGGTACTCCCTTGTAGGTAACTGTTTTTCTCTTGCTGCTTTTAATATTCTCTCTTTGTCTTTTGCTCTTGGCATTTTAATTATGATGTGTCTTGGTGTGGTCCTCTTTGGGTTCCTTTTGTTTGGGGTTCTCTGCACTTCCTGGACTTGTAAGTCTATTTCTTTCACCAGGTAGGGGAAGTTTCCTGTCATTATTTCTTCAAATAGGTTTTCAATATCTTGCTCTCTCTCTTCTTCTGGCACCCCATAATTCTAATGTTGGTACGCTTGAAGTTGTCCCAGAGTCTCCTTGCACTATCTTAATATTTTTGGATTCTTTTTGCTCTTCAGATTGGGTGTTTTTTGCTTCCTCATATTTCAAATCATTGATTTGATTCTCAGGATCCTCTAACCTACTGTTGAATCCCTATATATTATTATTTATTTCACTCAGTGTATGCTTACTTTATGACTGGTCCTTTTCCACTTTTTTTGGCATTCTCACTAAGATCCTTGAAAGTATCACTATGTTCCTTGGAGGTTTCTAGAAAATTCTTGAGTAACCTTTTAACCGTGGTTTTGAACTCTATATCCAGTAGTTTGCTTTCTTCCATTTGTGACATGTTTATTTTTCTCTGCATTTTGGCTGCTTCCCTGTGTTTGTTTCTATGTATTGGGTAGCTGCTAAGTCTCCTTGAGTTGACAGAGTGGCCTTGTGTAGTAGGTGTCCTATAGGACCCAGTGGCTCAGCCTCCCCAATCACCTGAGGTGGACACTCTTGGTGCACCCCTTTGTGGGCTGTGTGCACAGTTTTGTTGTAGTTGAGCCTTGATTGCTATTAGTGTCACTGGGAGGAATTGACCTCCAGGCCAATTGGCTGTGGGGACCAGCTGTGAGTACAGTGGGAGAGCTGCTGTGCAGGAGACACCCTTATGGAGCAGGACTTGCTTCAGTGGGGCTTTGTTGTTCACTGAGTCTGCCCCTTGAGTGTGTCGCTTATGGATGTGAAGAGTTGTAATCTGGGTGGTTTCACACTGACCATTTGGTACACTGGCTCTTGGATCTCCTCAGATCAAGGAGGTGCAAAGTCAGCCACTGCCTGGGGCCACCCAGCAGAAGCTACAGAGAGATCTGCAGATTCCTCCTCTTTGTATGGGGTTTGGAAGTGCCCAGCTGTGAAGCAAGGCAGGCTGGTGCTGGTGCTGTTTTTTGGGCCTTTTATTGATAGGTTAGGGCCATGGTTGGCAAACTGTGGCTCGCGAGCCACATGCGGCTCTTTGGCCCCTTGAGTGTGGCTCTTCCACGGTCTGGGCGAGTCTATTTTGAAGAAGTGGCATTAGAAGAAGTTTAAGTTTAAAAAATTTGGCTCTCAAAAGAAATTTCAATCGTACTGTTGATATTTGGCTCTGTTGACTAATGAGTTTGCCGATGACTGGGTTAGGGAATCTCTGACCCAGCTGCAGCTTGTTTCACAGAGTTTTAGCCTGTGCAAGGACAGGCCGTTCATATGCAAAAGCGCTGCATATAGCTTGGGGTTGTAAATTGGGTGGGGCAGGGTCTTAGGGAATCTCCAGGGCGAAGTAAACAGAAATGGCTGCCAGTCAGCTCTGTACCAGGGAGGTCCCAGCACAGGAACAATGACCCCTGAGAGCACCTCCATCTGGAAGAAAGCTGCCCCCAAGTTCCTGCTCCGATGCCAGACAGTCCAGTTTCTCCCCATATGTGTCTGGGTCCCCCAGAGCTTTGCCTGGCATTGGAGCTCAGAGGAAGTGGGAGCTTGTAAATTCGGTTCATGGTGCTGACCTTTTTTTTTTTTTTTAAATATATTTTATTGATTTTTTTACAGAGAGGAAGAGAGAGGGATAGAGAGTTAGAAACATCGATCAGCTGCCTCTTGCACACCCCCTACTGGGGATGTGCCCGCAACCAAGGTACATGCCCTTGACCAGAATCGAACCTGGGACCTTTGAGTCCGCAGGCCGACGCTCTATCCACTGAGCCAAACCGGTTTCGGCGGTGCTGACCTTTTAAGAGGAGCAGCTGGGTCTCCAGCAGCCCATGTGTCACTCAACCACAATCCGCACTGGTTTTTACAGCCTGTAGTTCTTATGGCCCGGCCAGTAGGGACTTCTTTCCCGGCTCTGGGACCCTGGGCTGGGGGTCTGGTGTGGGGCTGAGATCCCTCACTCCTCCAGGCGGCCTCCTTCCTGATTAAAAATAGTGGCACACGTGGGTGCCGGACCAGCCTGTTCTGTGCTTTCGCACCTCCGCACCTCCTACCAGTCTCAGTGTGCTTTCTTCTTTACTTCTCTAGTTGTAGTACTTCCACTCAGCCAGCTTTCCCGTGGTTCTGGATGATAGTTCTGTATTTTAGTTGTAATTAGATGTGGTTGTGGGAGGCAGCAAGTACAGGTGTTTACCTATGCTGCCATCTTGGTTCTCCCTTATTTTTATTTTTTAAATCTTTATTTACTTATTTTTAATCCTTACCCGGGGATATTTTTCCATTGATTTTAGAGAGAGTGGAAGAGAGAGGGAAAGACAGAGAGAAACATCGATGTGAGAGAAACACATCGATTGGTTGCCTCCTGCGCACCCCTGACTAAGGCCCAGCCGGGGAGGAGCCTGCAACCGAGGTACGTGCCCTTGACCGGAATCGAACCAGGGACCCTTTGGTCTGTAGGCCGGCCGACGTTCTATCCACTGAGCCAAACTGGCTAGGGCCCACCATGGTTTTTAATTCAATAATAAAACCAATAGAAACTGTGTGAATAAAAACCAAGAAATGAGCCTGTTTTCCAGCAATATCTGTAATCTGGAAAGCATCCTGAGAGGGCCTGGTAACCATGGCAACAGCACCAGCACAGTGAAGTGGCTCTCAGAGCTCAAGGCGCTCAGGCAGGAGGCTAATCCTCTAACAAAACCGCCTCTGTGTTACGTGGGCCGAGGAAAGCCACGGGCTGTGACAGCAGCCACGTAAACCCTCAGTCCTAAGACCCAGGAGCCATGGGCTGTGACAGCCACATAAACCCTCAGTCCGAGGACCTGAGAGCCATGAGCTGTGACAGCAGCCACACAAACCCTCAGTCTGAGGACCTGAGAGCCACGGGCTGTGACAGCAGCCACGCAAACCCTCAGTACTAGGACCCGGGAGCCACGGGCTGTGACAGCCACGCAAACCCTCAGTCTGAGGATCTGAGAGCCATGAGCTGTGACAGCAGCCACACAAACCCTCAGTCTGAGGACCTGAGAGTCATTGGCTGTGACAGCAGCCACGCAAACCCTCAGTCCTAGGAGCTGAGAGCCACAAGCTGTGACAGCAGCCACACAAACCCTCAGTCCTAAGACCCAGGAGCCATGGGCTGTGACAGCCACGCAAACCCTCAGTCCGAGGACCTGAGAGCCATGAGCTGTGACAGCAGCCACGCAAACCCTCAGTCCTAAGACCCAGGAGCCATGGGCTGTGACAGCCACGCAAACCCTCAGTCCGAGGACCTGAGAGCCACGGGCTGTGACAGCCACACAAACCCTCAGTCTGAGGACCTGAGAGCCACAGGCTGTGACAGCAGCCACACAAACCCTCAGTCTGAGGACCTGAGAGCCACGGGCTGTGACAGCAGCCACGCAAACCCTCAGTCCTAGGACCCGGGAGCCACGGGCTGTGACAGCCACGCAAACCCTCAGTCCGAGGACCTGAGAGCCATGAGCTGTGACAGCAGCCACACAAACCCTCAGTCTGAGGACCTGAGAGCCACGGGCTGTGACAGCAGCCACGCAAACCCTCAGTCCTAGGACCCGGGAGCCACGGGCTGTGACAGCAGCCACACAAACCCTCAGTCCGAGGACCCGGGAGCCACGGGCTGTGACAGCAGCCACGCAAACCCTCAGCCCCAAGCACCCAAGAGGGAAAAATGTGAGTCTTAATCTTCGCTCCGTTGGCTATTTTATGAGAAGATGGATGAAAAGTGCTATCAAAGCTGATGGATGTCTCCACGTAATGCGGATTCTAGAAGGTGTCTTTGCTTGATTCCACGTGTTCCCACAGGCGTGCATTTGACGCCCATCGTCCACATAGTCGGGATGTGTTCTTCAAACTTTCTCGTTTTAGGTACAAAGTGCACCGTCGCCAGGGCTGTCCCGGATGTCTAAGAGGGATGCACAAGCCACCCTCTCTGCAGAGCTGGTTGTAACGTCACTCCCACGGTGGGAGAATCAGGCTTCCGTTCGCTGCCGCCTTAGCTGCTCTTGCCCTCAGCTCCCTCCTCGGAAATGAAGTGGGGTGACAAGTAGCACCCTTTTGGAGGCTGAGATCAGATGATATGTATCTGAAGCTCCTTTGCTCCTATGCGTTTATTTTTCTTCCTGTGATTGTTGTGCCCAGAGTTCAGGGTCCCCAATAATCAACCACTAGGGAGCCTTTTCTCCGATGCAAAAGCAAAGAGTCTCTATTCAAACCCGGGTTTGGCTCCCAGCCTCCTCCTGACGCAGCAGTGGGGCCAGAGAGCGAACTCCGGGGGAGTGATGAATTATAAAGGGTTGGACATTTGGGTGGGCTTAGGGAAGTGACGTGGGTTACAGAGATTGCCTAATTTGGACTGAATCTACTTCTCTACATTCCTATTGGCAGGTTCATGCAATTGTTACATTCTCGCGGTTTTCTAAGAAAAAGGAGTCATATACATAGTTACACAGGATGGAGGGTACAGTACATTTTGTGCTGTCCTGCTCTGCCCTTTCACTAACCACTGATCAACACTGGTCTGGGAAATTTGGGTTTTCTTATTTTCCAGGTGTGAGATTTTGGGTGAATTATTTAACCTCTTTTTAGGCGACTCTTGAGTTCTAAAATGGGAGTAAAAGTCACCGCCCTCCCCTGAATGCTGTGAGCAGTGACCGGGAGAATCCGTGTGCTGTGCTTTGTACTGCGACTGTCGGGTTCAACACTGTTCATGACATCGGCACAGGCTGAATGGCTCAGTTATAGCTAAGTTTGTCAGATCATGGCGTATGTTTTTGGAAACTGTTGGGTTTAGCATCTGGATATTTGCATAAATATGAAATAATAAAAGTACAGAATGCAGTGACAGAAGGGGACATTGAAAGTTGGCCTAATTCTTGGCTTGTGTTTGAACTACAGTTGACGCCTGAACAACACAGGTTTAGGGGCGCTGCCCCCCACATAGTCAAAACTTCACATTCAGCTTTGGCCTCCCCCAAACTTAACTACTAATGATCTACCTCCTGTGGACCAGAAGCCTTACCCATAACATAAACAGTCAACGCATATTTTGTCTGTTATATATATTCTATACAGCATTTTTACAACAAAGTAAGCTAAAGAAAAAGAAATGCTAATTAAGGAATCCATAAGAAAGAAAAAATACATTTGCTGTATTTATTGAAAAAAATCCACGTATAAGTGAACCCATGGGGTTTAAACGGGTGTTCGTCAAGGGTCAACTGGATAGACAAAAAGGAATAGAGAAAACTCGATTCATCTCAATATAAAATATTCAGAGTCAGATTGATCCTGCCTTGGGTTTTTGTTATTGGATATGAATTTAAACGAGACTCTCAGGTTGGGAAGAAGTTCACTAACTAACCTGCATTGGATGCCTACTGTGTGCTGGGTGTTAGCTTACGTTGTCCGAGTTAATCTTCACAGTAAACCTATGAGGGAATGAGGATTGCCCCCAATTTACAGATACAGAAACCAAGGCTCAGAGAGTTTATGTAACTCGCTCACGATTACATGAAAGAGCTTTTGTGATAGTTTTGACGTAAGATCTGGAGACCTTTATATAACAAACAGACTCAGCTGTTTTTGTTGTATCTCCTTTCAGAAGGCGACGGAGCCAATATTTGTGTTTGGCTGTCCAGGGAACCCGAAAGATAGTTTAGGTGCCAAAGACATCTTCGCAGCTTCGTGGTGCTAACCTTGGGGCCTGACTTTGGGAAAACAATATTACAATGACTTCTCAGAAAAGACTGGCCACAAAACAAAACATAGTTGTTGACATCCTCATTAGTAAGAGTGAAAATACGGCATTTAAAACAAACATGGGGGTTGGGGGGAGCTAGCGTCACAATAATTAAGAGTATTAATCCTTCCGAAGGAAGAATCCATATTGCTTCATCTAAAATGATGCCCAGCCGGCATGGCTCGGTGATTGAATGTTGACCTATGAACCAGGAGGTCACGGTTCGATTCCCGGTCAGGGCACGTGCCTGGGTTGCAGGCTCCATTCCCAGTGTGGGGCGTGCAGGAGGCCGCTGATCAATGGTTCTCTCTCATCATAGATGTTTCTCTCTCTCTCCCTCTCCCTTCCTCTCTGAAATCAATGAAAATATATAAAAAAAAAATCAAAGGACCTGAGACACCCACTTCTGGAGCTGGCCAGCCAGGAGTCAGCTCTTCTCGACCACAGACTGTGGCTAAAAATTCTGCCCGGAACACAAACAGCAATTACCTGGTGCCCCTGGGAGTCAAATAGCGGCAGGTTCCGGAGGGGTCACAGCGCAGCCCACAGGGGTGAGCTTCCTGTTTGTGTTTTCTCCCATCCTTTCCTCTTTCAGCTTTGCCTGTGGGCTGTCCCGGCGGTGAAACTATGCCGTGAGTGTGGGCAGCAGGAACCTGAAGAGAAGCCCTTTTTTCTCATGTCTAGCGTCGTGCCCGGCCCTGGGGCCTCCCTGTGGTTGGGCGTGGAGCGAAGGAACCAAGAAGAGAACCACTTTCAGGTTTATGATTTTTACTTAAAACTAGAGGCCCAATGCTCAAAGATTCATGCAAGAATGGGCCTTCCTTCCTCTGGCTGCCGGCACCGCCTTCACTCTGGCCAGAGCCGCCTTTCTGCCTTCCCATGCTGTCCAGAGGCCTGGAGCCGCTGGGGCGGTGTAGAACGCCTGCGTTGTCGCCATGGTGATGACGCAAGCGTCCTGCTCCCCGCCCCCCGGGCCGCTCAGCACCTGTGTATGCAAATTAACCCGCCATCTTTGTTGGCTTAATTTGCATACTCACTCCTAATTGGTTGGTGGGCTTCACGAAGGTACAGTCAATTTGCACCTTTCTCTTTTATTAGTGTAGACGAACAGTTCTGGGGAACGACTGGCTGAGATGGCAAAGCCAGGAGGCACTTGTAGGTGGGATTGTAACACTCGGTTTGGGTTCAACAGGGGCAGGTGACCTGGGGTGGGAGCTGAGGGTGATGGCAGAGGATGCCCAATGCGTTAAACAGAAACGTCTTGAAGAGCTGTTGGAGGGCAAGTGTGAAGGCTGTGAGGGAGGTGGCCCTGTCCTTGCTTGTTCGTAGCACCTCCCAGGAAGGCCTGGCCTCGTAACGCACTGAGTAGAAACTTCTTTTACCAACAGGGAGCGTTACAACTTCAGATCAGCTCTTACGACCACTGAACACACAGAAGGCCAGCCTGGCGGGGGGCTCAGCTGGTTGGAGCGTCGTCTTGTGCACCAAAAGGTTTTGGGTTTGATCCCTGGTTGGGGAGCCTATGGGAGGCAACCGATGGATGTTGCTCTCTCACATCGATGTTTCTCTCTCTCTCCCTCTCCCTTACTCTCTCTTTCAAATCAATAAAAACATACCCTTGGATGAGGATAAAAAGAGTAGAAAACACAAGTGAAATTTATGATGCTTCATTTACAAACTAGGCATTAAGCACACACCATTTTTTACGACCCCCTTTCCAAGATTAAAGCCCCTGACGTGGAAAATGCCTGCTGGGGTCCCTGTGGAGAGTCCTGGGTGGATTCTGTAACCTCTCTGCCCCGACGGAAGCTGATCCTCTGCAAAGCTCTACCCTCCCTTTATTTAAATAAATAAAACTATTTATTCGGTTTCCCTGGTTTTCTAAATGTATGAATTTAACGCCAGTGGTTCGATTCATCCCAGACTTTTTTCAGTAATGGCAGGACACCGCCCTCTCTTACGGGAAGGGTGCTTTTGTGGTCGACGGCCACTCTGTCCCGAGGAACACAGGAAGACGTCGTGTTCATGGTTCCGTGGGTGGGACTGGGCACGTCCAACAAAAATACCGATGACAGGGCGTCTCTGCTAGTTCAGCAGCTCGGGGGTTTCCCAAAGTCCTTTTCGTGTGACCAGGGCTTGTGGCAAGTGGCAGAATGAACAAACACACTGTCCCCCAAATACGGACCATGACCAGAGTAAAAAGGTGGAGAGACAGGGCACTGTCCCCCAAGGCCCCTGTCCCCTGCATCCTCCCCCTTGGTGCTCCCAGCCTGTGGCCCAGGCTGCTGTCCCCTGCGTCCTCCCCCTCGGTGCTCCCAGCCTGTGGCCGAGGTCCCTGTCCCCTGCGTCCTCCCCCTCGGTGCTCCCAGCCCGTAGCCTCGGGTGCTGCCCTTCTGCTGGTAGTGCTTTTGTTTTAACGGAGCCCTTCCATTCAGTTTCAGTCTGAATGACTAGCAGCTGGCTGTCCCCAGCGATGGGGTGAGAACAGAAAGCACTGCTGACTTTTCCTCGTCCTCCTCAACCTACGAGCCCCAGAGGAGGGGTTCTCGGGGTCATAGCGAGGCAGGCAGGGGTTCCCTCAGCTCTGCCTGCGCATTATTTCACCCTTAAAGGGTAACGCCGTGCGAGGTTCGGCAGCAGAAAAACAAATGACATGAGCCCGGCTGGTGTGGCTCAGTGGTTGACGTTGACCTTTGAACCAGGAGGTCACAGTTTGATTCTCCATCGGGGCACGTGCCTGGGTTGGAGGCTTGATTCCCAGTAGAGGGCGTGCAGGAGGCAGCGGATAGGTGATTCTCTCTCATCATTGTTTCTAGTTCTCTCTCTCTCTCTCTCTGAAATCAATAAAAATTTATCTTAAAAAATGACATGAGGTCTCTGTCCCCAACGTGAGCCCAGAGATGGTGGCCCCCATGGTGCAGGGTGGCGAGGGCTGCTGCAGGGGCAGGGACAAACATGGCAGGAGGAGGAAGTCACTGACTCTGAGCAGGGGCGAGAAGGTGGCATTTGATGTGGGTTTTGATGGATGCATAGGAGTTTTCTAGGGCCCTGGGGAAGGGAAGAGAGGGCAGGAGAGGAATAAATAATGGCAGAGCGGTGTGTCCCAAGTGGCAGACTGGTTGGTGAGAGGGGCTGGACAGCGCCTGGCCAGGTGAGCAGCTGGGGCCAATGAACCGTCCTTCAGTGCCCATGCCTCTGACCAGGAGTGACCATGGGGTTCAAGCAAGGGCCCCATTTAATGAGGCGAGCGTCTCCTGGCAGCGGCGCTCAGGAGGCCAATCCTGGGTGCTTGAAAGTGCCAGGCAGAGATGGGGAGGCCTGGGCTGGGCTTGGAGGAGGAGCTGGGGGACAGACAGGCTTAGGGGGGACTTACCAGATTCTGTGACAGTGAGAGAGGAGGGGCCTCGGGCTTCTGTCCCGGGTGTCAGGCTGGAGAGTGACAGTCCTGTGAGCTGTGGCAATTGTCAGAGAGCAGACAGGTGGAGGAGCTTACAGAGGGGCATAGCATGTCCCAGCCGCCCCCACCATGCCCCGGCTGTCAGAGATGCAGCCTGGAGGAGGGGGCGCGGCCGGGGCGAGGCTGCCCACAGGTTTCTGTGCGAGGCAGGCATTTGGGCTGGCGTGGGCATTTCCTTGCCTGGGCCTTCCATAAACGGGGGTCGGCCCATTGGCCGGGGCCTGGGTCTCAGCCCAATGAGTGGATTGGAGTGTCCTGCTTTTCCACTTGCTTCTTTTTGGACAAGACCTGTGAGAACTCCAGCCTTCTGGGTGGGGTGGGGGTGGCAAGGCAGAAAGTGCTGAGAAAAGCATGTTCTTATTAAAAAAAATATTTTTTTTTATTGATTTCAAAGAGGAAGGGATAGGGAGACAGAGATAGAAACATCAATGAGAAAGAATCATTGACTGGCCGCTCCTTGCATGTTCCTGGGCATGTGCCCTGACTGGGAATCAAACCCGCAACCCAGGCATGTGCCCTGACCAGGAATCAAACCGTGACCTCCTGGCTTGTAAGTCAATGCTCCACCACTGAGCCACGCCAGCCGGGGGAAAGGCATGCTCTCTTGGCTCCGGGGAGAGGGGGGCCCTGCTTGAAAAACATTCCGTAAACACCAGGCTTTTCTTAAAACATTCACATTTGCTGCCAAGCACAGCAGTTAGTTTGTGCCCCGTGGACTTGGGGGACAGTGTGGTCTGGCTCCGCAAATATGAAAAATTCAAGTTCAAGTCCACGTCTCCAAGTGCCTCCACAAGGCTCCTTTCATCCGTGTGCATGGACCGAGACGTCTTGTTGCCAAATGGGCGTCAGATCTCAGCAGAAGTAACAGAGGTATCACACCACGACTTATTTATTTTGCTTTAGCGGGGATCTGGGAACATCAGTCCTCCAACACGCTCTTTGCAAAATGGGTTGCATGATTAGCGAGGCGAGGAAAAGGCTGCCTTCTCGATGCCCCTCTGGAACCTTCACAAGTCAAGTAAAGGCTCTGAGAAGGCCTGCACTAAAAAACTACATAGTCATGCACAATAGGAGGGCTATAGTTAACAGTGCTGTTCTGCATATTTGAAAGTTGCCAAGAGAATGGATCTTAAACATTCTCGTCACAAGGAAACACTGTAACTAAGTGAGGTGATGGATGTTAACTGAACTTATTATTTAAAAAAAATATATTTTTATTGATTTTTTACAGAGAGGAAGGGAGAGGGATAGAGAGTTAGACGTTTCTCTCGCATCGATGTCCACCCCCAGTCAGATCCATCGGCTCTTCCTCTTTACCCCTCACATTCTGTTAAACTTCTGCTAACCTCCACGTCCTGGTCCAGCTCCTGACCTGGCCAGTGACTGACACACTCAGGGGGCAGACTCAGTGAGCACAAAAGCCCCACTGAAGCAAGTCTTATCTCATAAGGGTGTCTCTAGCAGAGAAGTTCTCCCATCATAGACACAGCTGATCCTCACAGCCAATTGGCCTAGAGGTCAATTCCCTGCAGTGATACCAACAACGATCAAGGCTTAACTACAATAAGACTGTGCACACAGCCCACAAAGGGGTGCACCAAGAGTGTTCACCTCAGGTAACTGGGGAGGCTGAGCCACTGGGCCCTATAGGACACCTAGCATGCAAAGCCACTCTATCAACTCAAGGAAGCAGGCAAAATGCGGAGACAATGAAACAGGTCACAAATGAAAGAAATGTAGGAAAGCAAATTACTGGTTATAGAGTTCAAAACCATGGTTATAAGGTTTTTCAAGAATTTTCTAGAAAAGGTCGATAAATTTAGTGAGACCCTCGAGGATATGAAAAAGGACCAACTAGAAATTAAGCATACACTGCCTGAAATAAAAAATAATATACAGAGATCCAACAGCAGACTAGAGGATCGCAAGAATCAAGTCAAAGATTTGAAATACAAAAAAGCAAAAAACACTCAACCAGAAAAGCAAAAAGAAAAAAGAATCCAAAAATATCAAGATAGTGTAAGGAGCCTCTGGGACAACTTCAAGCGTACCAACATCCGAATTATGGGGGTGCCAGAAGAAGAGAGAGAGCTAGATATTGAAAACCTATTTGAAGAAATAATGACAGAAAACTTCCCCCACCTGGTGAAAGAAATAGACTTACAAGTCCAGGAAGCGCAGAGAACCCCAAACAAAAGGAATCCAAAGAGGACCACATCAGATTCCTGCAACAGAGAGGAATTGACAGGAGTGCTCCAGCCATGAAGTCAGAAGAGAAACAGTCCAGAGATGGAAGACGTTGACCATGCCTTTCCATACTAGCAGTCAGCAGATGTGCGTCACTGCAGATTGCCCAGGACCAAACCAGAGAGGGTCGGACCTGCATTACCACCATTTGTCCACCATCTAGAACTGAAATATCATTGCTGCTATGTACACATAAACAACTGTTGGACATAGAAATCGGGACTCAAAAGAACTGTTGGCCCAGAAAGAAACTCACTATAGACTGATTCATTTGCCTCTCAGCATAACCATTACTGCTTGTCTCATTTTCAGTTCCTATAAGTGTATTCCTAGTATCACATGAGCTCACTCATCTAGGGGAAATGATGAACAACATAGACTGAAGAACAAGAAGAGCATTGATCCGACTGTCAGACCTCAGAGGGAAGGTAGGGGAGGGTGGGGACAAGGGAGATAGATCAACCAAAGGACTTGTGTGCTTGCATATGAGCCTAACCAGTGATCACGGACAACAGGGGGATGGGGGCATGCGTGTGTGTGTGTGGGGGGGTTTGGGATGGGAATGGGAGGGGTTGATGACAAATATGTGATACCTTAATCAATAAAGTAATTAAAAAAAAAGAGGACCACATCAAGACACATCATAATTAAAATGCCAAGAGCAAAAGACAAAGAGAGAATATTAAAAGCAGCAAGAGAAAAACAGTTAGTTACCTACAAGGGAGCACCCATATGATTGTCAGCTGATTTCTCAACAGAAACTATGCAGGCCAGATGGGAGTGGCAAGAAATATTCAAAGTGATGAATAGCAAGAACCTGCAACCAAGATTACTCTACCCAGCAAAGCTATCATTCAGAATTGAAGGTCAGGTAAAGAGCTTCACAGATAACACAAAGCTAAAGGAGTTCATCACCGCCAAACCAGTATTATATGAAATGCTGAAGGGTATTCTTTAAGAAGAGGAAGAAGAAGAAAAAGGTAAAGATAAAAATTATGAATAACAAATACATATCTATCAACAAGTGAATCTAAAAATCAAGTGAATAAAAAAATCTGATGAACAGAATAAACTGGTGAATATAATAGAATCAGGGGCATAGAAAGGGAGTGGACTGACAATTCTCGGGGGGAAAGGGGTGTAGGGGGTGCGGGAAGAGACTGGACAAAAATTGTACACCTATGGATGAGGACAGTGCGGCGGTAGGGGGGGGCGGTAAGGGCAGAGGGTGGGGTGGGAACCGGGTGGAGGGGAGCTATGGGGGAAAAAAGAGGAACAATTGTAATAATCTGAACAATAAAGATTCATTAAATTAAAAACAAAATTAACAACAGCAAAAAGAACAACAACAACAAAAAAGGAAGTACGAAATACAGCAGGTACTGAGGCAAGTTCCCATACTATTAACGTCACATTGGCCGTGGCCTGAGGGCTGGGGGCTCTATTTCTCAGAGGTGCCCGTGTCGTCTGAACTCAGCCCTCCTCGCTCACCTGACCTCTTTAAGCCAGTGCAGACTGCCCTTTCTGGTCCCACTCAGAGTGAGGACCCCTTCATTGCCTGGGAAGGTTTGGTCCCATCTACTTAGAGCAGTGGTCGGCAAACTGTGGCTCTCGAGCCACATGCGGCTCTTTGACCCCTTGAGTTTTTAGCAAAGGCCAGCTTAGGAGTACCCTAATTAAGTTAATAACACTGTTCCTACCTATATAGTTTAAGTTTAAAAAATGTGGCTCTCAAAAGAAATTTCAATTGTTATACTGTTGATATTTGGCTCTGTTGACTAATGAGTTTGCTGACCACTGACTTAGAGGGGTGAGCGGCCGGCCATGCTCATCCCAACCTTAGGGCGTCACTGGCCACAACCTTGGAGGGCTGTCCTGACTCCAGCCAATAGCTCCTCGGCCCCTCGAGGGGTCGGGATTACAATTACGTTCTGCAGCCCCCACCCAGTCGGGGAGAAGCGGGCCTCTTGGTGGGGGGTGGTGTCAGGCCAGGCGGGGCAGGCTTTTCTGGGCCATGTGGGCAGGGTGTCCCCCGATGGCTTCGCTGGGGCCCCAGGACGGTCAGCCACTCGGCCTGCGTGTGCACCACCCTCTAGGCTGCAGGCACGTCCTCTGAGCGCAGACTCAGCTCCCACAGCCCCCTCCCGCCACGCCAGCCTCCAGTCAGAGTCTCAGCCCCCACAGCCCCCTCGCGCCACGCCACGCCAGCTTTGTTTAACGGTTCAGAAACCTGCCGTGGGCCTGAAAAACCTTCCTGGCTCCCTCATGCTAATTAGGGCAGCAGCTGCCCTGGGAACCCATCTTCAGGCCTCAGAGAACCTCTGCCCAGCTCTCTGAGTTCACACAGGGTCCAGGGACTGTCTTGCTCAGAGGCTGCGTGCACCCAGGTTCTTCCCTCGGAGGTGCAGGGTTCTCCACGGAGACGCATTTCTGACCTCAGAGATGGGGGAGGGCACAAACCCCCTCCCTCCGGGATCACCAGCCTGGATGAGGAGGGAGGGTCTCTCCCTGCCTCCCAACCCCCCCCCCCCCCCCCCGAGACCCAACCAGAGGCATGACAGAGTTCCCTGCTCTCTCTGTTCCCCGGGCCTCTGCACACATCGTTGCGGTTTGCTCCTTCATTCCCTCACTTATTTATTCAACAACTATTGTTGGGCAGCCCTCTGCCCCGCCCAGCCCGCTGCTGGGGACGTGGTGTGCACCCTGAGCCCTGCTCTGCCAGGGGCCACAGGGCACACGCCAGGGAGTAAATGGATGCCAGGCAGCCCAGCAGAGCAAGGCGGGCAAGGGCCTAGGTGGTGAGGGGGAGGCTGTGTGCCCTAGACAGTGTTCAGGGAAGGCCTGAGCGGAGCCAGGGTGAAGCAGGGAGAGTCCCGTGAATACCTGGGAGAGGAACATTCCGGAAGAGGGGTGAGGAGGCGCACAGAGCCTGTGATGGGAATGAGCTCAGCCCACCTGAGGAGCAAGGAGGCTGATGGGGCAGGTGGACTTTGGCCAGGAGCCCCATTCGGTAGTAAAACTGTCCCGTCTGAGAAATTGCCCTCTTTCGCAGGGCCAGCCCCGATAACGTGTGCTCTGCTGCTGTCTGTGGGCCCGGGCCCGACTGCCTCAGGCATGTGGCAATGACTGGAGACAACATGCGTGTGTGTGTGTGTGTGTGTGTGTGTGTGTGTGCGCGCGCGCGCGCGCACGCTCCTGGCCTTAGAGGCCTGGGATCCTGCTAAACACCCTACAACACACAAGTCAGTCCTCAATGAAGAACTAGTTGACCCCCAGTGTTAGTTGTGCTGAGGTTGGGACCCCTGTTTGGGGTCTCAGCAACCTGGGAAGCCTGGGTGCTTTGATGGCGGTCTCGGTCCCGTGCTCTGGAGGACCTGGGGGGCGGGCGTGGGGGACATGTGGGAAGAGGCGAAGCTGCTGTCAAGGGCAGCATTTGCATGGCCCACAGGTGAGATCCAGCCATGAGGAGGGGGCAGAGCAGGGCACTGCCTGGGTCCTCTTGCAGCTTCGCAAGGGCCCCGACCCCTGCGTCCCCGACCCCTGCCTCTCTGGTCGGAGTGTGAGCAAGGCTGTGAGATTTGTGCGCACTGACCTATCTGGTCTGCTCTGTTCTATGAGCCCATTTCCCACATGGTAAGACTGAGTCGTGGCAGGCAAATTCCTGCCTCGGGGCCTCCCCTCTGCCTGGAAGGCTCTCTCCACACCTTCTTGTGGCCTTTTCATCATCCCAGTCTTAGCTGGACCATGGCTGTGCGAGGCCCTGAGGGGACACTCACCCTCCGCTTCTCAGTTCTGTCTTCCCCAGGCACCTTCCTCCGGTCCTGCCCTGTGTCCCAGTCCTCCAGGATGCCCAAGGCTGGTCCGGTGAGCCATCTGAGCTGAGGGGCCTGTGGCTGACAGAGGTGTGACACCTGGAGGCGATGGGGAAGGCAGGCAGGGAGGGAGAGGGCAAGGAGGCGGGGGTGTGGAGGGAGGGCAGGCGTTACCTTATCCACCCTCTGGGCTGGCGCCAGCTCCATCCAGGGGCTGTGAGGCTGCATCCTGCCTGGGTGTGCTGGCTAGCAGTGCTCAGCCCCAGCGCCAGGCCCATGTGGTTACCTAAGGGTCCTGCTGCCTGTCGGCCAGGGCGGGGCGCTGGGGAGCTGTCACATCTGGGCTGCTGATGGCGCTACCCTGCCACTATGCTCTCACTCATCAGCTTCTTCCCTGCGCCCGCCCTGCAACCCACAGCTCCTCCTGCTAGTTCTGAGGCCTCTTCCTCACCCTGACTCTCAACCGGCTCTGCATCTTGTTTTTTAAAACATCATTTTTGATTCTTGTCACCCACTAAGATCTGCACGTGCCCACTGGTGCAAGTTGCCAGAGGTGCCCGTGAGCAAATACAACAACTGTAGGTGTTAAAATCCCAGGTAAGTAAGTGGCGCTAGAAAAAAGAAAATTACTAGTTGTGTTAATTGAAATGAACAACCTTTTAAAAACTAGATTTTTATTGACTTCAGAGAGGAAGGGAGAGGGGGAGAGAGATAGAAACATCAGTGGTGAGAGAGAATCATTGATCAGCTGCCTCCTGCACGCCCCACAATGGGGATCGAGCCTGCAACCCAGGCATGTGCCCTGACTGGGAATCCAGGTGGTGACTTCTTGGTTCATGGGTCGATGCTCAACCACGGAGCCACGCCAGCCAGGCTTAAAAGGAGGACCTTTTTTCGGTGTTTCAAGAGCGTTACTGCAGCTTGGTTTGACATTTGTACTGTTTCTATCATTAGTAAAGTTATGGCTTCTTGTAGGAAAATAATTTTATATATATATATATATATATATATATATATATATATATATATATCCTTGAAGCCCAAATGGATGCATTGCTCAGGAGGCAGATAAAGACTAGTGGCCTTGAAGACCAAATGGAACCATCACTCAGAAAGAAGGTCAAGGACAGACCCTCTGTGAAAAGGAGTCAGTGTCTCGGGGCTGATCTTTACAGCATCTTGGTGCTAATTTTACAAGGACCAGGACAGAAAGCAGACGGGAAACTCACGTAGCTGTTACGTGTCATTTTTAGGTTTTTTCCTCCCACCTCCTAACCCTATGTGCACAGCGAGCTTGGGAGGAGATGTCAGGGCGATTTCCTCAAGGTGTTAGGCCTGTCGCCCTCTCTGATCGCCGGCCGTGCGGACAATGAAGCGCACCACAAAGGTTCAACCGCGCTCTACTGATCTGACTCCGGTAATCACAGCATCGGACACTTCGTTCTGTTTCAGAAGAAGAGTTTTTGTTCCTTTTTAAATGGCCGCCGGGTGGAAACTTCGCCTCTTGTGGAAACTGACCCTTGGTCTCCTTCAACTCACGTTTCACAAACCAGGTCAGGACTCTCTGTGGTGGCAGCCGCCCCCTTGCTCGTGGCCCTTGCTCGGTAAACCGATATCCAAGTTCAAGGACCCTTGAATTCTCCAGGAGCATCTGGGCAATGTCCATCTCTACGGCTGTTCCAACTGCTGTCCCTGGCTGTCCATCCTGGTTTGGGTCACGGTGTCATGTTCTCTTAGCGCCTCTGCAGGGCTGGGACCCGAGTTCCTGTTAGAAAACTGGGTTCTATGAGTAGGCTTTTCTAGGTCTGGTTTACTTTCAGAATATCTGCAACAGCAATCGCCCCGGGGTCACTGCTGCGGGCTGTGAGTTACATGCAGGTTGTTGTCCAGAGCATCTGCCAATTCCTCGAGGGCCGGAACTGGAGTGTCTGCGGCTGAGATTGGCTCCTTGGAGGCCGGGATGGCTGGCTTTCAGCTGCAGCCTTACTCCCACCTCTGTGGGGTTGGGTGGTTGCTCAGAGGCTTGACCTTTCACCTTTGACCACATTTCTCTCAGGCCCTTGATATGGGATGTTTCTTCACCAAACTTTGGATTATTGAGCACATTGTGTAGAGTTCAGTGTCGGAGGCACTGGCCAGAGTTTCTTCTGGTTCTGGATCCAGGGTCACGTTCCCTTCCTCTGGGAAAGACGCTTCTCTCCCTTTCTTTTCTCCGGGAAGGGCAGGGTCTTCCCCGTCTCTCCATTCCAAAGCCTCCTTCTCCAGGGACGTGAGGAGGCAGGTGCTCAGGGTCAGATGCCTGGTGGCTGCTCTCTGTCTGGTGTTTCTGTTGGAATCCAGCTCGTGGCAGGGCACTCGGGGGATCTAGGTCATCGGGAACATTTTCCAAGAGTTCCAATTCCTCTTCGGAGAGTTTGCCAAGAAGTCCATCTTCATCAATGTCCATGTATTTCTCTAACTCTTTTTATTATTATTAATCCCCACGGGAAGAAATTTTTTCCATTGATTTTTAGAGAGATTGGAGGAGGCGGCGGGGCGGGGGGGGGGGGGGGGGGGGCGGTGAGAAACATTGATGTGAGAGAGACACATCAATTGGTTGCCTCCCATATGAGGGATCGAACCTACAACCCAGGTAGGTAGGTGCCCTTGACCAGGAATTGAACCTGAGACCCTTCAGTGCCCAGTCAGATGCTCTAACCACTGAGCAACAACGGCCAGGGCTCCATGCTTTTTGGAAAGGGAGTGCCGTGGTTTCTTACACGCCTTTCTCATGGACCATGAACATGTAAGTGGGCCTCAGAATACCGTGTGTGAGCCTGTCCCAGAGTGGCGGTGTGAGCCCTCAGTCTGTCCCCAGGGAGCAGGGCCCTGAGGTAGCGGGATCAACAGCAGGGGCAGCATCAGATTCTGCATCTGGTCGGCTGTGGCACTCCACCTCCTTAAACATTCGGGGCTTCTTCACCCCTCCCTCACATGAGCCCATTTCATTCGTCTTTGCCCAAGAAGGATCCCATGCCAGCCACAGGAAACTCAGGCGTGGCATTGTTCTGAAGCGAGTGGACATGTGAGATTGAGGAAAAGAAGTCTGATTCATTCGGCCAGGGGTAGGGCCCGAGCATTGGGGAGTCTCAAAATTTCCAGACACGGCTGACATCCACTGAATTAGATGATCCTGACTCTTAAAAAGTATCCGTGTGTACTGTTGTAGATAAGTATATGCATATTTTCCCTGCCAGAGAAAGCTGGGGTCCCAATGGCATCATCCCATCCATCTCACTACTCATCACGCCTCTTAACTTCTCTGCGCCTCAGTTTCCTCCTCTGTGAAATGGGAATTGGAATAGTACCTACTGCATTCGGTTCTCCTAAGGATTAAACAGCCCCCACACCCCCCCCCCCCCATTCCCTAATCTGACCTTGACTCATTGCTGTAAACAGCCCGTTTGCTATGAAAAAGCCTCTTTTCTGAAAGGGGGGAGGGTGTTCTTTCTGGAGGCATCAGGGCTTTGGGGAGCACAGGACCGCGCGGCCTCCCGAGAACAGAGTGTTCGAAAGTTAACTCTGGACCCGTCCCCCGGGAGGGCAGGGGGTGCGCTCCAAGAAGGCGCCGCCCTAAGGGGACGTGGGCAAATTCCAACACCGCGAGCGTCTGGCGCGCAGGGAAGGATGCTCTTCCCTGGAGGCCGCGGAGGGGAACTTTGCAGACGGTTCCTGCCGCCTCCCGGACACCCGGAGCCGGGTCCTGCGGCTTCTCGGAGCCCCGCGGGGCGGTGGAGGGGATTGGGGCGTCCCTCTACTCGCGTCCGCCCCACAGTCGCCGGGCGCAGCGTGTGGCCCTCCACCTTCCCCCGCCCCTCACCGCCGTCGCCAGCCTCCGCACCTATCAGATTCAGGGCGCACATCGCCGCTCTTCCTCCCCCCGGGGTGCTGCGCGGAGGTGTGAGCGGCGCACGGCCGGGACCCCGCTCCTCCCCGACCCCCCAGGCCGGGCTCCGCTGGCCCCCGAGGGGCGCTGAGCTTCCTGCGGCTGCAGCCGGGCCGGACCGCACCGCACCGCACCGCAGAGGGAGTGCGGGCGCACCGCGAGGGCCGGAGGTGCAGGCACGCCGGGGCCGGGCTGGGCGCGTGGGCACGGGGGCCAGAGGAGGTGTGGGCGCAGGGCCGGGGCTCTGAGGGTGCAGAAGCGCGGGGGCGCGGGGGACGCAGGAGGTGGGGGCGCGCGGGGACTGGGGGAGGTGGAGCGGGGTGGCGGGGGGGACGCAGGAGGTGGGGGCGCGCGGGGACTGGGGGAGGTGGAGCGGGGTGGGGGGGACGCAGGAGGTGGGGGCGCAGGGCCTCAGGGGTCGAAGGCAGGAGATTTAGGGGCCGGAGTTGCTGGGGGTGGGGAGGGGGACGCCGGGGTCCCCCAGGAGGTGCGGACCCGGGGACTCTGGCGAGGGTGGGGGCTGGCGTTGGCCCGGCCTTGTGCGTTTTTGACTTGAGAGCCCTTCCGAGGACGTGCACTGCAGGCTGTGGTCCTTTTATTCTCCTTTTTATATTAAGGGGGGAAAATGGTGACAAATTTCTTCAAACTTGATCTACCAATGTATTCATTTTTTCATATACGTGTGTGTGTGTGTGTGTGTGTGTGTGAGAGAGAGAGAGAGAGAGAGAGAGAGAGAACATTCCAGCTCTACTCTCAGCACATTTCCGTTATACAACACAGGGTTTCACGTGTGGTCCCATGTCCGGCCCAGGGTCCTCAGAACCTCTCCTTATTTTCCCAGCTCAGCCCCCTCTCCTCTGTCTCTCTGAGCTTGACCTTTTTTTTTTTTTTTTTTTTTTGGCGCCGTGGAGTCCTGGAGTATTTGTCTTTGTAGGGACGGCTCCTTTCCCTTAGCGCGATGTCCTCCTGTCAAGGCTTCCTTCTTTGTTACAGACGGCATACTAGTTCCTCGTAGGTAAACACAGCATCGGCTTCATCTGTTCATGCGTCCACAGACACTTAGGTTGCTTCCACACCTTGGCTGTTAGGAGGAATGCTGCAGCGAACACGGGAGTACAGACATCTCTTGGAGATGTTTTCGTTTTCTTGGAATTACATGCCCAGGAGTGGGGTTGCCGGGTCCTAGGGTAGTTCTGCTTTTAGTTTCTGAGGAGCCTCTAGTGTTTTCTGTAGTGGCCGGGCCAGTACATTCCCATCAGCAGTGCACCAGGCTCCCTTTCCTCCACATCCTCTCCACCTGTTACGTTATCCCTGGTCTTTCTGACCGGAGACATCCTGGCAGGTGTGCAGCGATGCCTCCTTGGGGATTGACTTGCATTTCCCTGGTCACTGGTGCTGTTGAGCACCTTTTCATATACCTGCTGGCCATTTGCGTGTGTTCTCTGGGAAAATGCCTATTCAAGTCCTTCCCTCATTTTTATTGGATTATGTATGTATTTTTTAAAATTGATAACTCGATACTGATGTAGTCATTTGTGAAGCGTTACCTTATCACACCACGCAGGAATGGGAGATTCCTGTAATACTGTCCTATCTAATAAAACCCTAGTATGCAAATCAGCCAAATGGCGGGATGACAGGAGGAAGTTGTGTTGCTCACTGGGCACTGTACAAACATGAGGTTAGGGAATTAACATCTCACAGTTAAAGTGAATAATCCAACCTGAAAACCACCTCCCCCCAGCACTCAGCACAGACAGTTCCCTGCAGAGGGTGGGGGTGGTGGGGGCTGGCGGGCGATGGTGAAGGACATCTCTTCACTAAGGAGTGGCAGGAGGCGTTTGACTTTGTGGAGAGGACCAGAGGGGAGACTCTGGGTCATTCTTAAATGCAATAAGGTGCCTTCAGAGTTTAAAAAATATATATATATTTTTTATTGTTGACTAGAGGCCTGGTGCATGGCATTCATGAACTGGGGGGGCTGGGGGCCTAGGGAGGGTCCCTCAGCCTGGCCTGCGCCCTCTAGCTCTGCCACAGAGGTGGGAGAGGCTCCTGTGCTCTCCAGCCTGGCTTGTGGCTGAGCGACGCTCCCCCTGTGGGAGCGCACTGACCACCAGGGGGCAGCTCCTGCATTGAGCATCTGTCCCTGGTGGTGAGTTCGCATCATAGCGACCGGTTGTTCTACTGTTTGGTTGATTTGCATATTAGGGTTTTATTATATAGGATAGTATTACAGGTATCTCCCATTTCCCCCTCCCCTTTCAGTCCGCAGGCCGACGCTCTATCCCTTTACCCCTTCCTCCTAGCCCCTAGCCTTCAGATTTTGTAATCAACATTTTTGGCAATATGTATACCAGTGTTTTGTGTGTGTGTGTGTGTGTGTGTGAGAGAGAGAGAGAGAGAGAGAGAAAGAGAGAGAAATATACCCTGTTAATATTGCATTTTTAATTTTTTAAATATATTTTTATAGGTTTTAGAGAGGAAGGGAGAGGGAGAGAGTGATAGAAACATCAATGATGAGAGAGAGTCATGGATTGGCTGTCTCCTGCACACTCCACACTGGGGATCAAGCCCACAACCCAGGCATGTGCCCTGACCAGGAATCGAACCGTGACCTCCCCATTCAGAGGTCTACCCTCAACCACGGAGCCATGCTGGTGGGGCTAACTTTTTTTTTATCCTGTTTCTGTTTCACTTTTTTTTGTGTGTTTGTTTAGGTTTCTGACTCCTTGGCCATAAATATAGCTTCCAGTAATAGAAAACCCTACTTAAACCTTCCGTTAATCAGATGTTGTGAAGTCATTTTTCACTCTTTATAGTAGCATGATGGACTTTTAAAAAATCACCTTTTGTAACTATAAACATCACCTCCCATGTTCGCGTCTCCCTCATTTACTACTTCTGCCCTTGTTTCGTGAGAAGGAAGAGGAGAGTTTAATGAGGATAGCGATCTGGAGAGGGTCAGATTCCAGTGAGTGCTGCGGGTGGGGAAGGCTGCTGTTTTGTAGATTCACATTGGTGGGGAAATGCATGTTTATTCTGCCCATCCTTACAAGTAATAAACTACTTCAGGTAAGTTATATAGTCTCATACCTGCCCACCTTTTATGGAGTTTCTTCTGAAACAGGTACATGTCATATGCAGATTGCCTCAAAGGGAGAACACGATACCTTCCTTTCGGTGACTAAGTCAGACGGAGGAAGACAAATACTGGACATCTTACTTACATGTGGAGTCTAGCAAGACAAGACACAACTGAACTCACAGATACAGAGAACAGATGGGTGGTTGCCCGAGGCAGGGGTTGGGGGGTGGGCAAAATGGGTGAAGGGTTCAAAAGGTACAAACCTCCAGCTGTAAGAGATGTTACTCCTGGGGATATAGTACAGCCTGGTAAAAAAATACGAGTCTTCCTTTTAAGGAATGGCTGCGCAGCAATTACAGTTTACATTTAATATTTTTCAATTACAGCTTACAGTCGGTATTTTGCATTGCTCTCAGGTGTATAGCAGAGTGGTTACACAATCGTATACTTCTGTTTTCATCTTAAATCAGGTCCTTCGTTAGGGAAGTTAAAAATAATTAAACCCAGATGTGTGCAGCGAGCACCTCAATGTGAGGTCCCTTGACAATTTTTTATTTTAAAAATATATATTTTATTGATTTTTTACAGAGTGGAAGGGAGAGGGATAGAGAGTTAGAAACATCGATGAGAGAGAAACATCGATCAGCTCCCTCCTGCACACCCCACACTGGGGATGTGCCCGCAACCAAGGTACATGCCCTTGACCGGAATTGAACCTGGGACCTTTCAGTCCGCAGACCGACGCTCTATCCACTGGGCCAAACCGGTTAGGGCCCATTGACAATTTAGCTCCTGGAAATGCAGCGAGGTGTATACAGATATTTCCCTAAGCCGTCACTCAGCAGATTGACAAGGACAGGGTGCTCTTTGCAAAGGTTTTTCCAGACACTGGGCACCCTTTCTTTTGTAGGGTTCTAGGGAGGTACTTTGAATAAACAAGGACCGCCGTTTATTTTGGATTTTATGAGAGTCTACATCCCTGGCCACACGGGTGACTGTCTTCATCCTTTCCTTGGTCCGGCACTTACAACTGCAGACTCGGGCCAGCCCAGCCCAGTGCTGGCCGGGCTGGAGGGCGGCACACCTCCTTCCTGGGCATGGCGTTGGCCTCGGGCTCCGAGCCAGGCACCCGTGTCGCAGGGGAACCCTCGGCCTCCCCAGGATGCTTGTGTGTCCATTGGACTGGGCTTCTGATCAAATTTCTACTTGATTTTCTGCCAGGACTGCATCCTGGTTTCATGGCCACGAAACACTGCTTGGTCCTTGTCAGCCTCTCCCCTGTCTCTCCCCACCCCCCTCACTCCCCGGGGAGAAATGTCTGTTCAAGTCCTTTGTCCATTTAAAAAAATCAGGTTGTTTGTTTTGTTGTTGTTGATGAACCCAGCGTGTTAACAGATAAGGTACTCTTACTATCATGAACTGTAGTTCTGGGAAAGAGGTTGAGTGGCATTTCTTTCTTTTCCGGTTTCTTCTTTCCACCATAGTTCTCCGCTAATCATAACTTGTTGATATCCTAGTTTGTCCTGTTCTCAGGCTTGACTGAACAGCTCCATTTCTTCCCACCTCTTCCCACACCATTTTTCTTTTTTTTTTTTTTTATGCAACAAATATTCACTGAGTACCTGCCCACTTGCTCCCAGGGGGACCCTGAGGGTACACGAAGTAGCACCAGTCCCTGACCAGGAGGAGCTCATAGTCTAGTTGGGGAGACAGCCACAAGCAAGTGAAATGCAGAGTCAGCACTGCGATAGACGTCCCGGTGTGCTAAGGGAGCCCAGGGAAGAGGGGGATGATCAGTTCTGGGGAAAGACAAGATGAGGCCGAAACGTACATAGAGTAGTGGTGCCTGAGCAGGGTTCTGAGGGATGCATAGGAGTTCTCCAGCAGCCACATCCCACGTTTTGGATCATCGTCTCTTTAGCCGCCGTTTCCTTGTATGGAAAGCTTTATCGAAACCAACCGCCTTCGATCGCCTTCTTCATCTTCCTAAAGGATTGTCATTTGCTCTCCAACTTGAGCCACAGTCTCTCTAATGAAGTTGCCTTTTGGAATTCGGAGAGTTTCCGGCTCCACAGTTTTCTGTTGGATTGACGCTGATGATGACCCCGTCCTTCTTTAGGCTCCTCTGGTTCCTGGGACACTGCTCTGCGACACTGAGGGACGTGGGGTGGGCAGTGGGGTTTAGGACTGTGGACCCCGGGTACCTTTAGCAGGCTGTCGATGCTGGCTGTGGCCGTTCATTCACTCCAGGACTCAGGCTAGTGATTCCATCCTGTGGGGTCTCCTCAATGAAAGAGGACATTCGCACCCACCTCGTAGATAGGTGGTGAAAACGAATGAGTGATCACATGAAAAGGGCTCAGCACAGTAGCTGGGACACAGGAAGTGTAGGTCTTAACCACTCTTGGGACATTCATCTGGTTTCCCTCTTACGTATCCAATTGATCCCTTCTCACCTCCATTTCCCCCCTTCCCGACTCTTGTTTTCTGAATTCTATTCTTTGCTTGTCATTGTTCTGTTCCTAGGTGTTGTCTCACTGTTGCCATTTCAATGTCTCCGTTTATGCAGGCAGAGTCTAAAGAGCTCACCTCTGTACATGTTAGTAGGAGACTTTTTTAAAGCACACAACTATGTTGTAGGGACACATTTTTTGGACACATTTGACCCTCGTCAAATCACTCCACATCACCTGCCTCCTCACCAGATCCTGCCATGTCAGTTCCACTTCCAATCTGGAAGAATTTGACCTTCCAGCGCTTTCTATAAATGGCATTATTTTGAAGACGAAATCACAAGTGTTACCTTGCAAAGTGGACCTAATGGGACCACGTCAAGTGATTGTATCCAGAGCAAATGTCAGAGGGGATTGTAGGACCTTATGAACCAAGCAAACTAACATCACAGAAGTCCTAGGAATGATCGACTATTGCCTGGGAGCTTACTAGTTCCTGGGTACCACGAAGCACTTATTTGACTTTCACAAAAACTTTAGGAGGTAGTTAGTATTGTTTTCTCATTTTAAAAGTTTTCCATTCTTCTTGTGTAGAGGAAATTGTCTTAAGAAGGTAAGTATGCCTGCAGCCGCATAGCTAACAAGTGTCAGACTTAGAATCTGACCCAGTTCCCTTGGGCTCCAAACACAGGACTCTTAACATCTTTTTTAAAAAAAATATATTTTATTGATTTTTTACAGAGAGGAAGAGAGAGGGATAGAGAGTTAGAAACATCGATGAGAGAGAAACATCGATCAGCTGCCTCTTGCACACCCCCTACTGGGGATGTGCCCGCAACCAAGGTACATGCCCCTGACCGGAATCGAACCTGGGACCTTTCAGGCCGACGCTCTATCCACTGAGCCAAACCGGTTTCGGCAGGACTCTTAACATCTTGATTATCTTCTCTATGTAGCATTTCCCACGTCCAGTTCTCATTTTATTTTTCTTCTGCCCACTTTCTGTATTTATCGGATATGTTAGAGCTTAGCCCATTTTAAAGAGCGGGTATGTGCATATCTATCAGCAATATTTCGTTTTAATGTTTAAAGAAATTTAATCCTGCATTTAATTTTATTATTCCTATTTTCTATAATTTTTTTTTTGTTTCCAAAATTCTTTGAGGGACTAATTGTTTTCTTTCTTTTCTTTAATAATGAATATACTTAAGACTACGCATTTGCCTCTAAAAGCAGCTTTGAACACATCCTGAAAAGTTGTATCTAGTGTTTTCACCTGTTTTATAAATAATCGGTTGTTGCATATTTAATATATCCTTTGACCTCATACTTTTCTTTATTTCTAAGTGGTTGAATTTTTTTTATGATCTTAATAAAAATTAGTGTTAATTCCTAGTTTTATTGCTGTATGGCCAGGATGGTGGCTTATTGTTTTCCTCTTAAGTCTGTGGACAGCTACATTGCTATTCAGAAGTGCATGCAGTTAGAATAGTGTAAATGCTGCTTTAAAAACAAAATGATGAGGGTTTGAAAGTGGTGCTTAGAAGTCACTTATTTTCATCTAACTTTGAGTTCTTGTTTCTCCAATTGATATGTTTTGTTCCTTTTATTGGTAGAATATATTCTCAATAAAATTTTTAGGGCTCAACAGCTTTAGTTTTTATAGGAAAATGGCCCCAGCTTGTTCTATAACAACTGCACTCAAAGCCAGATGCCAGCGAAAAAATTGTTAAGTGCAACAGTGGGACTCTCTAACAAACCCACCAGCGTTTAACCATTTTAATGAGCTTTTAAGAAGTGTCATATTTTCATTGTGAATCATTTCACATTAAAATCTGTGGTTTTCCTGCCAAAGCTGTCGTTAGTGAAAGCTGTGTGCTCTTAGTCAGATTTGAGTGAAGTGAATGGGAGTGAGCTGGAAGCAGATTCCGCAGTAAACCCAAACGTTGGAGAGGGAATGTTCTGAGCACCCGTGTCTTGGTTCTGTTCGTATTCCCTGTGATGATCTTAGCCACGGAGAGTGTGTGAGGCAGGAGGGTCTGCGGAGCTTTAGCTGCTTCTGAGAGTCACGTCTGCGATTGGCAGCATGTGAATTTGAAGTCTGCGCCCGGCCAGCTGTGCTTTGCTCTTTTGTATGCTCTGTTTTCTGAACAAAGGTGATCTTCTATCCTGTTTTTTTTTTTTTGTTTTGTTTTGTTAATCCTAACCCGAGGATATTTTTCCCTTGATTTTTAGAGAGAGTGGAAGAGAGAGGGAAAGACAGAGAGAAATACTACTGTGAGAGAAACACATTGATTGGTTGCCTCCTGCACGCTCCCTGACGAGGGCCCGGGGCCGGGGAGGAGCCTGCAACCAAGGTATGTGTCCTTGACCGGAATTGAACCTGGCACTGAGCTGCACTGGCTAGGGCCCACCCTCTTAATGTACTTACGTCCTGGGACCAACAGGCAAATGCTGGGATCACTACTATGCATGTACCCATAATTCCCTGCCTTTCTTCTCTGCACAGCTGTTTATTCCCCTTCCCACCAGAGCTGCCTGACTTATACACTGAGTGGCCAGATTATTATGATCTCTGAACGCATAATAATCTGGCCACTCTGTGTGTGTGTGTGTGTGTGTGTGTGTGTGTGTGTGTGTGTGTGTATGTGTGTGTGTGTATACACACACACTGTATATTAGAGGCCCGGTGCATGAATTCGTGCATGGGTGGGGTCTGGCCAGCCTAGCCAGGGATAGGGGACATGGGCGGTTGGCCGGCCTGCCTGCTGGTTGAACTCCTGGTCGAGGGGACAATTTGCATATTAGCCTTTTATTATATAGGATATACACTGAGTGGCCAGATTGTTATGCGTTCAGAGATCATAACAATCTGGCCACTCAGTATATTTCTGAACACTCTCAATAGCGGCCCATGCTTTGCCTCTAATAACCCACCGGCCTCCTCAGTGTGAACAGTGGGCGGAACGCTTGGTATTTTGATATTGTTTCCTCTTCCATTGAAATAAGCTGGGCTCTGTTTCTGCTGAGAAATAATTGAAGTCTTATGAAATGGACATAGAGCAAAAATACCAAGTGCACGGAAAAGTTTTGCGTAGCAGTTTCATCCCGAGGCGATGCCGTGTGAAGCAAGCCTTTGTCTTCCTGCAGGACAATGTCTTCCCTTGCACAGAACCTGCCTCAGCTTCTGGAGATGTGGGCACCTCTCATGGGCCATTCAGGACTGTCCTTTGGGTTTCTAGGTGCCAAATTCCTGTGCGCCGGGACCCTACAATGAACAATACAGAAAAGAACGCTCCGTCCTCCTGCTGTTACTGACCAGTGGGAAAGGTGGACGGTAGTCTACTAGTGAGGTTTGTACAAAGAAAGAATCAACTCTGATCCCATTAATGGAATTGATAAAACACCACACAGTGGGTGGGACGAGTAGTAGATAAAGGGCTGGACAGGGAGGGGTAGGCTAGAGCTAGCTGAGCAGAAGTGGGGCAAGTAGTGAGGGGGGCGGGGGAGAGAAGGAGACGTGAGGGACAGGTGCACAGGAAGGAAAGACCAGGTCTGCTCTGGGAGCTGAGAGGGAACCAGGGTGGCCTGAGGGTGGAGGCCGGGGCCAGGTCAGCTGACACAGAGAAGTCAGGGCGTGAGCTGATTCGGAAGGAGTTTGATGGATGGGTCAGTTGCCACTTCAAAGACCGGCTGGACTTGTTTGTCAAGCAGTGACATTTCAGGCCATGGAGCTCATATGCATTCAGGCAGCACCTTCCCCCAGAACTTCCCAGGGCCTCTTGTGTAGGGAGCATCACATAATTGAAATCTGGGCAGATCATAGTTTCCAGAATGATCACACTTCTGTGTTTCAGTGATTTCTCTTCCTTCTCTGCTCCGGTCCTGGGGTTGGAGTTCCTATCACTCTCACGTTCTTCACGGAGGCCAGCCAAGCAGCCTGGGTTCTGTGGCTCTGCTGTTTGGGCCGCAGTGTCCAGAGTAACCGGGGAGGAGATGTGCTTTGAGAGAAAGCGCTTGTGTTTGTTTTCAAGGTGTTTGATATGGGGCTCAGGAGGATGTCCTTCCTGCCCTGGCCGGTGCTGCTCAGTGGTTAGAGTGTTGGCCCTCGCACTGAAGGGTCATGGGCTCTCTTATTGGTCAAGGGCACGCACCTGGTTGCAGGTTTGATCCCTGGGCCTGGTTGGGGCACACGTGCAGGAGACAACCAATCGGGTGTCTCTTTCACATGGATGTTTCTCTCTCCCTCTCTCTGTATCATTCCCTCCTTCCCTCCCTCCCTCCCTTTCCTCTCTTCCCTCTTTCCTTCCCTCCCTCTCTTCTTTTCCCTCCTTCCCTCCCAGTCTCTCTAGAAAACAATGGGAAAAATAGCCTCGGATGGGGATTAACCAAAAAAATAAAAAAATAAAAAAATCACGCAATAAAGAGAGTGCCATCCTCCCTGTACTTCACCAGACCCGGGCAACCGAAGACCTTTCTCCAAGTTTTCGGCTTTTCCTCACGCGGTTGATTGCATGGGACCCATCCCGCGCATTCTGCTGTGTGCTTATTTTGCTGCGTTCATCATTTGTTTAGTTTTTGGTCAGAGGAAAGGCCCCCATTCTTAGCTTATTAAAGTAATTGAAAGCTTATTTATTAAAAAAAGGTCATTGTAGATGGGCCTTTCTGAATCCATGGATGCCTTCTTTTTGTTCCTTTTCACGTTGCAGATAAAACGTTCAGAACAGAATGCTTCTGAGGTCGAAAAGAGTCCCGTTGCAAACCCTTGAGTCATGCTCTTGGTGTTTTAAGGTTTGGGAGTGGCAAGTAAAGGCACTTAAAAAAAATGGTGGAGGAAGCTTCAGCAGGGGGTAGACTGCAGAGCAAGGGCAGAACCTCAGCAGGACAGACCCCATAGCACATGCACGTCCCCTCACTGTCCGTCTGAGGCTGTGGCCCTCCATGAGGGTCCGGAAGGTCTGGAAGTGGAGCCTCAGCCTCACTGAAGCCTGGAGAAGAGTGAGCGTTCCTCTGCAGAGGGAGGTCATGTAACTGAGGGAAACCCAAGGAGACCCCGAGCGACTCACCCTGAGCAGCATCACACAGTAGGTGCTCAGTAAATGCGGGAGAGGATCCCTGCTGTGGACTGAATGGGTCCCCTCGCCAAATTCATATGTATGTGATAGTGTTTGGAGTTGGGTGTTTGGGAGGTAAGTAAGTTTAGATGAGGTCACGAGGATGGGGCCCCTATGATGGGATTAGTGTCTTATAAAAAGAGGTCCACACCCAGCCGGGGTGACTAAGTGGTTGAGCATCGAGCTATGAACCAGAAGGTCACGATTCAATTCTTGGTCAGGGCACATGCCAGGGTTTCGGGCTCGATTTCCAGTGTGGGGTGTGTGGGAGGCAGCCGATCGATGATTCTCTCTCATCATTGATGTTTCTCTCTCTCTCTGAAAAAAAAAAAAAAAAAAAATATAAATATATATATATTTTAAAAAAGAGATCCAAGAACTAAAGATAGCCCTCGAGCACATGTTCTCATTCTCTCCCTCTCCCTCTCCTTCTCCCTCTCCCTCTCCCTTTCCCTCTCCCTCTCCCTCTCCCTTGCCCTCTCCCCCTCTTCCCCTCTCTCCCTCTCTCCCCGATCTGAGGACAGTGGGAGGTAAGCTGTGGCAAGCCAGGAAGAGGGCTGTCTCTGGAACCCCACCATGCTGGCAGCCTGGTCTCCCACTTCCAGCCTCCAGAACTGTGAGAAGATAAAGTCTGCTGTGTAGTCTGTGGCATTTTGTTATGGCCGCCGAGCTGCCTAAAATGTCCATTCCGGAAATGCCTCCCTAAAGCTCTCCCTTACTGATTCTGAGACCCGTGTTCATTGGTATGAATCCCTGGGCCCCATCTCCTCAGTCACTTGGTTTGATTGGAGATACTGTGTTCAAGGGGCCCCTCTGTTGAATCATGGGTAGGGGAGAGAGGCCCCATGGGACCCTGACTCATGCCTGCAAAGCCCAGAGAAGGCCTGTGGACCCCCTGACGTCTTCAGAAAAGGTCAGACTCCTCCTGTATCAAGGCCATGCTGTGCCCAGCTTGCCTGGTCTCCATCCCCACCTCCAAGCTCTCCCTCTGCACAGTCCCCTGTTTCTGGAACCCACCAGCCCCCCTGGACCTCCTGCCTCTGCCCCGGGCCTCCCTAGAACAGCTCTCTTTTTTTTAAATATGTTTTTATTGACTTCAGAGAGGAAGGAGAGGGAGAGAGAGAGAGAGAGAGAGAGACATTAATGATGAGAGAGAATCATTGACTAGCTGCCTCTTGCATGTCCCACACTGGGGATCAAGCCTGCAACCTGTGCATGTGCCCTGAATGGGAATCGAACTTTGACCTCCTGGTTCGTTGGTCAATGCTCAACCACTGAGCCATGCTGGCCGGGCTAGAGCAGCTCTCCTGAGCATCCCAGGTGGGATCTCCGTTCTTGCCTCTGTCTGTCAGAGAAAACCCAGCTGGACGGGGGAGAAAGAGGCAAGACCGATTTTGTTCAGAAAGGATTCAGTATGGAGCTGGGCTCAACTCAGAACGCAGCATGGAGGGCAGGCTTCATGGTCAGGGCAGGCGGGTGAGGGGGCAGTGACTAGTAGGGCAGGATTCTGAGCTGACTCGGCAGGATTCTTGCAGAAGGCCGCCGGCCAGGCTGCCAGACACCAGGCCCGGGGGAGGGAATTTGATCAGATACTGCGGATGGGGATTCTGGCTAGACCCACTCCGCAGGATTCCTGCTAACATTGGGCCGTGAGTAACGGACACGGAAGTCAAAGGCGAGGAGGGGGTTCAGAGGGGCCTGGCCGGAGTTTGCTCAGGGAGAGGCTGCCAGGCGCACACACCTCCTTGCTGTGTCATCGTGGTCACTGTTCTGCGTGTCCTGTGGGCCGTGACGCCTCAAAGGCTCATCTTCCTCATCGAGGAACCCCAGGCCCCTGGGCCCCTCGGCACTCAGAGGGGCTTCTCTGGGGCTGGGATGAGGGCGCTCTGCCTGTTCTCTGGCAATGGCTCCCCTGGAAGCTCTTCCAACAGGAGGTGTCCTTGTCCCAGCGTGTCAGCCCGAAGGACACGCGGGATGCCCTGGGGCCACGCTGGGGGCACTGCCTGATAACATGCCCTAAGCCACAGCCGGTTCTGTTCGCTGCTCCCGGCTGAGCCGAAGAGGGGACGTGACAGGCAGAGGAAGAAGCCATCCTCCCCGGGTGGAGACACTTAATTCCCTTCTCGCCGGAGAGGAGTCTCCAGGCGCCCTCTCCACCCACGGCGTCCAGGGCAGCCCGAGTGACTGGCCGCCGCCAGAGGCCGCTCCTGCCGGCCCGGGAGCTGCCCGGGGAGCCCCGGAGAGGGGAAGGCACTTCTCAAAGGGGAGCGGGGCTGGAAGAGGGTGGGCAGGTTATTTTAAGTGGGAAAATTTTAAAAAGTTGTCAGCACCACCACCATTTCCCCCATCAAATCAAAAACATAGGTTTTACCCCAAAGTGGTAAAATCATGCAGCTCACATGTCCCGCTCTACTCGACCCCAGGCCTCGCTCAGCCTTGGGCCGTCAGAAGGGCAGCTCAGATAAAAGTCACCACCACCACCCACCTCAGGGTGACTGAAACGTGGGGGTGACCTCAGCCACGGCCTCGATGTCCACCACCATCTTCCCGCCCCTCGAATCGCTGCCGCCCTTGGTGTTGGAGTGTGAGCATCAGGCGACGGGCCTGGAGAAGACGCCAAGTGCCAGGGCAGAGGAGTAACTGGGGTCTGACACCTTAGATGGGACACAATTCCAGTCTTACTGGCGAGCCTTTAGCTGAAGTTTCCCACCTCTGCCATCATGACTGCGGGCCCTGCCTCCGTTTCCCGGGCTGCACGGCGCCACCCACTGCGGGGCTCAGGCACCAGGTTTTCGTTGCCTCACAGTCTGGAGGGTGGAGGTCAGAGACCAAGGTGTGGGCAGGGCTGGTTCCTCCAGAGGCTGTGAGGGAACCTCTGTCCCATCCTCTCCCTCAGCTTCCAGTGGTTGCTGGCCATCTTGGGGTTCCTCGGGTTGTGGGAGCATTGCCCCTATCTCAGCCTTCATCGTCACATGATGCTATCCCTATCCGTGTCCAAATGGCCCCTTTGAATTAGGACACCAGTCATACCTGGATGAGGGCCACCCTCATGACCTCCGTGTGACTTGGTAAATTTCTGACCTCCATATAAAGGTCTCATGCGGAGGTCCTGGGGTTTAGGGCTCCAACATATGAATTCATGGGGGACGCGGTCAGCCCATCACAGGCACGGGCCCACACAGTAGTGGGAGAAGTCACCGGCATTTCACCTCACAATAGTTGTGGGTGTTTCTAAATGCGGACACAGCTCTTCTGCCTTCAAAACGTGGTAGAGGCTAGACGTGGAGCTGGAGGTCATGGTTGGATACATGGGTGCAGAAGTGCACTCGGCATAGAACATTACCCCGGTGGACTTTGAAAACATCTTGATAGCTTTATTTCAACATAGTTGATTTTCTTTGTAATCCTATGTTCACCGCTCTTGGCTGAGCAGTTTTGTTTTATGAACTGTGTTAAAAAGATCCATGATATAGTTCGGCCGGCATGGCTCAGTGATTGAGCATTGACCATGAACCAGGAGGTCACGGTTCAATTCCCGGTCAGGGCACATGCCCGGGTTACAGGCTCGATCTGTAGCAGGGTGGGTGTGGGAAGCAGCTGACTTGCTCATCATTGATGTTCCTATCTCTCGCTCCCTCTTTCTTCCTCCCTGAAATCAATAAAAAATATTTAAAAATAAGATCCATGATAGAGGGTTGGTGGCCCCTTAACTGCCTTTGGGGAGCAGTTACTTCCTCAGCAAACTGGAGGAGGCCCCATTCTGTTCCTCTCGCCGCTCTCCAGATCACGGCTCCTCTTCTCTGGTGGCCCCGGGCTGTGTTCCCGCTCCAGGTGCCCTCGGGCTCTGCAGGTGTGGCCTGGGTGTGAGCCACCAGCCAGGAGTGAGGCTCTTGGGGCAACTTGCGGACCACGCTTCCCGCTCTCCTTGGGATTCGGGTCACCCTGTGGACAGTGCACCCCGCTGGTCTGTGACTGGGACCATGTGGGCAGAATGCTCTAGCAAGGTGGGACTTGAAGGGGAGAACCGAGTTGACACCAGAGTGCCACCCGTCCTACTAAACGGCACAGTCTGGTCAGAAGTCAGACAGTAATGTTTTTGTTGTTAATCTTCACCCGAGGATACTTTCCCCTTGATTTTTAGAGAGATTTGAAGGGGGAGGGAGAGACAGAGAGAAATATTGAGGTGAGAGGGACACATCGATTGGTTGCCTCCTGCACGCACCCCGACCAGGGCTGGGGAACCTGCAACCAAGGTACGTGTCCTTGACCGGATACGAACCCGGGAATCTTCAGTCCGTGGGTTGATGCTCTATTCACAGAGCCAAACCAGCTAGGGCCAGACCGAGTAATTACTGCCTGGCATCTGGTGCCTTCTATTCACCCCATGAGGGAGGTGTGAATACTCAGTAGGAGATGAGGACACAGGTCCGGTGCCAGATCACACCACTACTGCAACCGAGCTGCGTGTGTCTTTCAATGGCGTTGACCCCACTCAGTCCCTTTATAAAGTAAGACCTGGACACCGAACAGGTCTGGTCTGTGCTGGGATACACGGCTCATGAAATGCATTGTGTAAAAAAAATCATCAAATGTGTGCTCATATAAGTTGGGGCAATTCTACAGAAATTTCGCTTTTTTAGAGGTATATTTTTAATTAAACTATTTTTAAAAAATATCAGTGTCATATAACTTACAGCAGAATGTACAGATCTTAGCTATATGGCTCAATAAATGCTAACGTGTCTACACCCACATGTAACATGTAACCACCACCCAGATCAAGAACAGAATATGCCCTAGCTGGTTTGGCTCAATGGATAGAGCGTCAGCCTGCGGACTGAAGGGTCCCAGGTTTGATTCCGGCGAAGGGCACATGCCTGGGTGTAAATGTTTCTCTCTTCTCCATGTCTAGCGCGGCTAGAGAGCGGTCCAGTTCCTGAGTAGGGGCGGCTGGGGATTGAGAAAATGAAAGAAAGAGACAGACACAGAGATGGAAGGAAAAAGCTGGGGCCGGGTGGGACTGCTGCCCTCTTCTGATGGAGAGACAGTGACCCAGAGCCGATGCAGTGTGTTTATTTTATACCCCAAATACCAGGAAGTTTTACTAAAGGTCAAGACAAAGGAGATTATTCGCATTCTTGGGTGGGCCTGGGCCCTATTCATTCCTGGTGCTTGGCTGGATTTACACAATAGAACCCACTCCCTGGCACCTGGGCAGAGATGAAGGTCAGGCTGACAGCACTTGAGCCTTTTGGCAGAATGTGTTTCCAGCACGTGGCTTTGCCGACCGCCCTGGATTCAGCTGACAATTTAAAGAAATGCCCGTGTGCCTTCCCAGGGGCTCTCTACACCTGGGTTGTGGGCTTGATCCACAGTGTGTGTGTGTGTGTGGGGGGGCATGAAGGAGGCAGCCGATCAATGATTCTCTCTCATCATTGATGTTTCTATCTCTCCTCTCTCTCTCTAAAAAAAAAAAAAAAAAAGAATAGAATATATCCAGCTCTCCACAAGGGTCCTTGCGCTCTTTCCTGGTCAATGATCCCCCACCAAAGGTCCGGGCTCCTCTGACTCCCGTCACCATTGAAACTCTTTGCCTGGTTTTCAACTTCACTTAAATGGAAGTATTCAGTACAGACTCTATCACGTCTATCTCTCTTCACGCAACACACGTCTGTTCGAGGGCTATGTGGTGGGTCAGTCAACAGTTTTTGTTTGGTTTTGTGTTTATGGCTGTGGAACATTTCATTGGTCCATTCTGCTGTCGATGGAAATTTCTTGTTTGTATTGTGCAGTTTCTCAATCCATTGCCTTTTAGCTCCAAATTCGCTTTTTGACTGCTCTGTGAAAGTGGCTGTAGGCCCACAGGGACTTCTCTTCTGTCGGTGGGCCTTGCTGTGCCCTTGACAAGGAGGCCTGGACCTCAGCCCTGGAGAGGGTGCTTTCTCTGGGGTATGAGTATTCATCCTCGGTGCGAGGGGCCTGGCTTCCCCTCAGATCCGCCATTCCTGTATTGTGAGTTCTCTTTACTCCTGACTGCTGTCTCTTGTCCCTCGAATCTCTTATTAAAGTGAATGATTCTTTATATTAAACATTCCCTATTCAAATGACTGTGTGGTTTCTCTCTCCTGATTGGACCAAAGCTGATCTCATAGGTTTTCATTATTGTGAGCAGTGTGCTCTGAGCATTCTTGGCCGTGAGCCTTGGTGGAGGTAAGTGATCTCTTCTGCTGGGTTTGTGCCCAGGAGTGGTGTGCTGGCCACAGCCTGTCTTTTACTGGAGTAGATGCTGCCAAGGTAAACACAGCTTTCTAGAGTGTTGGTAGCACGTGGCATCGCCACCTACTTTATTTCCGTCCTTCTGTGGGTGGCCGTGGTATTTCATTGGGCTTTCTTTTGCATTTCCCCAATGACTGTTGATGTCACTTCTTGGGTTTTTGGCCATTTAGATAATCTTTTGTGACATATCTGCTTACAATTCATTAAAAATTTTTTTTTGGACTTTCCTTGTTGAGTCATAGAAGTTGTTGGATTTATTCTGGATAATAGTCCTTTTCCAGATTTAGGTAGGACAAATATATAGTCTCCCAGTCTGTGGGCCTTAGAACTCTCTTGATATCTTTTGAAGTTCTGTTTGTTATTATAATTTTTTGTATGTGTGATAACAGGTCAATTTTAATTTCAGCACCTAATGCTATATACAAGAGTGCGCTTTATAAACCTCCTAGGGCTGTTGTACATGTTCAATACCACTTAGTATCTCAAAATCAGGAACATACTTTTGAGTTGTTTAGACACAATCCACAGAATTAAAGAGAAAATCATAAGCCACTCACAGTTACACTGATTGTCAGTTTGAAGTGTTACTCTACCTTCTATGGGAGTCAGTGCCTGGGAGGGTGTGGAAGATGATTTCAGATCCTCGTCCCACTGTTCTCCCCGGGGAAGGGTTCTCAGGTAGCTCTGGGACCGGCCAAGGGTGGACTGGCCAGGACCCGAGCAGCAATCACGTTCCTCCACCGTTTCTGTGGTTTTCACTTTTTTCTTTGTCCGTTAAAAGTGAACAGTGAGAATTCAATACTTAGCTTTACCTAGACACAGGTATGCTGGGGAGGCAAATATAATGTAGAAAAGTACAGAGCAAAAACATTCACCGTCTCTGACCCTGGAAAGATCAATTCCATATTTTATATTATAAACAAAATCAGTTTTAGTTTTATTGAATGCCTGATCTAGAAATACTTAAAAAGGAAGACAGACATAAATTCTTTATTTCTACTCTCAGCATGGTTGTGCAAAGAGTTGAATTAGAAAACCAAGAACATTGAAATGCCTAAGTCCAGAATGAGTCCAAATATTTGGCCACGTAGAATAGTCTCATCTTTAAGAGTAGGAGTCATAAAAGCTCTTAAAGCTTTTTTAAAATTGATAAATACAATGAGCATTTTGGTATTTTGGCCACCGGAAAACAAAGGTTGTAGCATCAGTGAAGGTCTGAGCTGTCTCATTTTTGAGGGTTCAGTGCAGTGTGTTTAAGGTACCTGAAGGTGACATCAGAAGTTTTAGAGACAGGCAACAATTCACATTGAAACACACACACCTTCCTATGTTTGTTTCTATTTAGAGTAACCGCGGGCAATCCGATACCAGAAGTTCACAGTTATTTCAAAATCTATGATTCCAGCTTGGCAAACAGCTTAGGTTCCAAATCGGATCCATCCCTGTTAAAATGTAAGCTCTTAGAAAAGAATGCATGTGCAGAAAGATATATATTTCAGAGCAATCAGGTAATCTTCGGAGCCGCCTTAGTGTTCCCTTTAGATGTGTCTTGAGATGACCCGAGGATTAGCTTCGTGGAAAGGGTCAGCCAGCTTCTTGGTCTGAGGCTCCCAGGCGGTCATTTGCCCGAGCCTAGAAGGGTACCAACATGACAGAACGGTAAGGAGAGGAGAAGTACGGGCTTTCCCTGGCAGCTGGCAGCTAAAACTCAAGGGATTCTTGGAAAACGACACAGTGGCAGCCTTTCTTACCTTTTCTTTCTGTTGGTTCTGGTGCAGGAGGATGTTCTTGCTCTTGAGATTTTCTTATAACGGGATAAGTTCATGGAAAGCGTGATCCGCATTCATCCTGATCTTTGCTGATGCCTGTGTGTGAGTCATTTCCAGGTGTCCTGCTAGCTGCTGTGTCACCTGTCTTCAATGGTCCAGGTCTGCTTAGTTACCAGTTAAAATCATCAGGAACTCATCTCCATCCTTGACTCAGAGAACCTGTGTTTGTAACTGATAGAGTCCTTCCCACTGCCTCTATCTGTGACTGGAAGCCCGACGGGAAATGCTCACCAGCTCTCACAGGCTGTTCTCTTCTAGCTCCATCTCTTGTCCTGTGGTGTCTAGAATACCGAGCCAGGCTGCTCTGACATCTATCATGCACTGATTTCTGGAGGAATCCTTGAAAGTTGGATCGTAACCCGTCACATCCTCATGGCCCACCCAGCTGGCTTGGCACTGGTCAGTTCTCCCTCCCCCATGGCCACGGGCCTTGGGGATTTTGGCCCCGGGTGCTCCTTCTGTGCTCAGGGTTGAACTTGACCATTGACGTCCACAGATCTTCCCCTTCAGATCCTGGAGATTGTCCTCCCTGCCTGACTGAATGTAACTCTTCAGACCACGGCTTTGGCTTTCTAGCCCTTGGGCAGGTGGGCTCTGAACCCTTTCCTAGTCTCCAGGGCCTGTAACCTTAGGTCACAGGTCCTGCCCATTGGGCCTGACAAGGGACCCTCCACATGACCAGGAGGAGGTTGGGACACTGACTTTCAGGTTCCTTTGGTTGGCGGTAGACCAGGTTATCTCTGGCCAGAGACAGCACTCTGCGCCCCCACTTCTCATCTTGCTTTAGGAATGAATTCAAACAAAGAGACAACAAATAACAGCAGAAGCAGGCGAGGATTTGCTTGTAGGAAAGCAGTGCACTCAGAGAAGCCCTGAGCGGCCGCTCAGCTGGCTGAGACTGAACTGAGTGCTCCAATATTTGGGAGTTTAGAGGATTTATACCCCTAGGCGGGAACGACCCCCGGCAAGGAGCTAGTCACCCCCCTCCCTCATGTCTCAAAAAAATGTATCTTTAGCTCCAGGGCTCCTTCATCTAGATGCGAGGCCACCATCTAGACCACACCCTGGAGGGCCTTGAACCTTCCAGCTCACACCGGGGCTGCCTCCTCCCTTGTTTACTTGCAGTTCGTCATGTCTCACAGTTATTTCCTCCAAGCTCAGCTGCCTCTCCCAGCCTCTCCCAGCCTCTCCCAGTGCATATCTTTCACCTGCTGCCTCTCACTCAAACACCTTGAGGGCCCTTGCTTTGTGCAATTATTTGTTTCACTGCAATTCAGACGTGCCCATGTCTAACCAGTGCACAGCCTCTGGGGCACCAAGTGGGCACACCCATGGCCCTGGGGAATTCCAGCACAGAAGGGCCCAGTGAACCCAGCCTGGAGCCGGAGCTGCAGCTGTGATGCCTGCAGAGGAGCTCACGGAGGGTGGGGGGCGGAGGAGAAGGGAGGAAGCGCCTGCCACCTTCTGACTTGCCATCATCTATAATTCATGTGCAATGGGTATCTACTCCAGTTCCGAGGCGCTGTGCCTGTGTCTGTAATGCTCACAGGTTAGGAGAGCAAAGCCTGGCGTGCAGTGTTTGCTCAGTAAACTGCTGCTCCCTTACTGCCCGGCCCTCTGGGCCACACAGCCTGGGCCTCACAGCCTGGGCCACACAGCCAGGGCCTCACAGCCAGGGCCAGGTGTGCTTGGAAGATGGGGTTTCCATAGCAGAGATAGTACCTGTTCATGGCTCTGCCCCAGGGAAAACGGAGCTGCTTTATGCTAAGGGCTCCTGCCTTCAGTGGGCCTGTGGGGGCTAGAACCCAGGGATACACACTTACCTCCCTAGAAACGTTCTGCTCAGGCTCTGTCCCCTGGTGGCTCTGTCCCCTGGTGGCTCTGCCCCTATAAATATCTCTCTCTTTTCCACATCGAGCGCGGCTAGAGAGGGGTCCGGTTCCTGAGTAGGGGCAGCTGGGTATTGAGAAAATGAAAGAAAGAGACAGACATAGAGATAGAAGGAAAAAGCTGGGGCCGGGTGGGACAGCTGTCCTCTGATGGAGAGACAGTGACCCAGAGCCGATACAGGGCATTTATTTTATACAGTCTGATTAAAACAAGGGTGGATTAACATGTATATAAAGGTTCTTGTTTTGGCAACACTTGCTGCATCTCCCACAGCCCATTAGCTACTTAGGCAGGAATTAGGGAGGGCTACAAGGTCAGGCTTAATTATGCTAGGAAGGCTCTGCCCTCCAGGCTGGGACTTGTTTGTGGCCCTGCCACAGGTCAGTCTGAGGCTTAATCCTATAGCCGCTTCCTACATCTCCCCCTTCTTTTGTTTTTAAGCTACTATAATAAAACTTAACATGAAGCTCTGACTATTAAAACAATAACAAAACAATGCCAATGCAAAAACCAAACTATAGACATGTTAATATTTTAAAACTTGAACATCAAGAGCAAAACTCTAGCTATTAAAATAATAACAAAACAATGCCAATGCAACACAGCAATAAGAGAGAAATCAAACTACGGACATGTTAACATTTTTAGCTACTAAATGAAAGTTTCTTTTGCTGCTGGTGTATATTTTCTGAGTCCTCAGATTTGGCTGCGCAAGCTTTTACAGAAGACTGGCAGCTAACCAATGCTAGCACAGCCAGAAACATGGTTGAGGGAGTAGCTTCCACTTCTTGCTTTTCTATCATCTGCTGGGCTTCAGTTGTTAACTTCTTCAGATGACCCCATGTTGGCAGCTCAGTCCCTTGCGTAGCGTTCATTTTCTTCTTCCACATTGCTGTCATTGGGGCAACTCTCAGTCTTTGGAACGATGGGACAAGGAGCTTCTCTGGGTCCATTGTGGTGATGCATGTAATGCTCTGGCACTCAAATTGGCTGCACTGCTCCTTCTGGAAAGATACAACACACAGCCTCTTCTCCACATCATTACTGAATCTGGTAAAACTCTTGTCTGGTATGTGCATCCTTTCACTGGGCTAACCTGGCCGAGGCTATTGTATAGGATGCCTTTCGGCTGCTGTATGACCCTTTGCATTGCAATTCAAAAAATTTAAAGTATAAAGAGAATGACTGAGTTTGTTTTGAGGTGACACATAACATCTGGCTCCCCCTTTTTGTTTTAGCAATTGCATTTTAAGAGTACGATTGGCTCTTTCCACTATTGCTTGACCTTGAGGGTTGTAAGGGATACCAGTTTTATGATAAATTTGATATTGCTGACAAAAGTGCTGAAAAGCAGAACTAGCATATGCGAGTCCATTGTCTGTTTTTAGCTCTAAGGGAGGTCCTAGTACCACAAAGGTGGCTAAGCAATGATTAATTATGTGCTTGGCACTTTCCCCTGTTTGGGGAGTCGCAAAGATAAAGTGGGAGCAGGTATCTACATTAACATGTACCCATCTATGCTTACCAAACTCTGGGACATGGGTGACATCCATTTGCCAGATTTGATTAGGTTTAAGACCCCTAGGATTAACCCGTAACGATTGTACAGGGCAGTGTATTACACACTGAGGGCACTGCTTAACAATTTGATGAGCTTGCTCCCTAGAAATAAGGAACTGTTTGCACAAGGCAGCAGCATTTTGATGATGCAAAGCATGGGAGGACTGGGCAAGAGAAAATGGTGTAGACGATTGCATTATAGCAAGGAGGCCATCAATAGCTTTATTTACCAGGGAGACCTGAATGAGATCAGATATGGCCAATAAAGCAAGGAAATTGTTCTCTAATGACCTTTTGAAGGCTGAAAAATAAATGAAAGAGTTCCTCCAAATTAGTGTGCCCTGTAGTAGCTGTTTCAATAATTTTGGCCATACTTACCACATAAGCACTATCACTATATAGGTTGATGGGCTCTGTAGCAAAATCTGTCAAGGCATAAATAAGAGCTTGTATTTCTACCCGTTGTGCTGAAATATAAGGGGTTTGAAGGACCTTTGCTCCCCTCCTGCAGTAGATCCAGCCTTTCCAGAACTGGATCCATTTGTAAAAATGGTTAATGCCTGAAGGTAAAGGTAGTAACTGAGAGAAATTGTAAGACTTTATTTGTAGGATAATGGTTAGTATTAATTGTTTGTGCCCTTACTTTAATTTCTCCAGTATAGTCCTGATCTATCACCCCAGGGAGAACTTGAAATCCTTTCAGTGTCAAATTGCTCTTCCCTAAAATTAATCCCATCATGCCCACAGGAAGGGGACCATACACTCCTGTAGCAATGGCCTGAGGCCCCATCTCTGGGGTTAGTACAGATCAGGAGGTGGGACTGAGGTCCGATCCTGCACTTCCTGGGGTGGCATGGTAAAAGGTTTTGAAAGTTGGTTTTGGGACCGAGCCAGCTGGAAAGGCTGCAGTGGGGTTAGGGATAAGACCCCTCCTGTTTGGTGGGGCCGGGGCTGGCCCCACTTGAAGTTTCCCTGCCTAGGAGTCATTAAATTACCATCAACATCAGTCTTGGAGTGGCATTCATTTACCCAATGCTTTCCTCTCCTGCATCTTGGACCATTCCCTGAACCTAGGCTGGTCCAATATCAGCACAAACACAGATAAAATGCTCCCATAATAAGTAATCTCCAGGTGAGAGGCAAGCCTCTGTGACAATATTAAACCTCTGGTAATCTTCCACTATCTGTCTTAGTTCCCCTGCCACATACACTTATTTCAATTTGTCTATTTAAATCAGTCCAAGATAAGGTTTATTTTCTAACATTATTTGTCCTAGGGTGTGGACAGTAAATGACACAAATTGGATTTATGCTATCAGTCTTTTTGAGTATATAGACCTAAGCTTTGGTTAGGGAGGCAAAATACGAATTATTTACTTTTAAGTGCCCTTGGTTTAGGGAAAATAGGATTTACGAGATGGCCCCCAAGCCACTTGGCATTTATATTTTTTAGATGTTTGCAAACTGCTGTTACATGTGAGTCACAAGATTAGAAAATTGACTCTGTAGGTCTTTGCATACACTTAATAAAAACTTTCTTAGGATTCCTAAGTATTGAATAAATTTGTCATTTCTCCTGTAGAGATTTTTAGATAAGGTCTTAACTAATTAATGTCCTCTAACAACCTTTAAAAGTCATTGAAGGTCTTGAGGCAATCCGTTCGTATTTCTACCTTTTGAGGCCTAATACATTGATTTTTAAGTACAGTTTCTAGGTATTTGAAGGGCATTTCCCACTGTATTTTTTCCTAGAGCAATCTCTAAGCCACATTTAGGGAGTTTCTTTTAAAAACGTTTACTTTCTTTTAAACAGAGCAATCAACTTGGTTGCTTTTCAGAAAAACTAGTAGGAGAGAAACATGCTGGCCAATACTGCAATGCATACATCTCAAGTAAAAGTAACTTTCTTTTTCTTTATGGTGTCTCATTAATGGTGAGATTTAATGCCCGAATAATTTTTGGTTTACTTTGTAAATAGGAGTGGAAGAGATTTTAAAATTTCTCCTTTTTAAATTTACTTTTAAACAGTATTCTTTTTGTAAAATTTACTGTGGACTTTTTTAGAACCAATTGCTTATATGTATTTAAACAGAACACAGTTATTAATTTTTATTTGATAAAGCTTCCCACGTGATTTCGAGTATATTAGATAGGCCTAATTTAATTTAAAAATATTTCTTTTAAGAGGAGAGAATAAATCCTTGAATCTTTCCAGGGCCCTTGAAATGCCCCAAAGCTATCTCTCAGTTAAAGTCTTGAAGTTTAACTTGGAAAGACTATCAAATATACATAACCCAAAGATTATATTATACACCTTTTGTAATTATTTTTAAAAGACATCAATTAAATTCAAACTGGTCTTAGCATTAAAAATTTGGTCCAGACCATAGAATTAATCCTTATCCTCTAATTAGGCCAACAAAATACTCTAATTAGGCCAACAAAATACTATTTCCTAGGTTGAAATGCCACCACACACAATACACATAAGGACCACAATACACTCCGAACCACCAATCTCTCCAGAGAAAACACAAGAACCATTCTTCTCAAAGATGAACCTCCACACTCCATGTACTCTGCCATCACAACCATACAATTCCTCCCAACCTAACCTGAACTCCAAACTCCCAGAAGCCTCAAACTCTAGCAGGCAAGCCAAACACCTAGCATTTATCATACTAGCAACATATCCACATCTCTAAGGATATATTTCAAACAAAACACAGGCACATTCAATGAATAGACTCAATTCTATTTTCTAGATTCTTCACACGCGGCAAACTCAGACCGACATTTCAGTACCTTGTCATTTTAAAATACTTAGATATTTTAAAATATTTTTAAATTTTTAAATTTAGCAATGTTCCAAAGTCCCAAGTTACCAAGGAATTTGGAAAATTATGTTTACTCATATATAGTTACCACTGAAAAAGATTTACCATATACCTTTCATTTTGGTTATGTATATTTTGCCTTAACAACTTTGATTTTAAAGTCAATTATTATTACCCAAGGCATTTTATTTGGCAAATTCTGTAACAGAGATAACTTACTGACTTTCAGTGGCTTTATTATTTTATTTTATTTTATTTTCCTTTACAAAAACAGGAGTGGCCCGGGACCTGTGAGGCAACCTTAGAATGTGGTCCATTATTATTCAAGAATGACCCTTTTTATGGAAACACTAATCTTGTTGCCCAAATACAGCCTTGTGTCATTTTTGCCATCTTTTAAAGAAAAACAGTCTTGGGGTTTATTCTATAGCATCCGTGAAGAGATATGGGGCTCAGTTCAAGAGCCACCCAAAATCGGGTGGGGTGCACCATTTCTCTTAATCTAGCCTTTATCTCTTCACGAGTACAGAAATCCCAGATGTATCCCTAAATTGTGAGAAATGTCTCATCTGTCCAAATTTCAAATGACGGACTGGGAAATAAAAACATGGCAAAAATGAGACTTTTAATAACACTCCTGGGAGTGAGCATCCATTTTACAGGATCACCAAAGAACTAGTCAATGGGCTGGGGCCTTTTTTAGTCACTTCCTTCTGTCTAGGGAATTTTCTTAGAACCTGTGTTATCGGCCACGTGTACCGCTCATATTCTTTCTCTCCCCATTCCCACATTCTGTTTGCTCTGGGAAAATTTAGTAATGGTCTGGCCTTTGTTTAAACTTCCCTGGGTTGCAACTTTTACAGATTTTACACTTTTCAAATTAATCTTAGAATCTTAAAATTTTAACACAGCACAATAAAATAATAAATCAGAGGAAAGCAAATTAAAATTACAATACAAACACAGAGAAAGATATTTAACTAGCTAAGAGTTTCTGGTGGCCTGGGAGGGAGAGAAAAGATTTTTTAAGATAAAGAATTATTGGCAGTTGCTGAGAAATTCCTTTAATCCTTTCTACTTGGTTCAGCCCACTACAAGTAGTTTGAGCCTCCAGCAAAATGAAATATGAAGTCGCTTTCACTTTCAGCTGAGCGACTGCATCCAGCCATAAAGGCTGGGCAGCTGTGAGCAAAACCTTTCTTATCATCTGAGTTATCCCGCTCACAGTGATGCTTGTCTCCCTCTGCCTCAAACTCTAGCTCCTGCTCATAATTACGAGGTAAATCTTTATCAGGTGGGTTCTTGACTGGGGTCGCAGGAGTGACAGGCAGAGGTGGAGGAGGCGCAGAGGGGGTGGTGGTATTTTTAGAGATTCCCACTCCTCCACTGTAGGCTGTAAAGCCATGGCCACACCCTGCTTAGACATTCTTAAACTCTCGGGCGCTGGATCAAGGCAATCACAAATTAAAGACCATAGTGTGAATGTAGGAATAGGAATCTTCTCTGGACCTTCTGCTGTGTATCGGTCACGCAACTGCTTTCCGACCTTTTCCCACATTTGAAAGTTGATGGTTCCCTCTTCAGGAAACCAAGGGCAAGTTTCATTAACAAAACTTAAGAAATCAAGAATCTGACTACGCTTAACAGAGCATACTCTACTTTGAGCATAGTTTTAAGCATTTGAGAGTAGAGACCTTTTCCCGGAGACCCTGAATTACCCATGTTTTACACCCAGCTAATACAACAATCCTTACCTTACTTCTTTAATTTGTTGCGAGGCGCACTTCTTGGAGCGACCCCCTTGCCTCCTGACATTTGAGAGTTCCCTTATACTCAGGTCCCTGGATCCGGGCGCCAAATATAAATATTTCTCTCTTTTCCGCATCCAGCACAGCTAGAGAGTGGTCCGGTTCCTGAGTAGGAGCTGCTGGGGATTGAGAAAATGAAAGGAAGAGACAGACACAGAGATAGAAGGAAAAAGCTGGGGCCGGGTGGGACAGCTGTCCTCTGATGGAGAGACAGTGATCCAGAGCCGATACAGGGTGTTTATTTTATACAGTCTGATTAAAACAAGTGTGGATTAACATATTTACAAAGGTTCTTGTTTTGGCAACACTTGCTATACCTCCCACAGCCCATTAGCTACTTAGGAAGGAATTAGGGAGGGCTACAAGGTCAGGCTTAATTATGCTAGGAGAGCTCTGCCCTCCAGGCTGGGACTTGTTTGTGGCGCTGCCACAGGTCAGCCCGAGGCTTGACCCTAGAGCCGCTCCCTACGTGCCCCCTTTGGTTCTGGGTGAGTTCCTGAATCTACCTCCACTGGAAGGAGGGATCAGGTCCTCATAGCCCACGATATAGACTCAATCAAAGATGCCGATGCTTTGTAAATGGTTTGTGAGCCGTGATGTCTGCAGAGCGGTTTCTCAGCCACTGCACTCTCGGTAGGAAGACTATTCCAATTCACATGAAAAGCAACGACGCAGGGAGCTTTGGCCTACTGGGGTCCTGCCTCCAGCTCTGCCTCCTGGGTGCCATTTGGTATCCAGTGAGAGACCAGTGCAGGCAGTGAGCTGAGTGTCCACCCCGGAGGACTGAGGCCCTGGGGAAGGGTCTTGAAACAGGGTGCATTGGGGCACAAGAACTTAGGTTTACTGCTGAGGCGGGCCCCTTGGAGATGAGCAATGTGTCCAAGACAGGAAGCAGAATAGAAGAATATCATCTTCCTCCTGCATTTAAAAATATTTGGTTTCAGAAAGGAAGGGGGAGGGAGAGAGATAGAGACATCAGTGATGAGAGAGAATCATTGATTGCCTGCCTCCTACACCCCCTCTCCCCCAACTGGGGATTGAGCCTGCAACCCGGGCATGTGCCCTGACCGAGAATTGAACCATGGCCTGCTTCATAGGACGATGCTCAACCACTGAGCCAGGCCGGCTCGGCTGCATTGGGTTTTTATGTTTCTCTCTACAGCACATCCTAGGCCTGTAAATAAATAAGCTCACAAAGGAAGAAAGAGGGGAATAGGATTCTCCGCATCCTGTGAAGCCCAGCTCAGACTCCTCCTCCTCTCGGGCAGCCATTCCTCTGACAGCGTGGGGGCTCTGGCTGGAGGGGAGAACAGGAACTGGACCACCTCGGCCTCCTGAGAGTTAGCTGCTTCCGGAAAGCTCCGTCATTGTTCCACTTCTTTTCTGAACATCCCTGAATGTATTTGGGACAAAACTTTAACTGAATAAAAGTTTGGGGTCCTCTTTTGCTGTCAGTACAACCAACCCTTCCTTCATTTCACTCGGTCGTTTTCTTTTCTTCCCAACGCCTCTCACCTAGGATGACGTTTCGAAGACACGGGCCCTGAGTTGAGACTTGATGGATTTCTTCCCTCTGTGAAGTGTGTTTAAGCATCAGCCACACTCTGTAGAGTTCGGCATCAGCACGAGAAGTTGGACTGTAACTGACTTGCGTCTCCTGACAGAGCTCCGGGGGCTGTCCTGAAGGATGCTCAGGTACGTGCATGATGTTACTGTTGTTGACAGGTGAACCGTGCGGTGGAATTTGTCTCCACTGGACCCATTTTACAGATGAGAAAAGTGAGCCTGGCGTCGGGTTCTAACGTTCTCCCAAGGTGACACAGGCAGGTGGTAGGGTGGCACTAGAGCAAACACAGCACAGCAGCTGGTGAAGAAAGAGCTGCCCATGAGGCACGTGTGATTTGAATGACCCTGTTTTTGTTGTTGTTTTTTTCTCATAGTGATTCCTGGGAAAGAGGATCATTTTTGGTAAAGAAACAAGCCAGAACCTGGGAGTGGAGAACGGCCTATGCGGACAACAGTTTGTAACGAATTTCCTCTTGGAATCTACCCTGTGGCTTAGCTTTCACACCAGCGGCTCATCTGATCCAGGAAAACGTGAGTTACTTGCTTTCTTAATGTTGACATTCGCACAGATCGTCCGGGATTTGTTGAGGACACACGGAGATGGATGGGCAAAAGATGATAGAATCAGACAGGTGCCTTTATAAAGTACCCTAAACAGCCCGGCCGGTGTGGCTCAGTGGTTGAACATCGACCTATGAACCAGGAGGTCACAGTTCGATTCCCAGTCAGGGCACATGCCAGGGTTTCCGGCTCGATCCCCAGTGCAGGTTGCAGCCCATCAATGATTCTCTCTCACCATTGATGTTTCTATCTCCCTCTTCCTTCCTCTCTGATATCAATAAAAATACATTTTTAAAAAAGTAACCTGGGTCCTAACCGGGTTGGCTCAGTGGATGGAGCGTCAGCCTGCAGACTGAAAGGTCCCAGGTTCGATTCCCATCAAGGGCATGTACCTGGGTTGCGGGCACATCCCCAGTAGGAGGTGTGCAGGAGGCAGCTGATCGATGTTTCTCTCTCATCGATGTTTCTAACTCTCTCTCCCTCTCCCTTCCTCTCTGTAAAAAATCAATAAAATATATTTTTAAAAAAAGTAACCTGGAACAATAAAATAACCACCTCTGGTAGGGGTGGCGTTTCAAGATAGTTGTGCAAATCAGAAAACGGGTCTTTTTATTTCTGGGAGGAATAACATGGTGCTTAATTCCTTCAGAGAAGAGGGGTGGTCCTGGCATTTAGATCAGAGCACGGGGTCTCCATCCTTGCAGGCTCTGCAGCTGGACTTCCCGTGGCGTCAGAGAAGGGCAGAGCTGGAGGGGCTGGTGAGGGATGTGGTCGCATATCCTTCTAGATAAGAACCCCGAGACTCCCCCGTGAAGGGCTGGCTGGCCTTGGGGCCGGGACCAGTGTCCGCTCCCCTGGTCTGTGTCTCGCTCTTGAGCCCCGGCTTCTGTCCTGTGTGCAGCGAAGAGTCCAGAGCTTCTGAAACCCCAGCCCGTCCCCCGTCCCAGCCTCCTGGGCAAAGCGAACGTGCCCTCCTGCTCTCGAGGTCTGACCATTTAATGTAAAAGAAATTTCTTTGATTGATTTCAGAGAGGAAGGGAGAGGGAAAGAGAGAGAGAAACATCAGTGATCAGAGAAAAACATTGTCTGGCTGCCTCCTGCATGCCCCCTACTGGGGATGGAGCCCACAACCCGGGAATCGAACGGTGACCTCCAGGTTCATAGGCCGATGCTCCACCGTGGAGCCACGGCGGCCGGGCCTGACGGTGTGGTTTTGTGCCTTTCAGATGGCCTCGGCGAAGCTGCGGTGGCTGTACGCGGCGCTGGTGGTGCTGGGCGCCCTGTGCTTGTACTTCAGCATGCACAGCCTGCCCCTGCTTAGGGGAGAGCTGTTCGTGTTCAAGAAGGAGAGCGGGCGGTTCCTCCAGCTCCCCGCCGTGGACTGCCGGCGGGACCCCCCCTTCCTGGTCCTGCTGGTCACGTCCTCCCACGAGCAGCTGTCCGCGCGCACGGCCATCCGCCAGACGTGGGGCCGGGAGAGGGTCGTGCGGGGCAAACGGACCGAGACCTTCTTCCTCCTGGGCACCACCCCCAGCGAGGCCGTGGCCCGCGCCGTGGCCCAGGAGGGCCGGCGGCACCGCGACATCATCCAGAAGGACTTCGTGGACGTGTATCTGAACTTGACCCTGAAGACCATGATGGGCATCGAGTGGGTCCACCACTTCTGCCCGCAGGCGGCCTTCGTGATGAAGACGGACTCGGACATGTTCGTGAACGTGTCCTACCTGGTGGAGCTGCTGCTGCGCAAGAACCGCACGGCCCGCTTCGTCACGGGCTTCCTGAAGCTGCACGAGCTGCCCATCCGCGAGAAGCGCAACAAGTGGTTCGTCAGCCGCCACGAGTACCCGTGGGACCGCTACCCGCCCTTCTGCTCGGGCACCGCCTACGTGCTCTCGGGCGACGTGGCCAGCCAGGTGTACAACGTGTCCGACAGCGTCCCCTTCCTCAAGCTGGAGGACGTGTTCGTGGGGCTGTGCCTGGCCAAGCTGCGCATCGGCCTGGAGGAGCTGCACTCCGAGCAGACCTTCTTCCCGGGCGGCCTCAGCTTCTCCGCCTGCCGCTTCCGCAAGATCGTGGCCTGCCACTTCGTCCAGCCCCAGAGGATGCTGAGCTACTGGAAGGCCCTGGAGGCCTCCCCGGCGGAGGAGTGCCCGGCCGAGTGAGCGGCGCGTCTGGACCCGCTTCAGACCACCCGCGGGGATGTTTGTGAACCATCTCTGGGTGGCCTCGCTGAGGATGGTCGGGGGGTCGGGAGGGAGCGAGGCACGGAGGGTGAGGAAGGAGAGGGGAGGGGAGGAAGGAGAGGGGATGGGGAGGAAGGAGAGGGGATGGGGAGGAAGGAGAGGGACCATGACGCCAGCAGTTTTCCAAATCTGAACTAGAACGCGAGCTGGCGTGAAACCGCTGATTCATTTCGAGTTAGTGCCCAAGCAATAGCACATTCCACCTCCTGCGTCCCTGCACCCTTGCACCAGGTGTTCCATGCACACCTGTCTTCTCATGTTGGGGCCGGCACCCAGGTGAGGAGGGGCTGCTACCATTCCCATTGACACAGGAGGAAACGGTGGCTTAGGGAGCGCGGGAACTTGCCCTCAGGCTCATGGCCAACAACCGCTGGAGCAGGGAGGAAACTCGAAGGCCATCAGAATCCAGCTCCCCCCCCCCCCCGCCCCTCCCCCGCCCCCCACCATGTGACCCAGCCCTCCCTTGGGAGAGGACGCAGTGAGGAGGCTGATGGCACCCTCTGTCCATGTCAGAGTATCTCCTTGACTCCTGACCCTTGTGCTCTGTAGTGCTAACGCTGGGGTGAACACCCCCTGCCTCCCAGCTGTCTTCTGGGTGAGTCCCTGTTAGACGCTGGCCTGCAGTGGCTGCAGCTCAGTCCCTGAGAAATGGCCGCCCCGGACACATCAGTGTGCACATTTCACTCAGACATCACCGCAGGGTCTGGCCCGTGTGCAGACCTGGCCACACGGCTGACCTCCCCGGGCGCATGGCATGTGCCCTGAGCCACCGGTGGCGTCCTGTCTGCTCCAGATGCACTCGATCTCCACGTTAGGTCTCTGGGTTCACACGGGAGGGCAGTGGGCGCAAGGCTCGGCCAGTGACGTGTTCTGCAGCTTTTCTGGGAATGCAGCTGGATTTGGGTTAAGTTGCTTTCAAGGACCCCCGGGGACCCTGGTGGCTGGGCTGAGCCCTGGTCAAGGGGGACGGTCTCCCCGTGTCTGTTCCCCAAGCCTGACCCAAGCTCATCTTCTTCGAATTTCTCGTGTGGCCAAGAAGCAGCTGTTTTGTGGTGTGGAGTTCAGCCCTCAACGTCCTTCTCCCTGGAGGACCGTGCGGCCTGCCCTTCAGGGTGGCGTGAAAACGAGGCCCTTCTCTGCAGGGGTCTCTGCCCATTCAGCCGCTGTCACGTGACGTGCAAGGCCGAATGCTGCTGGCCACAGGATGAATGGTTCTTCCTGTTGACGTTCTTGGACTTGACTTTGCCAGCACTCAAAGCAAAGGCCTCACGTGGCTGCGCGACAGACGCGTTGGACTGAGCTCTGGCCCGGACTCAGAGCAGGTATTTGCTGCAGGACGGCCACGCGTGTTAAACTGCAAGGCGAGGCCCGTGCCCTGTTCTGCGCAGCATTTGTGCGTGTGGACCGGCTGCTGCTTGCAGACGTGTTGCCTGATCCCGGCTGCTCTGACGTGCAGGTCCTGTTCGGGAAAGCCTCCTTCTCAGCTGGAAACCCAGGGGTTGAGCGCGTTTCCCGAAGCCCAGCTGTTGCCAGGACCACACGCCACAGTCTGGCAGGATGGGCTGCCCCGATCCCGAAGACGATGGTGGCGTCTGAGGGCCAAGGGGTGGGTTGGGCCGTAGGGCTGGGTCCTTAGATGTCCACCTCGTCTGGTGTGTGTGTCCGTGTGGCCATGGGGCCAGCCAGCTGCCTCTGTGCGCTGATGGTCAGCAAGTTACTTATCTTCTCTCTCTCTCAGTTTTCTCACCTGAACAATAGGACAGTAGTGGCTCCACCTCACAGGGTTCTTGTGTTGGTGGAGACAGTGTGTGTACATCGCTCCGTGTCGTGGGGCAGTAAGAAGAGCAAGGCGATGCTTGCTTCCGCTGGTGCCCCCACCGTTCTCAGCCTCTGGGGCGGCAGCTGGAGCCTGAGCGCTCACTTGTTCTCGCCTTTGCACAATCAGTTGCACGCTTACTACACAACAAGCGTGCGCCACATGCTGCGTGGGGTGTGGTGGAAACACGGCTGTGGGAGTGGTCTGCGGTCAGTCACATGGCTCAGAGACTTGCCTGACCACCAACGTCCAGGCAGAATATCCAGAGAGAGTGAGAAAAGCTCAGTCATCGGCACCCCTTTGCGTGGGTCTGCAGGCCGCGAGGGGGCGGCCAGGGGGTTCCCGAGGCTCCCGAACCAGCACCTGGCGGCTCTGTGATGGACTGAGCCCTTGGAACGTGTGGTTTCCTTTCGTGGCTGCCGTGCCTCCTCTGAACAGAGAGATGGTATTTGCCTTTTCTCACGGCCCCTCCCACGTGGAAGTACCATATTTTCCGGCGTATAAGACGACTGGGCGTATAAGATTTTCCTGGGTTAAAAAGTCGTCTTATACGCCGGAAAAGACGGTAATAGTAAATAAGCTTTTCGCCCAAGTCTCTCTCATGAATAGAGTGTCAGGTACCGTATTTTCCGGCATATGAGATGACTTTTTAACCCAGGAAAATCTTATACGCCCAGTTGTCTTATACGCCAGAAAATACGGTACTTGTTTTCTCATGATTTTTTTAAAGAATTCATTTTCACCGTTTGCCCCACCAGCGCTGGCATTTTAGCCCTTTTCCTGGAGGTGGTAAAGATCAGCCAGGCCTCCTCTCTCCGTCCAGGTCCCTGGTGTGGTGCCCAGAGGGAGGAGAAACGGGTCTATTGGGTTACCGGTGACCTCACTCAGGAGGGGTCCGGCGGAAGGCTGGGCTGGAGTCGAGGATTAAGTGACCTGTGACCCCCTCAGACACCAGCGCCCGAGCCTCTTGTAGATTGTCATCGCCGCTTATTTTTAGTTCTGTTTTGGTTGCACACGATTCACAAGTCTGTCTGTGAACATTAGGAAACTTTTTCATGGGCCGCGGTGTCTTCGAAGCAGATGCTCAGTTCAGTCCCGGGGAGAGAACGCGTGCGTTCCTCCCCGGTTCCTGCTTTTCTGGGGTGGCTGCAGGACAGGCCCACTGCTCTCCAAATGGCCCTGAGACTGAGCGGTGAGCCCCCCTCCCCCTCCCCCCCGCGTGTGGGGCACAGAGCCACGAAGGGCTGCTGGGCACACGCCAATCAGAATATGGACAAACAAAAAATTAGTTTTAAATTAAATTTAGAAGTGATTCTTACTTATCAGACCTAATCAATCTTAAATATAAGTGGAAAAATGAATTCTACGGCCAAATGTTTTTGGTATCACATGGTGGTGGTTTTTTATTTTTGGAAGGAATGGTAAAAATTTCCATTTCGCCTGGAGTAAGTACGACAGTGAGAAGACACTCAGGCTTGCGGGCCGGCTGACCATGGTGGAGGGAGGAAGGAGAGAGCGGAGTCAAGGTCGGCTCGGAGAGCTCTGACCTGGCTGCAGATGAGGCCGGGGTTCCTGTGGCGCGGAAGAGAAGCGGAGATGAGATAGATGCAGAGAGTGAGTCAGAGACCTGCGGAGAAATAGAACCAACAGGAGGGGGAGAGCGAGCGCCATTGATTTTAAGGAATTGTCCCCAACAAGGGCTGATGTTGCATTCTTTAAAAAAAAAACACATACTTTTTATTGACTTCAGAGAGAGGAAGGGAGAGGGAGAGATAGAAACATCAATGATGAGAGAGAAATCATTGATCGGCTGCCTCCTGCATGCCCCCTACTGGGGATCAAGCCCACAACCCAGGCTTGTGCCCTGACTGGGAATCGAACCATGACCTCCTGGTTCACATAGGTCGATGCTCAACCACTGAGCCACACTGGCCGGGCTGATGTTGGGTTCTTGAGTCTGAAGGCTGAGTTTCTATGTTGCAGTCTTGAGAACAATTCTGTCTTCGGGAAAACTCTGTGCTCTGAAAGCCTTCAATGGGTTAGATGAGGCCCATCCATGTTGTAAAGGGTAATCTGCTCGACTCAACATCTACTCACTGAAATGTTCCTCTTTACTGAAGGCTGCTGATTTTCTGTGTAACACGTGTTTAAAATACCTTCACAGCAACGTGTGGGCTGGTGTGAACCCAACACCTGGGTCCCACTGCCCCGTCCCACTGACATACAGCGTGAACCATCACGGTGAGCTTGTCATATGTGCCAAGTGTGCAGGGCCGGCCAGACATCCCGGTGGATGTCCACCAGGCCATGTCTCTCTAAGAAGGAGCCGGGCCATTGGCTTGTCGACAGGAGGTTTGCAAAGGCCAGAGTGTCCATCTTGATTTCCCTTCTCTTCCTGTTACCTTGCCAGGTCCCTGAGGCCTCGGAGGAGCTTTTTTCTCCCCACCATTATGGGTGTTGTTATTATCCTTAGCACGAGGGTGCCCTGGCTGTCTTCCAAGGAGAATTTCTATCTTCCTCACACACTCCTGTTGCTTTTGATTGGATGCAGAGTCCCTGGTCTTCTCTCCCAGACAGACACTGGAGAGTGGCCTGGGATGGTTCAGGTGGCTCAGAGATGAATGAGCCCCAGCATGGCTGACGCTGGTTCTTTCTGGCTGCTCCATGGAGACGTTTGCCTCTAAGAACATTCCAGAGGCGCTTGTGCCTACCGCCTATCAGAAGTGGGGCAGCCCGAGAATCACAGGGGGTCCCGGTCTGGCCTCTGCCACTGATGTGCCCGGTGGCCGCAGACCAGTCTTTCCTGATCTCTGGCTCCGAGTTCCCCTGCAGACCTGGCTTGGTGTCAAGTTCTAATATTTCTACCTCTGGAGCCATCAGGGTGGGTCATTTCTGTCAGACGCTCACGCACATGGGATCTGGCCTGAGTCGGTGTGTGTGACCATCTGCTCAAGGACTTCCAGGCACAGGTGACAGGCGATCAGACACAATCAACCTAAAATCTGAGTGGAAAAGTTAATTCCAGAGCCAAGTGTATCTGGTGTCACACTGTTTTGTATTATCCGTTTGTTTGTACTACCTCCCTTCTCTGGCTTAAGAAGTTAGTGCCTGATGCATGCAGAGCGTAGATGGCCAGTGTGGCATTTACACAGCCGGGCCTGGAGACCCTGCCACGCACATGCTCCGGGGAAGTCAGTGCAAGGCCAGGGTCTCAGGGGTCCCATCCGTCAGTCCCCACACAGAGATAAACCAAAGAGGTGATGATACCTTTAGTTAAGTTGTGCTTTGGAAAATACCAGATTGGGGCGAATTGGCTGAGTTTACACCTGGTCAAATAAGAAAGCAAGGAAAATCCAGCATGACTAGAAACCACTTAATGTCAACCAAGGGGACGTTGTGGTCAGATTTTGTTTTTCCTAAGAGACAGTAAATAAAAGTAAATTTTTATGTTACTGAACGATACTTGAAAATATTGTTTCCCTGTATTTCAGAGAGATCTACTAGACTCATGTCATATTTCGGGAATAGGCATAAGTATTTATGATTTATTAATAATGGTACACATATTTAATAAAAATTAAATTACTAAAACAGCATAATGTTCTTACATTGGTTAGTTTTAAGTTATAGCTAGATGTGATAAACTTGCGCTCTTCTTGAAAATTTGGCAATGTATGTACTAAACTGGACAATATTATTATTTTTTTTACAGGATGTTTTCTTTTTTATTTATTTTTATTTATTAAAAAACATCTTTATTGTTGAGAGTATTTCAGATATCCCTCTTTTCCCCTCCCATTGTCCCCTTCCACCCAGTTCCCGCCCCACCCCAGGCCTTCATTGCTCTATTGTCTGTGTCCATAGGTAATGCATATATGCATTGGGCCTCTAGTATGCATATAAGATCTTTGGTTAATCTCTCCGCTGCCCCACTCCCCTCTGAGAATCATCAGTCTGTTCCATGTTTCCATGTCTCTGATTCTATATTATTTATCAGTTTATCTTGTTCATTTATTTTGATTTTTAGATTCAATTGTTGATAGATATGTATTTATTGCCATTTTATTGTTCATATTTTTTATCTCTTCCCTCCTCCTCCTCCTTCTCCTTCTCCTCCTTTTCCTTCTCGTCTTCCTCCTCCTCCTCCTCCTCTTTCTACTCCTTCTTCTCCTTAAGGAATACCCTTCAACATTTTATGTAATACTGGTTTGGTGCTGATGAACTCCTTTAGCTTTTTCTTGTCTGTGAAGCTCTTTATCTGACCTTCAATTCTGAATGATAGCTTTGCTGGGTAGAGTAATCTTGGTTGTAAGTCCTTTCTATTCATCACTTTGGATATTTCTTGCCACTCCCGTCTGGCCTGCATAGTTTCTGTTGAGAAATCAGCTGACAGTCATATGGGTACTCCCTTGTAGGTAATTAACTGCTTTTCTCTTGCTGCTTTTAAGATTCTCTCTTTGTCTTTAACCATTGGCATTTTAATTATTATGTATCTTGGTGTGGGCTGTTTTGGGTTCCTCTTATTTGGGGCTTCTGTGCTTCCTGGACTTATAAGTCAATTTCTTTCACTAGGTAGGGGAAGTTTTCTGTCATTATGTCTTCAAATAGGTTTTCAATATCTTGCTCTCTCTCTTCTCCTTCTGGCACCCCCATAATGTGAATGTTGGTACGATTGAAGTTGTTCCAGAGGCTCCTTACACTGTCTTCGTATTTTTGAATTATTTTTTCTTTTTGCTCTTCAGATTGGGTGTTTTTTGCTTCCTCATATTCCAAATCCTTGATTTGATTCTCAGAATCCTCTACTCTATTGTTGAATCCCTGTAAATTATTCTTTATTTCAGTTAGTGTGTGCTTAATTTCTGACTGGTCTTTTTTATGTCTTTGACATTCTCACTAAGATCCTTGAAAGTCTCACTAAGTCCCTTGAAGTTCTCATTGTCCTTTGAAGCTCTCATTAAGATCCTTGAATGATCTTATAGCCGTTCTTTTGAACTTAGTATCCAATAGCTTGCTTGCTTCCATTTCTTTCATTTGTAACATGTTTCTTTGTCTCCACATTTTGGCTGCTTCCCTATGTTTGTTTCTATGTATTAGATAGAGCTGTTATGTCTCCTGGAATCTGTAGAGTGGCCTTGTGTAGTAGGTGTCCTGTAGGGCCCAGTGGCTCAGCTTCCCAAGTCACCTGAGCTGAACACTCATGGTGTGACACTCTGTGGGCTGGGTGCACAGTCTTGTTGTAGTTGAGCCTTGAATGGCATCACTGGGAGGAATTGGATGCCAGGCCCATTGGCTGTGAGAACCAGCTGCATCTACAATGGAAGAGCTGCTGTGCAGGAGACACCCCTATGGAGCAGGACTTGCTTCAGTGGGGCTTTGGTGCTCATGGAGTCTGCTCTTTGAGTGTGTCCCTTGTGGATGGGTAGAATTGTAATCTGGTGTGGTCTGAAGCTATCCACCAGGTGACTGGCTCTGGGACCTTCCAGGAGGTGCAAAGTCAGCCACTGCCTGGGGCCACCTGGCAGGAGCTACAGAAAGATGGCTGCTATTTTTATTGGGTGAAGAAGTGCCTAGGCAAGGCCCAGCTGTGAGGCAAGGTAGGCTGATGCTAGTGCTGGGTGTTGAGCCTTTTATTGATAGGTTTGGGGCATGCTGACTCCAGCTGCTGCTTGTTTAAGAGATTTTAGCAAACTGTGAAGCCATAGCCAGGACAGGCCATTCCTATGGAAAAGCAGCTGCAAACAGGTTGGGTGGGGCTGAAAATTGGTTGGGATGGGGTCTCAGGGAATCACAAGGGTGGAGCGAACAATGTGGGAAACACTGGTGGAAACGCAGATATGGCTGCCAGTCAGCTCTGTGACAGGGGAGGTCCCAGCACAGAAACAATGATCTCTGCAAGCAACCCAGTTTGGGAGAAAGCCACCCCGAGTTCCTGCCCCAATGCCAGACAGCCCAGTTCCTCCTTGTATGTTCCCCAAACCACCGCCCGGTGCTGGAGCTCAGAGGAAGCAGAACTGTGTAAGTTCTTGTGCCGGCCCTTTAAGAGGAACACCCGGGACTCCAACAGCTTCTGTGTCACTCAGCCACAATCCCCACTGGTTTTTACAGCCTGAAGTTATGGGGACTTCTCTTCCCAGCTCTGGAACCCTGGGTTGGGGGTCTGGTGTGGGGCTGGGATCCCTGCTTCTCCCGGAAGGCCTTGGCAATATCCCTCCCGATTCAAGATACGCCACATGTGGGTGTCGGGTCAGCCCGTTTTGTGCCTCTACCCCTCCTACCAGTCTCAATGCACTTTCTTCTTTACTTCTCTGGTTGTAGGACTTCCATTCAGCCAGGTTTCAGGTGGTTCTGAATGATGGTGGTTCTGTATTTTAGCTGTAATTTTGATGTGGTTGTGGCAGATGGCGAGTACTGGTGTTTACTTTTGCCGCCATCTTGGTTCTCTTAAATGATGTTTTCTATACTTATTTTGTGTTTGGGAAAATATTTTTAACATTCGACTTTTATATGTTTAGGAAAATATGTTGAACAACCTTGACATACTTCCTTTGTAAGAGACAGAAATTTCTTGTTTCACTTGGACTTTCAAAGTCAAGTCCGACTCCTGGAGGGTCTTTAAGGGTCAGGGTCAGGAGGGGGTAAGTGGGAGGGGTGAGGCATCCTGCAGGAATTACACACCCAGGGCATTATGTTGCAGGCATCCTTCGGCATTTTCTTTCTCTCAGGTATATTTATATTTTTGAGAAGCCATTATTTCAGTTTAAGGAATCAAGCCTTGTGGACAGATATGATTGTACCTTTAGAATCTTCATGCTAATTTATCTCTGAGGCATAGATTGGATCCCTGATCTTTCAAAGTGTCATATAAATAAAAAATAAAATGATTGACACAGGTGTGTTTTCTTTGACTTTAGCTTGTATTTGCCACAATGCTTGTGATGCCGTGAACGTGGAAATCACCATTCACCCACACTCCCTGCAGGTTGCATCCCCAGACGGTCTCAAACAAAACAAAAGTTGGGGGGCAGGAGGGGATGCAGGGCTGTGTGTGTGTGTGTGGGGGGGGGGGGGGCGGGCGGGGGGAATGGGATGCCTGGAGGTGAGTAGAGAAGGGAATGTCTTCTCAGGAGGAATGACCTGCTCCTCTCTACCCTGCAGCCAGGCCTTGTCCCCTCAGAGGTCCATCCTGCCCCACCTGTCCTTCCCATTTTCCCTCTCAGACTCCCCTCCCACCGACTCTCTTCCTCCGTCCCATCTGCAGCTCTAGTCTAGAACATTCTAGAACATTCTCACAGCACACCGGCATACTTTCACATTCCCGTCAGAGACAACTTTCTAGATGCTCCTCCTTTTCCAGTACCATCCCCTTCTTTTCCCCCTTAACACTAAAACTTCTTCAAAGACAGCCTTCCCACCAGCACCCAGAGAGGTAGGAGGAGACCAGAGCCCTGTGTCATGGAAGCCACGGAGAGAGATCAAAAAGAGGGAGAAGGTGGCCAGCAGAGTAAACGTGTCTGATGTTCATGGAAAAGAGGACCTGAGGCTGCTCAACCCCAGGGGTGTCATGAGGCACTTGGCAAGAGCCCTTTTGGTAGCAAAGAGAGAGGAACCCTGAAGGAAGTGAGGAATGGCATGCACCAAAGGCAAGGGAGTGGAGCCAGTGCCATTTCTTTCCTCTCTTATCCAGTTTGGGTAGAAGTGTGTGTGCCCAGGATGTCAGTGATTGACTGGTTGTGAATGAGAGACAAGGGATCTCGGGGAAGGTTGAGGGTGCTGACATTCAATCTCACTCTGGGTGCTGGGAGTTGGATGGGGAGAGACATTCACCTGTACTTGTCCTGGATCTGACAAGAATCACGGGTGAATGACAGAAGACTGGAAGCAATCCAGATGGCCATCAAGATCTTGGCTCCCTTGAACAAAATGGCCCATCCCCACAACGGATCACTCTGGAGAAGTGAAAAGGAATGGAGAAGGTTTCTCTCTATTGATATGGGTTGATGTCCAGGATATGTTGTTAGGGGAAAAACACACGGTGCAGACCAATGTTTGCTGCTTCTAGTGTAAATATACCGACTTGCTGGTCTTTTCAAAAAGACTAAAAGGACACACAAAAGTAATAGTAATGCTATCCAAAGGGAAAGGGGTGGAGAGGTTTCCACAAATGTATTTAGTGTATAGCTTCATTTTTGAACCATGCAAATGTCTTACATAATTTAACAAATTTAATCAAAGTAAGATTAAAAAGCAATTCCTAAAAATGGAAAGCAATGGACTCTATCCTTATCAAGTTGTAGCAGAACCACACAGAAAAAAATTTTCCTTGGTGGCTTTAAAAGTCAATATTTTGACTCTACATCCCTAGGAAAAAAATGTTCTAGGAATCAAAACAAGAGCAAATAAATCTTAAACTCCATTTGGTACTTTTACTGTTGTTAGTGATATTCATATTGTTATTATGGAACTATTATATGCTTATTAATGCAAAGCAAATACATAATTATTATACTGTATTAGAAAGCAAGATGTCCAGTATAAAACAGATACACGCATAAAATAAAATGAGTTAAATAAAAACCCTATAACATTAAATTTGAATGGGAAATATCAGAATGGTCTTATGGTGTTTTTATCTTTAAAAATATTTCTGAGATCTGTCCATCACAAAGGCTAAGAAGCAATGACACCCAGATTGTGGCTTCTACTACAATTTCCCCACAAAAGGAATCAGAGTTCCTCGAAAAGAATGACTGGTTCATGGTCTGAAGCAGAAAATGAGCAAAATGAGACTCATCCTGCTATGCCAGAGAGCAGCAAAACTGTGGAAGGGACAGCACAGCGGGGACCACGGGGTGCTAGAGGGCAGAGAAAGGTCATAGGCCAAGAAATCCAGGTGGCAAATAACTTACTAGAAAAATCTCAGTTGGAACCTCACCCAATTGAGGTTGGTAGTGTGTGTTGGGGGCCCTTTGGAAATGGAGCCCCTCCAGTTTGGAAGTGGCTGAGGCCTCAGTGAGCCACGGAAGTACTACTGATATAGTAAGAGAGGGCACAGTTGAGTTAGCTGATTATGAAACTGTGTGTGTGTTTCCTCCACAGAATCCTGGACTATCACAGCGAGCAGGGGTGTGTATGCAATTGAATATTTTTTTCTCTACAGCCTGACACCAAGGTATTTTACTTTCTTCCCTTGGAGAATTTTATTGCCATTAAAAAATGGCTTGGTCCCTAGCCAGTTTGGCTCAGTGGATAAAGTGTCGGCCTGCAGACTGAAGGGTCCCAGGTTCGATTCTGGTCACAGGCGCATGCCTGGGTTGCAGGCTCCATCCCCAGTAGGGGCTGTGCAGGAGGCAGCCAATTAATGATTCTCTCTCATCATTGATGTTTCTATCTGTCTCTCTTTTCCTTCCTCTCTATAAAAATCAATAAAAATATATTTTAAAAAATGGCTTGGTAGCCCTGGCTGTTGTGGCTCAGTTGATTGGGTTATCGTACCATATACTGAAAGGTGGTGGGTTTGATTCCTGGTCAGGGCACATACCTAGGTTGTAGGTTTGATCCCAGCTTGGGGCATCTATGGAAGGCAACGTCTTCAATTAATGTTCTCTCACATAGATGTTTTTCTCTGTCTCTGTCTCTGTCTCTCTCTCTGTCTCTCTCTCTCTTTCTCCCTCTCCCCCTTCCCCTCTCTCTAAAAAAATCAATAAGCATATCCTTGGGTGAAGATTAAAAAAAGGCTTGGCAGACTAAAATGAATAGAAGCTAAGCAATATTTGTAGCTTCTGAGAATTATAACGATGGGACAAAATAATGTAACTGGATTGGGAAGATAAGAAAGTGTATTAAAAATTCATGTCATCAGCAGTGTAACTGACAGTTGTCCTCACAGGGAGCTGTGCTTGCCAGTGGGAGTGTCAATGTGCTGGCCCATCTCACTGACCCCCTCAGGGCACCAGAAGAGGCAGGTGACTCACAACCCTTTGTTTCACTCAAGGAAATCTTTTCAGTCAGCTTTGATTTACAACCCTCAGTTAAGACCTTTAAAAACAAAATAAACAAAAAGGAGATTTTTCTCCCAGCAATGTCATAATGTAATATACCGACAATAAATGTGTTTATAGAATGTGGGCATGGCAAAGAGCACACAGTGACCTTGAGTTTGTGTAACTTAGCACCTTGAGTTTGTGTGCGGTGAATGTTTTCCAAAGCACAGGCTCCGTTGGCCAATGGCCAAGGACTCTGCGAGGTGGGCAGAGGGGTTCCATCCCCATTTTGGGGAGGACAGATAAGATTCAGGCACCTGTCCCCTCCTCACTTTTCCTAATGCTCCACCTCTTGTCCTGCTTGTCTGTTTACAGATGGTGCTATCAGCAGAGCATGTTAATACCTCAGGATCTTCCAACTCTCGAGGCTTTCCCAGCCTCTCTTGCGATTGGTTTGGGGCCAGAATCATTCTTCATTTCCACTTGGTTCTCATTGATGGGTTCTACCTCCTTTTTTTTTATGCTGCTGTAGTTCTTATTAAGTTCCATAATGTTCTCGTTAAGTTGCTTGAAGTTCTGAGTTGTTTGAGCACCCTTATAACCATTACTTGGAATTATTTATCTGACCAATTGCTTGCCTCTATTTCATTTAGTTCCTTTTCTGGCGAGTCCTCCTTTTCTTTCATTTGGGGGTGTTTCTTTGTCTCCCCATTTTTGTTGTCTCTTTGTATTGGTTTCTATGTATTAGATCAGATTGCTATGCCTCCCAGACTAGGTGGGTGGTCCTCTGTAGCAGGTGTTTTGTGGGACCCAGGGGTGCAGTCTCTCAGACCTGGTGAACTGGGTGCTCTAGAAAAGCCCTTTGTTTGAGTTATTTGGGTTCTCCTGTTGTAATTGGGCCTTGAATATTGTTGTCCCATTCATGAATGGAGTCTCCTCTCAGGCTGGCTGACTAAGAGGCTCACCCCCAACCACGTCATGTGAGCTGTTGTGAGGATGCTTCCAGAACAGAACAGAAGACAACATAACACAACAAAGCAAGAAACAAAAGAAACAAAACCAAACCATGCACAAGACCCCCACAACAACCACAAAAGCAACACCAGAGGAGAGAGAACTGGGAAAGAGAAAAGAGAGCAAGAATGATAGAAGAAAAGAAAGAAATAAATAATAGGAGGAAAAGAGAAGAAAAAAGGGGGAAGAAAAAGGAATATGAAGGGACAGAGATGAAATAAAGAAAATAGAATAAAGAATAGGGGAAGGAACACAGTATAAAAGAAGAAAAATATTTGGAAAAGAAAATAGAGGAGAAAGCAGATACACTCAAAATAAGAAAAGGAAAAAAGATGAGAAAGCAGGAGAAAAAGAAAAAAAAAAAGAGTGGGAAAAGGGAAGAGAAAAATTAGATATCTGAAGAAACAATAGAGACTAAAATAATCACAAATCAATAAAGTATATAGAGAAGGTAAATAAACAAACAAACAAACAAAAAAAAAAAAAAAGGGAAGAGAAGAAAAAAAGTGCCTCCGCCGAGCTCTGCGCCTCCTGGGAGCTCCATTTGGATCCTGCTCCTCTGACGACGAGGCTGACTGCTCTGTCTGCCAGTTCTGGCTTCCCAGGAGGTGCGTAGGCGCTAACCACTGTCAGACACTGTCCTGCTTTGGCTCGCAGCAGCCTGCCTGAAGTGGCAACAGATCCACGGTTTGTGTCTGTCTCCCCAGGACTTGGCTGCACACGGGAGGGGCCAAGCTACCCGCCCCCCCCCCCCATGCCACCAAAGTTGGTTTGTTAGCAGCTGGGGGCCTAGGGCCGGGTCAGTGAGCTTCCCCAGGTTCCCAGGCTCTGCCTCTGCCCGCCTTCACCTGCCAGCCCCTGTCCGTCTTAATCACTCGGAGGTCTGCTTCTGAAAGGACCTGAGGTGGAATGGGGCGTCTAGACCGCTGGGTCTCCCGGGAGGGGGGGTGCTGTTTAGATTCCAGGGAACGTGGTAGGTGATGTTCCCTGCCCCAGAGTGACTCCCCTGCGAGTGGCCCAGTGGGACGGGCTGGCGGCCTGGAGTTTCTATCAGCTCTCCCGTGGGGGGGAAGCACCAGCCAGGTTCCCAGGATGGGGGGTGGCCCAGCCCCAATGCAGTCACTGCCGCTTCCTGAGACTGTCAAACCCGTGGGCTTGGCCTGTGCTGCCGTGTCCTCTGCAAAGGTCAAGATGCGGGGTGTGGCCGGCCGGCTCCTGAGGGCAGGGCGGGCTGGACCACCTCGGGCGGGCGGGGTTTTTCCTTTTCCTGAGCGGTGTCTTCTGGGAGCAGACAGTGCCTCTTGCGGGGGGAAATGGCCATTTCGGTTTGGGGGGGTGCGGCTGAGTGAATGCAGGACTCGGGCTGCCGCTTCTCCTCTCCCCCCAGTGCTTCCCACCGGCCTCTCCTTAGGCACCTGGAGTCTGCCCGGCCTCCCTCCACCGAAGCCTCGGGTGAGTAGCTGCAACAAACACCTGTGCTCTGGGTTTAAAAACAACCTCCCTTACCCCCTTCCCCCCGCAAAAAAAAACCCCCCACCCCACAAAAACACAACCCCTGAGGCTTTCTGTCAGGCCAGCTCCAGACTCCCTGGCGGCCAGCAGCCCTACCGAAGGGCCTTGATCTTCTCAGGGAAATACCCCTCCCACAGCCAAGAGCCCCCTCTTCTCTCTCTACCCCTCCCACAGCCAAGAGCCCCCTCTTCTCTCTCGGAGCGGGACCAGCCCCGCTCTCGGCCTCGCCCTTCCTACTGGTCTCCAGGTGTTTCTACGTCTTAGGTAGATCCTTTCTTGGTCCGTCTCCTCAGCTGGACCCCAGTTGGTTATTCCGAGTGCATGTCCCCCAATTTAGTTTTATTTCCAGTCTGGTCCTGGGAGGGGGTGCGAGAGAGGCCTGCCTATGTGTGTATGTGATGTATCACGTTTATGGATTTGCGGATATTGTACCCGCTTTGCACCCCTGGGATAAATCCCACTTGCTCGTGGTGGGTAATCTTTTTAATGTGTTGCTGGATCCGGTCTGCTAATATTTTGTTGAGGATTTTAGCATCTATGTGCATCAGGGATATTGGCCTGTAATTCTCTTTCTTTGTGGCGCCTTTATCTGGTTTTGGAATTAGGCGAATGCTGGCTTCATAGAAAGAGCTTGGAAGTGTTCCTTCCTCTTGGTTTTTTTTTTTTTAATAGTTTGGGAACTAACAGGTGTTAGTTGTTCAGTGAATGTTTGGTAAAACTCCCCTGTGAAGCCGTCTGGACCAGGACTTTTGTTTGCTGGGAGGTTTTTGTTTTGTTTTTTTAAATTTTTATTTCTGCTTCAATTTCATCAGTAGTTATCGGCCTATTCAGGTTTTCTGATTCTTCCTGGTTGAGTTTTGAAAGATTGTATTTTCCCAGCTTGTTGGAATAGAGTTGTTCATAGTATTTTCTTACAATCCTTTGTATTTCTGTGGGGTCAGTTGTTACTTCACCTCGTTCGTTTCTGATTTTATTTATTTGGGTACTCTCTCTTTGCTTCTTGATGAGTCTGGCTAAAGGTTCATCAATCTTGTTTATCTTTTCAAAGATCCAGCTCTTGGTTTCATTGATTTTTGCATTTTTTTTTTTTTTAGTCTCTGTCATTTATTTTTGCTCTGATCTTAATTATTTCCTTCCTTCTACTTGCCCTAAGCTTTTATTATTGTTCTCTTTTTAATTCTTTAAGTTGTAGGGTTAGATAGTTTATTAGAAGCTTTCCTTGTTTTGTGAGGTAGGCCTGTACTGCTATGAATTTCCCTCTCAGGACTGCTTTCACCGTGTCCCAGAGATTTTGGGTGGTTGTGTGTTCATTTTCATGTTTCCAGGAAGTTTTTGATTTCTTCCTTGATCTCTTTGGTAACCCATTCATTGTTTAATAACATGCTATTTAGCCTCCATGTGCTTGAATGTTTTTGAGTGTTTTTACTGTAGTTGATTTTTAATTTCATGCCATTGTGATCTGAGAAGATGCTTGGTATGATTTCAATCTTCTTGAACTTGTAGAGGCTTGTTTTGTGTCCTAACATGTGGTCTGTCTTTGAGAATGACGCATGTGACTTGAGAAGAATGTATATTCTGCAGCTTTAGGGTAAAGTGTTCTATATATGTCCATTAAATCCATCTGATCCAGTGTGTCTTTTAGAGTCTCTGTTTCCTTGTTAATTTTTTTGTCTAGAACAGTGGTCGGCAAACTCATTAGTCAACAGAGCCAAATATCAACAGTACAACGATTGAAATTTCTTTTGAGAGCCAAATTTTTAAAACTTAAACTTCTTTTAATGCCACTTCTCCAAAATAGACTCGCCCAGGCCGTGGTATTTTGTGGAAGAGCCACACTCAAGGGGCCAAAGAGCCGCATGTGGCTCGTGAGCCGCAGTTTGCCCACCACGGGACTAGAAGATCTATCCAGTGAAATCAGTGGGGTGTTAAAGTCCTCTACTGGAAAACCAAGATGGCGGCATAGGTTAAACACCTAACCTGCAGCCGGGCACAACAATTTCAAAAATACAACTAGAGGTCAGAACGGACATCGTCCAGAACCACAGGAAAGTTGGTGGACTGAAATGCCCACAGCTGGGGAGAAGGAGAAGGCCGCGGGGACAGTCGGGGAAGCCGTAAAAGCCTGAGGTATGGAGAAACGGGCGGAGACACGAGCACATGCGCCTGCGGGGAGGATGGAACCGGAGAGGAGGGGGCGGCTGATGACCTGGCCGGAGTTCACTGGCAGGAAGGAGATAAAGGCTCCGGAGTGTGCTGAGCACCGGCTCCGATTGCACTGAACCCCATTCCGGGCGAAACCCTGGGAAACTCACTAACTTTTGCAACTCCGCCGCCCCCGCAGGCCGCCCGGCCCGGGACGCTGGGGACGCCGCCGCAGCGGCGGCACCCGGAGCCCGGCAGCCTCCCAGCACCCGTCCCCGCCGCGCAGCCCCCACTCGCCTGGTGCCGCGGGCCGCGCGCCCCGCACACCGGACGGAGGCCCGGGCGCCCTCTCCGTGCACCTCCCGGCGGCGCTGGACTTCAGTAGAGTTGACTGAATTCAAGGGATTAAGAAGTATAAATTGGAGGGACGCCGCGGCGGCGACGTCCGGAACACGGCGATGGCGGTGCCTGGAGCTCGGCGGCCGCCCAGCGCCCGTCCCAGCCGCGCGGCCCTTGTGCGCCTGGTTCCGCGGGACGCGCGCACCGCGCACCGGACGGAGGCCCGGGCGCCCTTTCCGTGCACCTCCCGGCGGCGCTAGACTTCAGTAGAGTTGACTGAAATGAAGGGATTAAGAAGTACAAATCGGGAAGTTTGAAAAAGATGGCGGCGGAGGTTAAAGGCTGTTCTGTTGCCTCGCACCCAGCGAAATCGGAGGGGATGAGGTGTGGAGGTGCGTGGGTCTGGCTGGTGGCGGGGGAAAGGGGCTTTTGTTCCAAACCTAAGGGAGATTAGCTCTCCATCACCCTGAAACCCATCTTCTGGTGAACCCCGGGAGACCCAGATGCCTGCGGGGAGAGGCGGGACTCTTGCAGAGGTGCGCCCAGCAATCAGTGTTTGCTGCGCTAGAGTGCGGAACGAAGGGACTTAGATACGTGGAAGGCAGAAGGACCAGACTCACAGCCATCTCGGCTCGCCGCACCATGGCCTGTTGGCGCCCTGAGACCCCGCCCCGCCCTGGGACCCGCCCCGCACGTTTTGAAGACCTGCCCCGCAAGTCTTGCAGGCACACCTGCGCCCCAAGCAACGGCTTATGCATGTGGGTGGACTGCCCTCTGGCAGCGGACCAGATGATCTGCTGTTCTAGTCGGACTGCTCCAGGGCCACTCAGACAGGAGGAAGAAACTACAGTTTTTGCTGTAATCCTTGCTGAGTGCCTAAGGCAGTAGCTGATCTACACCCCATTGGAGACCCAGAAACGAGGGCATCTAGTGGTCTGTGGGAGATGACACCAGATTTCAACCACGTGCATAAGGGACACATTCAACGGGAATATTCAGTGAGCGCCAAAGCTTTGCTGCACCAAGACCCGGCCCATAAACGTGTCTCCTGCACAGCAACTCTTCCTTTATAGACAAAGAGAGCCCCCCCAGTGACACCAACAACAATCAAGACTTAACTATACAAAGGAGGACCAAGATGGAGGCATAGGGCGGAAGCCTGATTGTTGCCTACCACAACAACTTTGAGACTACGACAAGAGAGCAGAGCATACACCATCCAAGACCACCATAGGGCTGGCTGAGTAGATGCTCTACAACTAGAATAAAAGAGGGGTATGTGGGATGATGCTGATGCCGGTGACCCAAAGACCACACTTTAAGAACTACGGCTCAGGCGACACAAAAGAACTATGGCTCAGGCGATACAACAGCGGCCTGGAACGTGCTCGGCACAGTTCCCCCGGCGGTCTCCGGCTGAGGGGACGGCTCCACTGGCAGCCAAGCACGGACAGACGAGCCCCTATGAGACATGGGGTGGGAGACTCCGCGCTTGCTGACCTCTGAGTCCGTCAAGAATCTCAACGCCCCGGAAGCAGCCAGGTGCGCATGCTCGGCGACCGGCCACCGATGCAGACCCAAGGGCCGACGCAGCGACGCCAGACTGGCCCACCGCCATGCACCGGGTGCACCGGAGCTTCGCCGAGCCGCCGCCCGACGAGTTCTGCAGCAGCCATACTGGAGCTCTGGAAGGATGGCCAGGGGAATTGCTGAGGGGGGATTGACCGGCAGGAATTGGGATCGGGAAGACGGGCCCCGCTGAGACCCGGGTGCGGGCGGGGTTGCGCGCCTCTGGGCTCGGGTGTGGTCACACGCCTCTGGGTATAAGTGAGGCCTCACGTCCCTGGGTCTAGGTGAGGCCACATGCCCCTGGGTCCAGGTGAGGCCGGACTCCGGGTCCGGGTGAGGCCAAGTGCCCCTGGACCCGGATGACGCTGGATCCCGTGCCCGGGCGAGGCCAAGCGCCCCTGGGTCTGGGAGAGCCCACACACCCCTGGGTCCAGGCGAGACCATGTGTCCCTGGATCCGGGTGAGGCCGTGTGCACCTAGGCCCGGGTGAGCCCAAGTGGCCCTGGGTCTGGGAGAGGCCAAGCGTCCCTGGGTCCGGGCGAGACCATGCGTCCCTGGATCCGGATGAGGCCTCGTGCACCTAGGCCCGGGTGAGCCCAAGTGGCCCTGGGTCTGGGAGTGGCCAAGCGTCCCTGGGTCCGGGTGAGACCATGCGTCCCTGGATCCGGGTGAGGCCTCATGCACCTAGGCCCGGGTGAGCCCAAGTGGCCCTGGGTCTGGGAGAGGCCAAGCGTCCCTGGGTCCGGGTGAGACCATGTGTCCCTGGATCCGGGTGAGGCCTCGTGCACCTAGGCCCGGGTGAGCCCAAGTGGCCCTGGGTCTGGGAGAGGCCAAGCATCCCTGGGTTCGGGTGAGACCATGTGTCCCTGGAACCGGGTGAGGCCTCCTGCACCTAGGCCCGGGTGAGCCCAAGTGGCCCTGGGTCTGGGAGAGGCCAAGCGTCCCTGGGTCCAGGTGAGACCATGTGTCCCTGGATCCGGGTGAGGCCTCGTGCACCTAGGCCCGGGTGAGCCCAAGTGGCCCTGGGTCGGGGAGAGGCCAAGCGTCCCTGGATCCGGGTGAGACCATGTGTCCCTGGATCCGGGTGAGGCCTCGTGCACCTAGGCCCGGGTGAGCCCAAGTGGCCCTGGGTCTGGGAGAGGCCAAGCGTCCCTGGGTCCGGGTGAGACCATGCGTCCCTGGATCCGGGTGAGGCCTCGTGCACCTAGGCCCGGGTGAGCCCAAGTGGCCCTGGGTCTGGGAGTGGCCAAACGTTCCTGGGTCTGGGTGGGACCATGCGTCCCTGGATCCGGGTGAGGCCTCGTGCACCTAGGCCCGGGTGAGCCCAAGTGGCCCTGGGTCTGGGAGAGGCCAAGCGTCCCTGGGTCCGGGTGAGACCATGTGTCCCTGGATCCGGGTGAGGCCTCGTGCACCTAGGCCCGGGTGAGCCCAAGTGGCCCTGGGTCTGGGAGAGGCCAAGCGTCCCTGGGTCCGGGTGAGACCATGTGTCCCTGGATCCGGGTGAGGCCTCGTGCACCTAGGCCCGGGTGAGCCCAAGTCGCCCTGGGTCTGGGAGAGGCCAAGCGTCCCTGGGTCCGGGTGAGACCATGTGTCCCTAGATCCGGGTGAGGCCTCGTGCACCTAGGCCCGGGTGAGCCCAAGTGGCCCTGGGTCTGGGAGTGGCCAAGCGTCCCTGGGTCTGGGTGAGACCATGCGTCCCTGGATCCGGGTGAGGCCTCGTGCACCTAGGCCCGGGTGAGCCCAAGTGGCCCTGGGTCGGGGAGAGGCCAAGCGTCCCTGGGTCCGGGTGAGACCATGTGTCCCTGGATCCGGATGAGGCCTCGTGCACCTAGGCCCGGGTGAGCCCAAGTGGCCCTGGGTCTGGGAGAGGCCAAACGTTCCTGGGTCTGGGTGATCCCATGTGTCCCTGGATCCGGGTGAGGCCTCGTGAACCTAGGCCCGGGTGAGGCCACGTGCCCCTGGGTCTGGGAGAGGCCAAGCGTCCCGGGGTCCGGGAGAGACCATGTGTCCCTGGATCCAGGTGAGGCCTTGTGAAACTACGCCCAGGTGAGGCCACGTGCCCCTGGGTCTGGGAGAGGCCAAGCGTCCCTGGGTACGGGTGAAGCCAGATCCTGGGTCCGGGTGAGGCCTTGCGCCCCTGGATCCATCCGGGTGAGGCTGGGTCCCAGGCCCGGGTGAGACTACGCGCCCCTTGGGTATGGGTGAGGCCACGTGCCCCTTAGTCCAGGTGACGCCGTGCCCCTGGGTTCGGCCGAGACCAAACCAGAGGGAGTCGGACCTCCATTACCACCATTTGTCCACCATCCAGAGCTGAGGGGTCAGTGCTGACATGTACACATAAGGAACTACTGGTCATCGAAATTGGGTCTCAAAAGAACTGTTGGTCCAGGGGGAAGCTCGCTACAGATTGATTCATTTGCCTGTCAGCATAACTATTATTGCTCATCTCACATTCAGTTCTTATTAGTATATATCTAGTGACATTTGATCTTGTTCATCTAGAGGAAATGATGAACAACATAGACTGAGGAACAAGAACAGAACCAGAAGTAAGGAGGCATCAATTGGACTATCGGGCCTCAGAGGGAGGATAGGGGAGGGTAGGGGGAGGGTGGGGGGAGGGGGAGAGTTCAACCAAAGGACCTGCATGCATGCATATAAGCCTATCCAACGGTTAAGTTCAACAGGGGATTGGGGCCTGCGTGGGGAGAGGGGTGGGATGGGAATGGGGGGATGAGGACAAATATGTGACACCTTGATCAATAAAGAAATTAAAAAAAAAAAAAAAAAAAGAAAAAAAAAATAAAGTCCTCTACTATGACTGTATTGCTGTCAATCTCTCCCTTAAACTCCTTCAGAAGTTTTCTTTATGTATTTAGGTGCTCCTATATTGGGTACATATATGTTTACCAGGGTTATATCCTCTTGTTGGATCAATCCCTTTAGTATTATGTAGTGACCTTCTGATGATGGCCTTCATTTTGAAGTCTATTTTGTCAGATATGAGTATTGCTACCCCAGCTTTTTGTTGTTTCCATTTGCATGGAAAATTTTCCCCATTCCTTCACTCTCTCCTGTGTGAGTCTTGTAGACAGCATATATTTGGGTCATGCTCTTTATTACTACTATATCATTCTTCATTTCTGACTGGTCAATTTTCATAATTTCTATATCTTTTCTCATGCTGTTGAGTATCCTGGAATAATGATACATTTCTTTATTTCATTTAGCTCTTCTTTTGGAGAATTCTCTTGTTCTTACATTTGAGGCTTGTTTTTTTTTTTTTTTTGTCCCCCTGTGTTGGCTGCCTGTTTGGGTTTGTTTCTACGTATTAGGTAGATCTGCTGTGACTCCCAGTCTTTTTGGAGGTTCTCTGGTGCAGGACAATGCTAGGTGCTGTTTGTGACTGGCCCTGAGCACCCCGTTCGAAGCCATCAGCAATCCACAGCTTGTGACTCGTCTGCTGGGGCTGGAGGCCTTTGGAAAGGACTGAGATGTGTATCAAGGTCTGCTTTTCCCAGTCCCAGGTCCAGAAGCAGATAAGGCAAAGACTCAAAGCCTCCAGAGATCCGCCTCTGCCTGCAGGCTGGTTGTTATTCTGAGCCTCTGAATGAGCCTCAGGCTGTAGACCACAGCAAGGCCTAGTCTCCGCAGGTGGGGAGGCCTAGTCTCCGCAGGTGGGGCGAGAGGTTTTCCAGAAGCTGCCTGGATGGTCAAGTTCTGCCCAAGAAAGAGTTCTGCAGTGTGGGGGAATGCCTCAGCACAGAATACTGAGCCCCGCCTTCTGAGCTCCAACCCCAGAGCCCTCAATCCTGGACTCTCCTCGCACAGCTCCAGTCCACTCTACCCTCCCTCTGCTGGAGCCCAAGGTGAGTGGCTGCACATGACATTTTGTGCGTTCGCCCTTTAAGAGAGTGCCCGCATTTCCAGCCATCTCTCCCTGGCAGACAGCAACCCTGCTGCTTTTCACAGCCAGCTGTTCTGTGGGCACCTTTCTTAGTTCTGGTGCTCTGGGCTGGGGAGCCCAGCTTGGGGTGTAGACCCCAGAGTTCTCAGTGGGAACCCCCCCCCAGCTGAAATCATCCCCCCAGAACTTCAGCTGCTGTCCGTGGGCGCCTGGCCAGCCCTCTTGCACCTTGGGACTTCCTACTAGTCTCTGTGCCGCCTCCACTTTCCGTCCTCGGTTATCAGGGTTCTCTCCAGCGAGTCTGCAGTTGATTATGTAGAATGGTTTTTCTATATTTTAGTTGTGACTCCAGTTTGGCCCTGGGAGAGTGTCAGTGTAGGTTCCACTTAATCGGCTGCCATTTTGGAACCCCACCGAGTCCTTTTTAAATAAATGCAAGTGATCATAAAAAGCCAAGCATCTGTCATTCTTCGTGGTCGATTATGGGATGCCCTTTTCTTAAGAGCAAGTAACAGGCAATCATATCCTTTCTCACCACTTCAATTCCACAAACTGCTGAGGTGCAACGTTCCAGTCTGGACAGAGACCCACAAGAGGAAACCACCCAGGGAATATGCTCCGAGGTAGGAAAATCTCAACTGCGGTTGACAAGTTGATGGAGGCTCAGTGTTCCCGGCCACACAGTGATAAGTGGTCCCACACAGTATTGTCTGTGGTCACAATATTTTCCCATTAAAGTTCCTCCTACTCCATCGGAATGAATATCTACCCATTTTCCCTTTGCTTCCTTTATGTTTGTAGCGATCACTAACTCTTCCCTCCTCATTCGACTGCTGGTCAGTTCTGTTTGTCACGTGGCCAAAGGTAGTGTGTCATTCTTCTGATGTAACTTCCAGTGGAGCCCCCTCTCCCGAGATCCTCAGGCCCTGGCCACCCGCCATGCTCGCTGCCCCACTGGCATTCTGGGTCTCATGCCTGGAATCAGTGTCTTCCTTCTGTTGGGTTTAGCCTCTTGTGTGGGCGGAGCACACCCTTCCGCATTTACAGAGAAAGGTGCACGAACGGTCAGATGTGTGATCTCTGGCTTGTGTGCTGTTGTTGCTTTGATATCTTCTTAGTTGGCCCACACTGGGGTTGATGGCTTGATTGGGTTTGGAAATGGCGTTGAGAATAGTTTTATTCCCAGTCCCTCTCTGGAAGCATACCCTGGGAACTGGGCAGAGTGGTTGGCCTTGCAGAGAAGCACTGGGGGTTAGGGATGGTATGGGGCTCCCTTGTTCACTATGCAACTTTTTGTGCTGTTTGATTTTTAAAAATTATGTGTAGACACTGTTTTGTAGAGTGATGTGGTACATACCTACAGTGGACTACTACTCAGCTATACGAAGATTGTCATTTGTGACAACATGGATGGATTTTGAGAGTATTAAGAGTATTGTGCTAAGTGAAATAAGTCAGATGGAAAAGGACAAGAACTGTATGATTTCACTCATATGTGCAACAAATGAGCAAACAAACGAAAAAACAAGCTCATCGATATAGACAACAGAATGATGGTTGCCAGAGGGTGGAAGATAAGAGGGTAAAAGGGGTCAAATATAAAGTGACAGAAGGGGACTAGACTTTGGGTGGTGAACACACAATAGTGTATACAGATGTCAGATTATAATGTTGTACACCCGAAACTTATATAACGCCATTTAACAATGTTACCCCAATACATTTAATACAAATTTAAAAAAAATTAAGACATTAGAAAACACGGTAAATACAAAGGACTTAAATTATCCCTCAATTTATCATGCATTACATTATATTTACCATTGTTTGAGCCATGTCAGCAATACATTCAGTGCAATGCAATGATTTTTAAGGGAGTTTTCTCTAGACTATGCCAATGTGTAAACCCAGATATAATGACCATAATTGCATGATATAATGTTATCTCAGATATTAAAAAAAAAAAACCTAATGAAGATTTGAAAATTTTAGGGAAAGGCTGTACAGCAAAAACAAATTTGGGCCACCACAGGTTGAATTACACTGGTTTCAGTCTTCCCACGTGGCTCAAAGCTGGCCTTAGTAACTACTTCCTTTGTTGTCTCTTTCATGCACCCAAACTATGAGGAGGAACTCCCTTCGCCAAGGAGATATTTAAAACTAGAACGTTAAAAAGGCTGGCCAAAATGTCCCCGTTAGTACACAGCAGAGCTCAGACGCAGATGCAGGACTAACTCCAAAGCCTGCTCTCTCACTCGGTGCGTCTGCCTTGGAGAAGCTCACGGTCTGAACCATCAGAGACCAGAGGGAGTGCAGCCACCTCAGGGTGATGCTGGCCTAGAACCAGGGAGGCATCCGGTGTCTCAGCAGATGGTGGCTCTGGTGGATGACACTTGACCCCCAGAATCTCCTACTTATTCAAGATGCTAAGACCCATGGGAATGAAATGCCACTCTGGGAGGCGGGAGGAGGGAATTCACCCCTGGTTAAAGTAGTTTTACCCAGATGTAACTGAGGTGACCCTAAATTATCAATGACTATTCTGCGAGGAGGGGTCAGGGAGAGCTTGAGATAGAAATGAAATTCAGACATAACAAACCAATAAAAATAAGGAACGATACCTCTGCAGCTCACCTAAGCTTTGTGGATTGAGACACTGGCGCTTTGAGGGCTCTAGCTAAATGCCAGGCTCTGTGCTGAATAATTTATACTGATTAGACCATTTAATAATAACAGCCGAATGGGTTGTCGACGATGATTGTTTTAGACGCGCTCAACTAGTAAATGGGGGAATCAGGTGTGTGGGGATTTCTAAGGTTCATTTCCCTTTATTTTGAATGACGAAGAAACAAAAAGTAGAGTCAGATACGCATCAAACTATTTTAGTTTATTCACTGGCTGCTGTGGTTGAGAGAATGTGTTTTGGGCCTGAGCCTGAACTTCCATCTTCATGCTCCTTCATCCATTACTTCTTCAAAGTCTAGCCTTCATCCACCTCTCCAAAGTCTAGACCTTGCCACAGGTTAGGATCCCCAGGAGATCCCTGAGATGGAGATTTCTGTGCAGGGGGTGACTGGGGGGGTGATAGGAAGCTGACTCATCTATGAACTAAACCTAGCCTTTTACCTCCTCTTGGGCAGATAATAAGGGGCAATTCTCACCCATGTGGCCACAGGAGTGAACTGAAGGAGAAATGCTGATATATTAGTAACAGAGGTCAATGACCTGAGAGTCTAGGCCACCTACTGGTGCAACTCACGTGTGCATTCTGGTCCTGTGGTGCCTCCTCGGCAGGTTCCACTTCTGTTGTAAGTTATTTGCTGATTGCTTGCCTGACCTTATGAGTTTACAGGTCTGGACAAGACCCAGGCCATGACGGGCGGTTACCGCTGGAGGGTCATGTGGTGTCCATGGTCAGCAACTCGGTCTCTATCAGGACCCAGGGCCAGACAAACACTGTATTTCAAGCAGTGTATATTTCTCGGCTGCTGTTGGCCTGCTCTTGCTCTAGAACCCCAGGGGTCGGCACTGGGCCTCTCCTGCTGGGGCTTGTCCCAGTGGCTCCTGGTGTAATTCCCACCGCAGATGTATGGAGGTCTACCAGCCAGTGCGGGCCAAGCAACCGGCCCACGGCCCCACAGCCTGGACCTACTGCAGCGCCCTTTCCTCTCTGGGCTTCACTGAGAGGTGGCACCTGCCGTGCCACACAGCAGATGTGGTGAGCAATGGTCCCAAGTTTGGAATGTGCTACCTCCAGAACCCTGAGTGGTCCCCCAGGCCTGTGCCTCCTTCTCAGAGGCAGGAGGCATAAGAGGCACTAATTCGTCAGACCGTTGGGCCCTTACAAATGTATTGATACCCTGGATCCCCATAGCTTTTGTCTCCCACCTTCTGAGCACATATGTCTTACAAAGACCTCCAACACACTTGCCACTTTTGTCCATTCACTCTGCTTAACGTGCCCTCTATAGAGCTAGTAGTCCACTGTGATGTTCTGAACAACATCCAGATGGTCCAGGTCTTCTCAGATTATATTATAACAGAGGGCGGGAGAACTAATACAGCCCTGGGAAGAGTATAAATAAATACCGTTATCCACCCCATCTATAATAATAAAAGCATAATATGCTAATTAGACCAGACGTCCTTCCGGATGACCTTCTGGATGAAGCTGGGGCTGTGAGGGAAGCCTGGGTTCCAGATGCTAGAGGGAAGCCGGTGCTGGCAGCCGGGGGAAGGAAGGCCTACTCTTGCACGAATTTCGTGCATCGGGCCTCTAGTTTATCAGAAGGATAAACTGCTTCTGATCCCCCTTCCTGATAAAGATGGACAACCATGCATCCATCAAACCAGCATGCCTCGTCTGTGCTAATCGGCTCTGGAAAAGAGACCGCATCTGCCGCAACAGCTGTATTTGGGGCTACGGCCTGGTTGAGTTTGCAGGAGTTCACCGTTCCCTTCCCAAACCACTATGAATTGGAAGGGGCCCCGTTAGTGAATGAAATGGGGGAGGTGATGGACTCTACCGCTCCCCTCAGTGGCCTTTAAAGGCCTGTCCTTTCTCCTAGGAAACGTGTTTTTTTGTAATTTATTGTCTAGACCGGAATTCAGTTTCATGTTTCACTTGGCCTTCCTTACTGTGATGGTTCTAGCCACAGGCCAAGGAACCCAGGTGTGATGGACCAGTGTCCTGGGCTGCCACACACAGAACCACAGCTGGGGCCTACCCAGCGGAAGTCTGTGGTCTCAGTCCTGGAGGCCGGAAGTCCATGATCAAGGTGTCAGGAGGGCTGGTTCCTCCTGAGGCTGTCAGGGAGAATCTGTCCCATCCACTCCCCCAGCTCCTGCTGGTTGCTGGCCGTCTCGGGGTTCCTTGGCTATAGAAGCATCACCCCATCTCTGCCTTCATCGTCACATGGCATTCTCCATGTGTGTCCCGGTGTCCAAATTTCTCTCTCTCTCTCTCTCTCTCTCTCTCTCTCTCTCTTAATAAGGACAACAGTCCTATTAAATTAGGGCCCATCCCAGTGACCCCATTCTAACTAATTCCATTTGCAGCACCCCATTGCCAAACAGGGTCACATTCTGAGACACTGGGGATTGGGACTTCAACACCGAATTTTGAAGGAAACACAATTCAACCGATACATGTGGGCTTTGTCATCCACCACGTCCGTCTGTTCCAGTTACGCCTGGAGGACAGGGACATGACCACGGGGAGAGTGTGGACCTGCTGGACCGGCGCCCCGCCTGCCTTTGTTATCAACCCGAGCCTGTCCTCGCTCCCACACGAGCACCTGATGGCGCTTGGATGCCTGGTCCTAACACCGGCAGGTGTCCCCTTTCCTCCCTGTGCAGCCACCCACTGAGTGGCTGGGCCTCCCGGTGGGGAAGGACCGGGAATAATTACCAGGCACATTTGCTGTCGTGTTGAGGTCCTTCCTCCTGAGAGCCCAGTGTCCCCTTCAGTCAATGGCTTCAGCCTGAGAACTGGCTCAGGTGCAGAAACTGGGCCTCCAGGGGGGACGGAGGGGGACAGAGCAACAGCAAAGTGCTGGGAGCAGAGGCCTCACCAACCCCCAGCTGGGGAGGTGGAGTGGCCCCTCAGGGGTGTCCTGAATTGAGGCCTGGGGTGGGGCCTTTGTCTCTCCTTGGGGGCATTGGTATGGCTGCCCTCGGGAGGGGAGCGAGGCAGCTCCCTTTGGCCGAGGGCCACTCCAGGGAACATGCTAAACTGCGAGTCACACAGGCAACACTCCTGGTGGCTGGGGGCCCCTGGGTGATCACTCCAGCCTCCACGGTGGGCCTCCTGGGAGAGGAGGCATGTGTACAGTGCAGCGCAGATCCCAACCAACCCCGGAAAGGAGCCCGCCCTGCCTGTGTCCTGACAGTCCCACAGCCCAGACCTACTTCCCAGGAAAGAGTTTAAGGTCCCAGGCCCAGCCCGAGCCCGAGCCCCGGTCCAGGTGCGCTTGCCCCAGAAGACAGGAATGTGCAGACCGCACAGATGTCCTGGGGCGAGGCCATCCCGAGAGTGTGCGTGAGGGGTCAGGGCCCCGCCGGGTGCCTCCCCCAGGGCTCTGCCTAGATCTCTGATCTCTCTGGATCAGCTGTGCTGGTGGGTTTGGTTATCCAGCATCCATCCTCCTCCCCCTCCTCACCTCCTCCTCCTCCTCCTCCTCCTCCTCCTCCTCCTCCTCCACCTCCTTCTCCTCCTCCTCCTCCTCCTCCTCCTCCTCCTCCTCCTCCTCCTTCTCCTCCTCCTCCTCCTCCTCCTCCTCCTCCTCGTCCTCCTCCTCCTCCTCCTCCTCCTCCTCCACCTCCTTCTCCTCCTCCTCCTCTTCCTCCTCCTCCTCCTTCTAAAATTCTTTATTGTTTAAATTCTTAAAAACAGAGACTCTCCTGGGAAAGTACTTCTCCGTGTGTGTGTGTGTGTGTGTGTGTGTGTGTGTGTGTGTGTGCGTGTGTGCGCGCGCGCGCGCCCAGGGAGTCAAGCTGTCTGCCATCCCTAGGCAGGGGCAGGCACACGACACACAGACGCTCCCTGAGACTTTAACCGTGAGGGGAATCGTCCACGGAGGGAAAAGGTGGCGGGGGCACGTTCATGCCACGGGTGGGGCCTGAGTCAAGGAGGAGAAGCCCTGCTGTGGAGACACCAGGGTCTGGTCCTGCTTCCAAGCCCAGTTCTCAGCTCCATTGTCCTTGGAGCTGCCCTGCACCCCCACATTTTGCTGGTGACCCAGGGGGAGGTGCTGTTTGCAGCCAAAGGACCTGACCTGGTCTGATGCGATGCAGCTGAGGTCTGGCCCCGAGCTGTGGGCTCCAACCAGGGCTCCGGGCACAGAACCTGAGCGAGCCAGCCGGTCCCTGAGCAGCACGTGGGCTGAGCGAGCCCCGTTCTGCGCTGCGTTGCTGTCCTGACCGCCCCGTGTTGCGTGTTCATTTAGGCTCCAGACCTGTGGTTGAGGACTTACTGCTGAGAGCGGGGTGGGTGGGGCGAGGCAAGCTTTCTGAAAAGGGACAGATTCAGATGGAGGAAGGAGTCCTTATGCCTAAATATTCCTTTCTTATGAAACTTCCTGTTTTGGTGATAAATCTAGATTTTCCTTTTCCTTTTTAAAAAAATCTTTATTGGATTTTCCTTTTTCTTATAAAGTCTGTGCTTTGGGAGTCAGTACCAGGGAGCATCGGTGTTGACCACGGACACTTAAAGTGGCTCTTCGTCTCCTTGCTGTTTCTCAGCCGCCCCTGGGACGTGATTGCGGATAATCCGGTAACGCTGGAGTCTTATTATGGCCACAACTTCATTTTGTACTAAACAATGCACACATTTGGCTAGCATGGCAAAGAGAAACATCAACTTGTTTTTCCACTTATTTATGCATTCCTTGGTTGATTCTTGTATGTGCCCCGGCTGGGGCTTGAACCCATAACCTTGCTTTATGAGGACAAAGCTCTAACCACCTGAGCAACCCGGCCAGGGTTTGTTAAGTTTCAACAAGCAAATAGGACGCCGTGTTTGAAATGCTTCTTTTCCTCTTCTGTTTTGCTGACGGACATTTTTTGAAGGGCTTTTTTATTTTTTTGGTGTGTCTTATTCAGGGAACTGAAAAATAAATGATTTAGTGTTTTTCTTGGTGCATTGGCCTGGAAAAATATTTTTGTCTTTGACCAGTTTGTTGCTTGGTGAATGCTATTTCCTGGACACAGGGTCTTAAAACCTCCTTTGAATGTGCTTTTTTCTTCACTAGAAGGGGAAAATAAAACCCTTTATTTTCATATTGAGGGTGGGATCAGCAAAAGCGGAGCTGGTAAAAATTTTAGCTTTTTATTCCAGCTGACCCCTTTTCCTCAAGAAGAGCATGTCATTCTCTCTTTTAAGACTTACAGTTGATGATTCCTGGTAAGGGCCTCTTTTTAAATGTAAACAATGATGTGCTTTTGTGTGTAACTGGGTTACATTATTCCAACTTCCATAAAGTTCTGTCTAAGCGGCTGGAGGTCCATATATTGACCTTTTTAATAAACTAGTCCATTCATGGATTCATTCATTCTCCATGGAGCGCTTACCTATGGGTGCTTTTGTTCTAGACACTAAAGATACATTGTAAGCAAATAAGAAAAGAGATCCCCGAACTTGTAGAGTATAAACAATGTTCTGGCTAATTTTAGCCTGAATTATGAAAGTAAAAAATAGTTTTATTCAAGAAGAAAATAAGGCTAAAGAATAATCACTCATAGATTTTATAATTAGTATGATCGTCTTTTTTGTGTGTTCCAGTTTTAGGGTGAACATTCATAGAATTACTGACTCATCCAATATCACATAATAAGATGGTGTGTGTGTGTGTGTGTGTGTGTGTGTGTGTGTGTGTGTGTGGACTGTGGGGAGGGAACCAACTTCATGTTATTAAAATAAAATTTTATGTGCAATTCTTACTCAGTTTATTGCCCTGCAGTGCCATCTGGTGGTCAATAAGAAGGAAACCATTTCAATTGTCACTCAGATAATTGGAATAGAAACGTTTCATCCATGTACCTGGGATGAAAATGTCATGTATTACCCAAACTTCAATAGTTTGGACGTAAAAAGGAAACCTATGAGGGACTTCCCAGGAGCAACAGGCATAAAGTTAGATTGTCAAAGAAAGGCAAACCTACACTCGATACAAGAGTAATAATTATACTGAGCATTTATATGATGCACCAGTGCTTTCCATGTTATTTCATAAAATCAACACAGTACACAAGTGAAAGGTACATGTGATTTATCCTCATTTTATTGGTGAAGACCTGGGGCATGAAAGTTTTCCAGGTAAACTATAGGGCGTTCGGTCAATTTCAGATAGTCAACACATATTTTTTCAGCACAGTAGGTCCTTGGGTTACGTCGGAGATCCGTTCCTACGGCGTGACTTAATGCGATTTTCTCCGTAAGTCGGAACCCACCTACATAAGCACCTACGTCACTCACATGGAGCACAGACACAGCAGTAATGACGTGAAACAGTGAAAACAATTTAAAAGAAAGATAACAATTCCTGACCTTTACTTGTGGTAAATAATAAAAAACATAAAGCACATATGTACATACGTCGAAATGACGGAACCTTTTTTTTATAAATAAATGGGAGATGGCGACGTAACCACGAAATGACGTACGTCGAGTCCCACGTAACCCGAGGACTGCCTGTCTGTCCCGAATATTCACATAAGCAATGAATAATTTGTAGCAGAAGTAGATCCCATGCGATATTTGAGACATTTTCATACCAGGTGGTCTGTTTTTGTTTGTTTCCTTCCCCCTCAGTCTGGCAACCCTCGCTCGGGAGGTGAGGTGCGATCACGTAGACAGTAAGGATGGAGCCGGCGTGGACAGCAGCTCTTGCTCAGAACGCAGCTCAGGCTCGCGCTGCAGGCTGAGCTTGGGGACCGGGGTCCCCTCCTGACGAGGCGCACCTTCGGGGGGGGGGGGGGGGCAGGAGCCGGGCTGTTGAACTGTGCTTCTGTTTTCCACGGTATCTGTGGCGTGGACTGTGCAGCGTGTGAAAGTGGGGACTGTCATTATGAACAGCACGTTTATGTCAAGTGAGTGAACCTCACAGAATTTTAGGGCAGAAAGTGCAGTTGGGCAAACAGGCAGAACAGAACCCAGGCCTGGAAGGTGCTGGAAGGTGCTGGAAGGGGCTGGAAAGTGCGGGAAGATTCTCCCATGGTAAAGCAGAAATGCCAGCCTGGAATCTGGGGTGCGGTGCAGTGGGTGTAACGCCTGGAGCGGCAACACGATGTGAGCCTGGGGAGCACCTGGGGACTCCTAAGGGGGCTCCATGCTCACCTCCCAACCGGCACCGAAACCGGGTGGCGCAGACGAGGGCGCACCCTGAGGCCCTCCGGCCAGGGCCCGGTGTCTGTGGCAGCCTGGCCTCGGCAGACTGGCAGCCGGTCTGAGGCTGTGAGCTGGGCCTGAGTTGGGCCCCCACTTCTAAGACCAAGTTTGGCCGGTTGCCCGCGTCAGAAATGCAGGGGGCGTGATTTTATCACAAAGGAGCAGTGCATTAGAAGGACGCTGGGTGACTCCCAGACGTCACGGACGGAGCTGGGGGCTCAGGCACAGCCAGAGCCCCACACCTGCCCCCCTCGCTGCCCCCCACGCCTCCCCGCCCCCCTGTGTGCTGCCCTTCTGTGCACATGCCACCAGGCCACGGCATGTCACGCCTCCAGCCCTGGACCAAGACTGACGTGTCCTTTGGGTCTCACGTCGGGGAATTCTCACCGGCCCCTCCCAGTCTGTGCCCACCTCTGGGCCAGCCCGCGGTGGCCTGACGAGCAAGGTGGTGAGAAGCAATGGCCGGTCCACAGCAGCCCAGGGCGGGGGGTGAGGGCGGCCCCCCCGGGGGGGGGGGGAGAGGTGCGGGGCCCCACCAATGCGCATGTCCCCTAGGGCCCGCCCTGTGGTTCTCACTGTGGCTTGTCAGCCGGCGGATGGAAGCCTCCTGTTGTGTGGCTTCCGACCGGCTTGTCTCCAGGGGCCTCTGACTCTGCAGGGGCCCGTGGGTGATGGCCCTTCACCTGGCTGGTCCCTGAGGAGGCCACAGGTTTCCCACGGGCCCCGCCTGGCCACTAGGTGGCGACAGACCTCGGAGGATGGGCTGGGTCATTCGGGTGTTCCATGCTCTGGGACATCAGAGCCCCGAGTCCCGCAGAGGGGACATCTGGGGGGACTGGAACGTCAGGCATGTCCCCAGGCAGGAATGCAGCAGACCCTTCAAGGCTGCAGGGGGGGGGGGGGGCTGCAGGAGCTGCCCGGAGGGGCTGGGGGGTGCAGGAAGCCTGCAGGGCTGGTGGGAGGGCGCTCCTTGGGGCTCTGCCGTATGGGGAGGTGGCAGCGTGGCTCCGAGGCCAAGACCCAGGCGGTCACTGTGGGGGAGGCGTCCTGGGGAAACGGTCTCCAAGGAAACCCTTTCTGGGTGAATTAATGATAACGTAGCTGTCTCCTCATTGAACATGAGCGGGGGGGGGGGGGGGGACCGGGGGTGGAGCCCTGATTCTGTGCCAGGCGCCGGTGTCATCCGGTGACAGCGCTGATGGTATCACTCAGACCAGAGGGCGAGGGCTGCGGAGCTGCCGGGAGCACATGGCGTTTCAGGGGCCAGAACTGGAACACAGTGCTCACCTGGACCGTGGGCTCCAGAGGGGGAGCTGGGGGGCAGCAGAAAGGCAGGCCTGGCTCCCGGTGCTGCGAGGCCACAGGATCCCTGCTGCTTTGTGGCTCTGTGTCCTTCTCTCTCCTCCCTTCTCCCCTTCCCCCCACCCTCCTCCTCCTCCTCTTCCTTCTAACTCCTGTGACGACCCCCCAGCTCCCAGGCTGTCACCTCCTCCTCAGGTGGCACCAGAGACTAACTAGAGTCCTGGGTTAAACCTAAGTCCGCGGGGAGTGGGCTCTGGTCAGCCATCTAGGTCCGGTCCCCGCTGCCAGCTGCCGTTCTGGGCAGAGGGCAGGCCACCAGGGTTAGAGATGGCGGCCAGGGACCAGAAAGGACGTGGACTTGGGATGCCCCTCTGGGGTGGAGAGTAGGTGGCATAAGGAGCGTGTGGTCCAGGAGATGCCTCCAAACGCGCATTCCGGAAGTTGGTGGCTCAAGCCCAGGCCCAGGTGAGCTCCTCCTTCTGGCCCCCTGACGCCTTTCCTCCAAAGGGAGCACGCTGCACAGAAGCACAGATGCCAGGAGGCAGGGGATCCTGGGAGTTCAGAGAGGTGAAGCCACTTGCCCGGGGACACGCAGCAGGCTTTTGGTTTCTCTTCTCTGCTCCTTGGAATTATCTCCCAGGCAAACTCCTTGCTCACGAATCCTTTGTTCCAGGCTCCTCCTCTTGAGAAACCCAGGCTCAGCAGCCACGGGGCAGATCTTAGCATCTCTGGTACAGGAGAGAAACCCAGTGGGCGGAGGTTAAGTAACACACCATTTGTGATGCCCGATCCACGTCCTTTCTCACTCCCTGGGACCCAGACTTTGCCCAGTAAATCTTGAATTCCCCTAATGGCATCTAGCTTTTATCTGTGAATCCGAATGTGATAGTTAGTGTTTGGTTTGGCTGCTATGGAGACCAAAACAACAGTGGCTTAGACAAAGGAGAAATTTATTTCCCTCCCCGAGAGCCTAGATGTGGGCTCCCCTCTTTGGAGAAGCTTCCAGGGCTCAATTGCTTCTGTCTTTCTCCTTGCTCTGCTGACTCTGGGTGTGCTTTACCCAGGACGAGCCATTCCCACCTCCACTCTCCAGCCGGCAGGAAGGTGGGGGAGGGGAGAAGAGAATACTGCTCTTTAAGGGCAGAATCTATTCATTTTGCCCCACAATTTGCCCCACGGCCATGCCTCGCTTCGGGGTTGTGGGGAGAGCCGGGAGATGCCGTCTGCATTGGTGCCCAGCTAAAGAGTAGGGTTCTGTGGCCACAGAAGATGGGAAAATGGATATTGGGGGACGCCAGCAGCTGTTCATGGGCACTGTTTGCACGGGGCACTGCATCAAGCTTTGCTGGGACTAGAAAGACAGACACGTGGTCGCCTCAGAATTCAGATGAGGGGGACCCCAATGGTAAAGTTTCATTCACAGGTAGAAGTCTCCAATGTGGTCCATGGAACAACTAGGGTACAGTAATGGGGGGGGGTGGATATCCCAGTATAGCCAGCCAGCAGGTTCTGGCCTGAAGAATCCACCAAATAAATACTTAAACGGAAGGGGGACGTGATGGTAATATGAAGCCAGCACAGGGCTTGAAATGCAGATCTCCATGGCTTGTGATAAAAAACCCAACAACCCACCGACTGACTGCAGTTTTGAAGGAGACGCGCCAGGCGAATGCAGGCGGAGTGGGCACACGAGAGACACTGAACCGGCAAAAGCTAACTGGGCAGCCGCGTTCTCAATGAGGGGGCGAGGCCGGCAAGCACCGGTGTCTTAGCGTCTGGGGCTGTGGAGCTAAGGACCACCCCGAGTGGCTTAGAGGGCACTGTCCCACAGTCCTGGGGCCAGCGGCAAGGCGTCAGGGTGTCGCAGGGCACGCGCCCTCTGAGGCCTGCGGGAGAGGGTGCGTCCTGCCTCGTCCAGCTCCTGGTGGCCCCAGGGGTCCCTGGTTGATGGCCTGATTTCAGTCTCTGCCTCCGCCTTCATGCGGCCTCCGCCGTGGTCTTTCCCCCTTGTCTTCCTCTATGTCTGTGGCTAGGTCCAAATTCCTCCTCTTTAAAACAAAATTTATTTTTATTGATGTCAGAGAGGAAGAGAGAGGGAGACAGAGATAGAAACATCAGTGATGAGAGAGAATCATTGATCGGCTGCCTTTTGCACGTCCCCCTACTGGGAATCGAGCCTGCAACCTGGGCATGACCCCTGACTGGGAATCGAACCGTGACCTCCTGGTTCATAGGTCGATGCTCAACCACTGAGCCACGCCGGCCGGGCTAAATTCCTCCTTTTTATAAGGCCGCCCGTCCTATTGGATTAGCGCCCACCCGAATGACAGCGTTTCAACCGGACTTCTCTGTGAAGACCTATCTCCAAACAAGGCCACACGCGGAGTCCTGAGGGGGTGGACCCCAGCATTCCTTTTTGGGGAGATACAGTTCAACCCAGAAGGGTTTGCTTGATGGATGTTCATCTCTGAAGTCAAAGCAAATTGCACTCGCATCCTAGAAACAAGCAAGGTGCCCTGCCAGGGCCGACACTGACATCCGCAGGCAGCCGAGCCCCGATTGCCAAAAAAGGGCCGAGCAGGCGCTCCTCGGCGCGCACCTGCGCTCCGTCAGGCCGGGTGACATGCCGACACAGTAAAAATAGACGAGAAGAAATTAGATGGTGATGTTCCAGCGGCACTTGATGCTTGTCTGTGCTTCGGAATTCATTGTCAGGAGACTTTTTATTGTCTTTTAAAATCCAAGTTCCCTTTCAGAGGGCGCCTTTACTTTGCTTTCTCTCCGGCCGTTCGTATGTGACCTGAATTAGGGTGTGAGCAGGACAGTAATGAAGTGAGGGCCGGGGCACCAACAGAGAGCCCCCACATTCAATGACGGCTTTCAAAAGCTTGGGCACATTTAAACGATATTTTTATTGATTTCAGAAAGGGAGAGGAAAGGGAGACGGAAAGAGAGAGAGAGAAATATCAATGATGAGAGAGAACCATTGATCGGCTGCCTCCTGCAAGCCCCCTACTGGGGATGGAGCCTGCAACCCAGGCATGTGCCCTGATTGGGAATCGAACTGTGACCTCCTGGTTCATGGGTCGACGCTCAACCCCTGAGCCAAGTCGGCTGGGCTTTGGCACATTTTGCAGCACACACCCCTCCCAGGCCTCTCGTCACCCAGAGGACAGCTGGCACCTGAGCCCCGAGGCCCCGGGCTGGGAGCCTGGTGTCTAGGACGCCTCTGTAAGCGCGGGTCAGCTCCTCCCACGCCTCATGTCCTCTCCTCACAGCCCAAACGAATCAGGGATGTGGTGGCTTTAAAACACGACCCCAAGTTCTTCGGCATTTCTCCACTGAGGGTCTGAGCCCCCGCTCCCTGAACCTGGACTCCGGGACTGCCTGGCCAATAGAACACAGTGCAGTGGCCGCAGGAAGGATTCTCAAATGACCACCAGTGACCCCCATCACTCCCCGACACGCTCAGTGTCGTGGAACCCGTGACGATGCTAGATTATGGGGCACACGGGAGACTTCCCAAGGGGGCCTCACCTAACCCCATGAGCCTTCCTACTCACGTCACCCCTAATGTGCCCACCCCCAACTGAGCTCAAACCCAGCTTCCTCAGGGGATCTGCCCCCACTGCACCCCTCCTTCAAAGATTTCTTCAGAGCCTTCACCACAACTCAAATTACAGAGTGAATATGCTTTATTTTAATTTGAACTTCGTGATTTTAAAGTAGGCTAAAAATATTAGATGAATATCTCTTTATGCTCAAACTTTGAAATAATGCAAATCTCCCAAATTCCAAAAAATAAAAAAAAACAAACCCCTCAGGATGGCACAGTCTGAGAGCTGCACTTCCCATGATTTAGGAATAGTGTGTCCACTGGCCTGGGTGGGCATCGCAGCAAGTGGTGGCCAGCAGTTTCCTGGCCCCGGAATTGGTGGGGGTAGGGGTGGGAGACCGCACCTTTGTTACGGAACTTCCGAGAGTGGATATCCTCATTATATGTGCATTGTTGATAGGACACCTGTAGGGGGTCAGAAGATGACACCCCAAAACGTGCCACTTTGGATTAAGGATTATTTTAAGATGAAGATAAATGAGAAACAACAGACATCAAAGGAACTCTGTTTTGTACCAGGAAGGGCAAAAGGATCGTAACCACTGGAGACTCTTAACAGAATCTACAGAACAAACCTTCCCCCCACAGCCTTATCTTCCATTCATCTCTCCGCGTACTCATTTCCCCACAGGTCGCCACCCCCAAAGCCCACGCTTCTTTTCCTTTGTCTTGCCACTTCTCTAAGGACTTATTATTTAAGATTATATATATTATAATTATATAAGCCCAAGTTCCAACCATCCCTTTGAGTTACTCCTCACTGATTTTCTCCCAGATGTGCGAGTGCCGCATCTGTGAATAACCTCTTGTTAACCTTTGGTTTTTGTCCTGTTACTCTTGTCTTTTGTCAATTTAATTCTCAGGGCCCAAGCCACAGCACTGAGGAGAGGAAAGGAGAGGAAAAGTTTATTTTTTCTTCCCAACACAGTCCTGGTAGTTATAACAAATGTTTGTGGAACCTCGAACTATATTCTTTGGTTGTTGTGCCAAGGCCAAGGCCAAGGCTGGGGATGGGGCTGGAAATCTTGGGAGAAAATCAGATGCAATACCGTGCCTCGAAGGCCAGTCCTTATGACCCCAAGTGCTGACTGATATTCTAAATCAGTGATGGCGAACCTATGACATGCGTGTCAGCACTGACATGCGTAGCCATTTCTGATGACACGCGGCTGCATGCCGAGGATGAAACATGTGCTGCTCCTGAGGATGAAACATTTGCGACTAGAGTCTTGGAGTTAGTTTTTTCCTCAAAGTGACACACTACCCGAGTTATGCTCAGTTTTTTGGCGAAGTTTGACACACCAAGCTCAAAAGGTTGCCCATCACTGTTCTAAATATTAGGACTGAAGCTGAGGAAATTTTTAAAAAGCACATCAAGGCAAAAAGGATTATACTGGCCTTAGATTTTTTTTTTATTCCTGTGGATCATTATTCTAAAGTTATTTGAGTTTAGTATTGTGCTAGGCCTGATGACCCTGATTCATAAGTGGCAAGGCTTGTGACTAAGATGCTATGACCCCGGTTAGATTTGTAAGATTATCAGACTAACTTATCGACTCCCTGAGCATCTGGTTTGCTCACCATTTTTCTGAACAGCTCCTAACATAGGGCTTCGTAGAAAGGGAAAAAAAATCTTTTCTCTATCCTCTTATGTCCAGTGGCTGGGGCTTGTGAATTAAAAAGTCAGATTAACTGGAGAAAAAGTTTATTTTGCATGCATATAGGACCAACAAACAAGTAATTGGCTCATTTAGTGGTTAAAGGTTTATATCCCTAATTTAGTAGGAAAAAGGGAAATGGGATGAAAAGAGGTTTCTTGAGGAAAGATAAATATATTTTTAGGAGCATGGACAGGAGGTAATAAAGTGGGAATGTTTGTCTAATGGGTACGCGTGGTCTTTCCGTCTTCAGGATCATAAACTCCCAGGAGAAGGGAGTTGGGTGGGTCTGTGCTCTCCCTCTGGGAGGAGATCCTGGGAGAAGAATAATTTATGGAAGCCCCAGTGCCCAAAATTGCTGCTCTGAGGCGTTGTTTTCCTTTCATCTGTTGGATCTCAAATGTCTTCAGCTTAAAATAATCTTTCTGCCAAAGTGACTATTTTGGGGTGCTATATTCGGATCTCCTTCCACCGGAAGAGGCAGCAGTTCCCACTTATTTACTTCAGGGTCTCATTCTAAATACATAATCCTCATTTCTGTTGGTACCTGTATCTGTGTAGATGCCCTTGACCCTGAGTCCCTCACAAGATTAAAATGTAATGGGGACCATCAAACATCAGAGGGAAGGTAGGGGAGGGTGGAGGTGAGGGGGAGAGATCAACCAAAGGACTTGTATGCATGTACATAAGCCTAACCAATGGACACAGACAACAGGGGGATGAGGGCATGAGTGGGGGATTGAAGGGGGTAATGGGGGAATAAGGACACATATGTAACACCATAATCAATAAAGAAATTAAAAAAAAAAAAAAGTAATGCGGGAGCCCAGCAGGCGTGGCTCAGGGTTGAGCATCCATCTATGGACCAGGAGGTCAGGGTTCGATTCCCTGTCAGGGCACATGCCTGGGTTGTGGGCTCCATCCCCAGCGTGGGGCATGCAGGAGGCAGCTGATCAATGATTCTCTCGCATTATTGATGTTTCTTTCTCTCTCTACCTCTTCTTTCCTCTCTGAAATCAAGAAAAAAATACTACAGAAATGTAATGGGAAGACAAGCCAGGTACTGAAAAAGAACCTCGTAAGAGCGGACAGTTCAATATGGGGCTGCTCACCGGGACTTAGGGCGATGGCTTTTTCCAGAAATTGTCACACCGCTCAGAACGGCCCAGTTCCTTTGTTTATACCTGAGGGGCTGGGCGTGGGGCCTGGGAGGCCCCAGCAAACTTCCTACATAACAGCTCGGAGCTGACATTCTCAGGAAGCTGATTCACTCCTCAAGGTGGCCACCGTCCAGGGCTCTGCACCCCAAGGACTCCCTTGTTTTTCTTTCACAAAGAACCCGTTCTTGTGCGTGTGGAGGTGCCGCCGGCAGGGAACCGGCTTCACCAGTCCCTGGCCTTGCCAGAGGCCACAGGGCGCAAGGTTGGCTGGGCTGCGTCCTGGGGCGGCAGGGCCTGGCAGCCTGCAGCCGGTGGCGGAGGACAGCGGGGGGGCCCGACGGTCTGGGCTCGGCAGGACTTGGAAAGGCCCCGAGGAGGAGCAGGCCCTGCAGGCCGAGCCAAGCCAGGTCCGTGCCGGCCCCAGGCCTTGGCATTCCTGGGCCGGACTTCCTGGGCTGCTGCTGGGGGCTGGCTAATGATTACCAGGAAACATGCTGGCACGCCCGCACCTTCGGGGAGCGAGGGCCCGCGGCTGGCGGAGGCTGCCTCTGCGTTCAGAGCCTGGCCTGTGACGTGACAGCCCTTTGGTGAGGAACTTCCTGCTCAGGGCCGAGCCCGGGTCAGGGTTCTCTGTGGCTGATTGAATTGTTCCTGTGTTTGTGCAGAGAGAGGACGGAGGCCAAGACGGCTGCGGGAGCCTGGAGAGACGATCTACCTGCGGCGGTAAGACGGCCCGGTGGGGTCCCGGACAGGTGCAGCGGGTCCGGCCCAGGTGCTGGGCTCTCCAGGCAGCAGGACGCCGGCTGTTCTCCCAGGGAAAGTGTTGGGCGATCCAAACCTGTCCTGGCTCCCACTCCCTCGGAGTTAAACATTGAGAGGGCGGCGGCTCTGAGGGTGAAGGAATTTGAGACGATGTCTAATCAAGAGGGCGTCCCTGCCCCAGCTCGCAGGGATGCTCTGAGAGCCAGCCGGGGCTGGGACCGGGGAGGTCAGGCTTCCGCGCCGGAAAATTACTGTGACTCCGGTGTGCCCAGACACACGTTCCCTGGCGTTTGATTAAGTGCCTGAGGAGAGGCCTGTGGGCAGGCGACGTGCAGTTCCGAGGCTGCCCTGAGTCTAACAGGCATGCGTGGTCTTTCCGGCTTCAGGATCATAAAAGGAATTTGGCTGTTCCAAGGGTTGTGACAACTTCTGGAAAAAAAGATCTGCCCAAATCCGGGTGCCTCGGCACCTCCCAGTGCGGGGCACCTCCCAGTGCGGGGCACGCAGAGCCGGGGGGACTGAGGGTCCAGGGGCATTGCTACCCTCTCATAGGCACAGTGGTTTGCATTTTGCTACCAGAGAGGGACGGTCTCCTTTGGATGTTCTGGTAACAAGCTCGGGCCGAGAGCCCGGGAATAGGCATTTGGGCGTGGGGCGGTTAAGGGACATGGTCAGATTCAGCAGTTTTCTTCCTGAGGGGGCTATCTGGGGGCGTCCGATGATTCAAGTGTTTTGGACTCCTTGGGGCTTTAAGGAATTGATTGGGGGTTAAATCCTGTCTATTGAATACAATCTAATAAGCTTTAAGACTTTCAAGAAGACTGAAAATTTTCCACTAAAAGTAGGTAGTTCAAGTCTTCCCCAATGAAATGCATGAGGACTTAAAATCCAGGGGCCCGTCAGACTACTCCTTAGAGGTAGTAACGTGCAAATGACCCGGCACAGGTCCTCAAGCACTTACGTGGCTTGTCTGGTTTCAGTTTGCACTTGAAATCAGCTTTATGACAGTTCCCTCCTGCACACACCCTTCCGACCAAACCCGCGTCTCACATCCCCCTCAAAGACCCTCGTCCGTGCTCTCCCGACCCTACACCACCGTCCTGGCTCTGCCCGGCTCCTCGGAAGTGGAGCCCCCGACAGAGAACCAGCGAGACGGCGTGTGGGCGGTGGCGGGGTGAGGCATTAATAAGCCGTCATCGTTCCTACTGGGCGGCCTGACCGCTTATCAGCGACGGAGGCGTTTCCCGGTGACCTTTAGCTGTGGCCCAGGCTTCCTGGGCGCGGGGCGCACTGCTCCTTTATTGCTCTCGGGAGACTGTGCCACCGTGTGGGCCCCGGGCTCAGTTTCTCCCTCTTCCTCTGCGGGGGTCCAGCATTCTAGACGATTGGTGGTGATGAACGTGTGGGGTTGTGCTCGCTGAACCTCGGAAGTAGGTGCTTTGATTGGGGATGTTGAGCCCGTCTCCAGGGCTGCGGTGTCGGTTCGCTGTGTGCACAGCTGCTGCCAGGCGCACAGTGTCAAGGGCTTTGCTGGGTCTAGTTCAGATCACGGCAAGGGGCGGGGCTCCACACGGGAAGCTCCCAGCCCAGACACTGAACCTCATGCTGGACACAGAGGTTATGGTCATGCACATGCTGACATCTGCTTCCCAGAGACGTCAGAAACAGGGGGCGGAAGCCCGTGTTCCTTCTCATGGGCTGTGACTACCCAGCACCACACTCACATGTAACATACGGACCCATGTTCCTTTTCATGTGCTGTGACTACCTAGCACTACACTCACATGTAACACATGGTCTCATGTTCCTTCTCATGGGCTGTGACTACCCAGCACCACACTCACATAAAACATACGAACCCATGTTCCTTCTCATGGACTGTGACTACCCAGCACCACACATACATATAGCATGTGGTCCCATGTTCCTTCTCATGGGCTGTGGCTACCTAGTACCACAGATATATGTACCATGCAGTCCCATGTTCCTTCTCATGTGCTGTGACTACCTAGCACTACACTCACATGTAACACATGGTCTCATGTTCCTTCTCATGGGCTGTGACTACACAGTACTACACGCGCTTGTGACACGTGGTCACGGCCTGAGTGTCACTGCGACCCCTCGCGCTGCTGCTGTTTCCCTCAGCGCCATGTGGGAGGCGTGTTCCCCGATGCCGTGTGGCTGCCTTCCCCGGTGCCCAGTTCAGGGCTTGTATTTCTGCTCGTGAGTCTGTCCCCTCGGCCTGTAAGAGAGGAAAGGGACCAGAGCCCTGGCCGGGGTGTCAGCACACTGCAAAAATCCCGCACGGGGCTCTGACGGAGCCGGCACCCCATGTCCTCCAGGGAGGTGTGGCTGCCCCCAGCACAGCTGTGAAATCGGGGTCACTGCTCCACATGGTGGTGGAGGAATGTGAGCCATAGAGGCCTTTCCTCGGGCTAAGGAGGAGTGGCTATGGTTTTATTATTTTGTAGACAGTTCATGACACGTTCGGGGGGTGATGTAGCCCTGCCTGCTTCCGTGAGACCCGGCAGTGCCGGTGACTGCCTTGGGCGGGCCCCTGTCCTGGGGAGAAGGGAAGAATGAGGAGAAAAAGATGCAGAGATGGAGGCTGAGCAAGAGGGTCGCCGAAGAGCAAAGGGTTGAAAGGGAGGGCCGAGAGGTGTACGTGGCGGGATCCCCGCGTGCTGCCAGAGGGGGGAAGACCTCACTCTGTCGCCTCTTGACTTCTGACTTCTCCCCTTTCACCCCTCCCCTGCCCCAGCCCCAGCCCCCTCGCTGCAGTTCCTCAAGTGTGCCAGTCACCAGCCACCCAGGGCCTTGGCACTGCTGCTTCTCTGCCTGGGAAGCTCGGGTGAGGGACCCTCATTGCGGGCCTCCCTGGGCGAAGTGACAGCCAGCCCACCCGCACTCCTCCCGCACACGCATTCCCTCTTCTGTTTCTCTCCACTCCTCTTGCTGCCTCCTCACAGGCTTCTGATCTGTTCTTCCTCCTGTCCCTGCTTTTCCTCTTGATCATGTAGACGTGTCTTACGCAGGAGTTTCCTTGCTCAGCGATCCAAGCGTCACGGTTGCAGCGAATTGCCGTAAGTCCAGGCTATCACACCGTGGACAGCAACTCAGTGGCAAGGGTATCCCAGGCACCCCGGAATGGATCCTGGGCTTGGGAGTAAGGTCAGGTGACACAGTGATTCTCGGACTTGAGCACATGCCAGAAACGCACGTTACTTAGACAGGCTGCGGGCTCAGCCCTGGCGTCGCCGGCCTAGCAGGAGTGGGATGGCCCAGCGTCTGGCTTTCTAACAAGGCCGTAGGTGAGGCTGGTCCACGGGCCACACCAGGAGTGTTGACCCCTCCGTCCTCGGACCCGGGGCTGGTCAGGCTCTGCGCAGCGCTGCCTGTTCCCGCTCCCGCTCACCTGCCTGCTTTCTCTCCCAGGTGAGGAGATGCCAACATGGACGGCAGCTGCAGAGGCGTCCTGGCCACGCTGGTCGTGGTGGCTGGCCTAGCAGGTAGGTCACGCGGGCGTGGCGGGATGTCCCGCGGCTTCCACTTGGAGTGGGGACCCAGGGAAGCCCGGCGCTGGCGGGTGTGGCTCCAGGGGTTGTTCCTAGGCCCCTCCCACCATGCCCCTTCCCTCTGGGGGGTGTCAGGGGGGCCCACTTTTTGCTGCACTGACTCAGCTCCGGGGCGGTGATGCAGGTGCAGCGGACCCCAGTTCTCTCCATCAGGGTTCGCGCCTCCTGGCCGTGTGCCCCCGGGACCTCTCCACAGCCATCGCTCCTGTTGAGATGTCTGTCCCTCTTGTGTTTCTGTCTGGACCTCTCCCAGGGTGTCGGTCGGCGTGCCTCGGGGTGTCCCCGGCCAGGGTCCCCGTCAGACTCTGCCTCGCAGAGCTGAGGTGTGCGGACCTCGGGGTCTCAGGGCAGCTGGGGCTGTCCCCCAGCTCTGCTGTGGCTCCGTTGGTGGACAGGCCGCCGCTCAGGTGTGCTGGTCTCGTTTCCGGCTGGGGTTTGCTCTCCTCGGGGGAGGCGTGCTGTGCTCCACATGCGGGGGTTTGAGGCCTCGCAGTGGAGAGTCTGCACGCGGGACCTGCGCAGTCACGAAGGCCCGGCTGGATGAGTCGCCACGAGCCGAACACCTCGGGTATCAGCACTGAGGCCAGGAGCCCTCCACCAAAGCGTCTTCCAGGCCCCTTCCCCGCCCCCCCCACCCCCCAAAGGGACCACTGTCCTGACGTCTCACTGCAGAGCATGTCCTGCTGGTTTTGGACTTTACCTACAGATGAACTCTATTTCAGATGGCTAGATAATGTTGTTTTTTTAAAAATTATATTTTTATTGAACTCAGAGAGGAAAGGGGAGGGAGAGAGAGGTAGAAACATCAATGATGAGAGAGAATCATGGATCGGCTGCCTCCTGCACACCCCACGCTAGGGATCGAGTTGGCAACCTGGGCCTGTGCCCTGACCGGGCATCAAACCGTGACCTCCTGGTTCAGAGGTCGGTGCTCAACCACTGAGCCACGCCGGCCGGGCTGGATAATGTCTTTTGTGTTTTTGTTTTTTTAAGACTCTGGCGGTGACAGCATGGGAAAAACAAAAAGGAGTGAACTAGAAGAGGGGCCGGGGGTGTGTGACATGCAGTGAGGACTGTTTTACATGTTGATTTGGGTTATTTTCATGTGATGTCGATGGGCGCCGGGCCGTGGTGTTGACATGTATTTGGGGAAAAATGTTCGAGAGCTCAGGCCTGTAGCGCGCAGTGCGGGTGTCTAGTAGGTGCTGATAACATGTGTTCGTGGCGCGGAGAGGAATGCCCCTCCCCACGGCCTGGAGCTTGGGGCTTGTGCAGCTGGCCAACCAGGCTCGGCACAGTTTAGGGACGTGGCTGCAATGAGGCCATTCGGCCCCGGCGGCAAACATTCTCTCCCAGAGGAACTCGGGTGCATAGTTCTCCCAGACACCTTTTCCTGAAGTTCTGTTTTGAAGGCAGGGGTGGCTGAGGCCTGGCGATGGCTTCCCAAGAGGGGAGAGGGTGCTGGGCTAATTCTAGAACTCCCTGAGGGGGGGTCCATAAGCAACAGACTGAGCCCCTCGGATACTTCTTCGGGGAAAGACATTTTTGTTTGCAGACGTGGCTTTGAGTAGCTGAGGGCTACCCCAGGGGCACCCCCAGCCTCTGCCAGCCTCTCCCCTACGGCGTCCCCAGCGTCACGAGGACCCGGCCACTTACTCACTCAGTGAATATTAACCGAGGGCCCATTGTGCCCCATTTGGTTGGCACTAGGATGCAGAGATGAGCAAAAGCAGGCAGAGGTGCCAACGAAGAGTTGAGAGCCACAGGGGAAACAGGCATTAATTGATAGAAAATTCAATATAAAATCACCCCTGTGATAATTGCTTCGCTCTGAAAGCCATTATAGAACCATGTAACCTAAATCGGGTGGTCTGGGAAGGCTCCCTGAGGAGGTGACAACCTGGCTGGGCACTGAGGAGTAAGGCTGGTATGCCAGGCTGGCCACTGCCTGTGCAAAGGGGCCAGAAAGAGTTGGTGAGGAAGAGGGCGGATATTGGGGCAAAAGGAAGTTGATGTGAGACTAGGTAGGGTCTTAGGATGTGGTGATGCTCAGGATTATCTGGTCTTCACCCTGAATGACGGACATCTTTAAACGAAGTCTGGGGTGGAGGGGTGGGGGGAAGGGGGTTCCTGAGCATGCTGGTGTGTTGAGATCCCTCTAATCACATGGAGAGCAGTTTGGGGGGTGGGGGTGGCACAGCAATGGTGCTGGCACTTCCTGTTGCCCTCAGCAGGAAGTGGAGACCCATCTGGCCCCCCTCCCCCCCACTTCTCAGCTTCCTTCCCACAGAAGGCGTTCGGACACCCACTCTCTCCTTTGGGCGCTGCCTCCACGGGGCAGGTCTCTTCTGCGCTCGCCCCACGTTGTTCCTCTTTCTTCACCTGACTTTGAAGTGCCTGCTTTTCTATTCATTTCCAACGTGACCTAAGAGGTGGGAGAAGGTGAGGGGTGCTGTGGGAGGAGCCAGAGGAGAGGAGAGGAGGGTGGAGGAGTCGAGAGAGCGAGGGGTGGGAGAGAGAGTGAGGGGTGGGAGAGAGAGTGAGGGGCGGGGGAGAGGGCGAGGGGCAGGCTGTAGACAAGCTTTGGGGAATCGGAGAGTGCAGGCATGAATAAGTATCTTGCATATGGGTAGGATAAGCCCCTCCGGGGGGAGGGGGAGACCTGGTGTTGGGTGACCACTTGTCGCTGGCTGTCGCTAGAGCACAGGAGGCCCCTGGGAGGGGGACTTGATGGTCCCCATGGCTCTGCCCCTCACTTGCCCTTTCGCTCTACACAGGGAAAGGGAGCAAAGGGGAGGGGAGCTGTGTGCGGAGGCAGGTGACTTTGATTAAAGGTCTTATTTATAGTTTGCTCATATTTGCTCTGGGTGGGACAGGGTCACGCACACCACCAGCTGATGGGGTGCAGGAGAGAGGAACGTGGCCCAGGACCCCACTCTTCCGGAAGGGCAGCTTCTGAGTCATGAGGAGGAGCTGGAGGGCGTTACCTGTGGTGGGAGCCCAGACGCGGCTGCCTGGCCAGGGCAACTCAGTGCTTAGGGCAGTGATGGCGAACCTATGACACGCGTGTCAGCACTGACATGCGTAGCCATTTCTGATGACACGCGGCCGCATACCGAGGATGAAACATTTGCTGCTCCTGAGGATGAAACATTTGCGACTAGAGTCTTGGAGTTAGTTTTTTCCTCAAAGTGACACACTACCCGAGTTATGCTCAGTTTTTTGGCGAAGTTGGACACACCAAGCTCAAAAGGTTGCCCATCACTGGCTTAGGGTTTGGCGCCTCCTGTTTAACTTAAAGGTCAAGTTCAAACTCAGAGGGTTCCCATTTGGTGCAGGTCCCTCCCCCCTCCCTCTCCCCCTCTCACCTCCCTAGCCGCAAAGCAAGCTAGGCAGCCTTGGGCCTTATTGGTCACACGTGCAGCCAGCAGGGCATTTAGACGGGCGTGGAGGGCACAGTGTGTGGACTGAAATGATCAGCCTCGCACCAGCCGGAGCGGATCCCACCCGAGCTGTTATTTAAGTCACTTTCTCTTGCCCTCCTGCCCGGAGGCACGGCAAAGAACAGGGAACAGTGGTCACGCTCACCCAGCACAGGAGCAGCCCTAGTTACCAGTACCGCTCACCTTCCCTCGGGTTGGCCTCTTTGGAGCCAGTGGCCCCCCCCTTGACCCTGGCTGCCGCTCCGCCCCGTCCTGCTGGCCTCGGACCCTGTCCGTGCAGTGGTTCATTGTCCGCCCTTAACCTGTTCCTGTGGTGCATCCCCGCAGTGCATTCTGGGAACGCAGGCGAAGTGTTGCTGTGTCAATGGGTGTCCAGCGGTGCGCTTTCTTCCCAGAAACCTTTAGGGCTGTCAGGAGGTTCTTTAGAACCCGCCTTCCAGCTGGTGGCGGAGGGCAGGGTGTTGGGAAAGGCGTGATGGAAGCAGCGCTACTTTAGTCTCTCATTTTCTTGGCTCATCTTGTCGGTCCACGTGACCCCTTCTTGCAGGTCATGTGACGGTGACCATCCACTGAGTGCCTGCGGGTCACGTGAAGGATTTACACGGATCGTCCTATTTGGTCCTTGACATAAGTCCCGGTGGCACTAGCGTCCCTGTTTTGCCGCCGAGGAGCGTGGGGCGTGGAGAAGTGGAGGTGACTTGTAGGGTGAGCCAGGAAGCTCATTCTGGAGTCCATGGTCCCACACTCTGGTTTTAAACTCAACTGGATGCGAGGAGACTTTCTGAGGGGCTGCCTGGGCGTTCTCATGAGGGCATCTAACTCCCTACACCTTTCTACCCATTATCCCTCTCTGTCTCGTCTAGTCCTCAGGAGGAGGGCGAGGCCCCAGGGACAGTGCCATCTTATTGATACTTCGAGATGAATTTCCCATGACAGTGTATGCACGACCCACATTTCACCTCTCCAGCTGTATTCCTTCCCTCGCAACCTTGGTCATCCTCCAGCCACAGGCACTGTCCTAAGTGCCCCATGTGGGTGGGGGTGGGGGGTGTCTCAGGGTGCAGGGGAAGGCATGGGTCATGATCACAGCATGCCAGGATCCCATCCTCTTTGTGAAGACGAGGTACTCCACTGTCCCCTCCCAGCCCTGGGAGAAGGTCCCCCTCATTTCACCAGGAGGAAAAATGCTCATTTCATAGCGGGGCTGAACAACTTCCGACAGCGACAGAGCCGGGCGAGTGGTGGCTGTCTGGGCCACGCTGGGGTCAGATACCTGAGGCCACATCCCGCAGGAAGAGGAGGAGGGGCACTGCTCCCTCACTGCCAACCCAGCTGGGGTGCTGAGGACTGTGGAGCGAGGAGAGGACCCTGGGGAGGAGGGACGGAGTGGCTTCCTGTCCACTGGAAGCTCCTGATCGTCTGGGGAGACCTGGTGTTGGGACCAGTAAGACCTGGGATCTGAGCCACAGGACAATCACACGGGGCTCACAACTTGTAGGCAGAAGGGCTAAACTCTACAGTTGATCTATATCGACTCATCACTCACTTGAAACACGGGGTGTCTTTTAGCCTTTGGATCCAGCTACCAAATCATAGAAGGACCCAGGAACGCCACGGTGCGGGCGGGCCAGGAGGCCCGCTTCAACTGCACCGTCTCGAAGGGCTGGAGCCTCATCATGTGGGCTCTGAACGGCACGGTGGTCCTGAGCGTCACGCCCATGGGGGTCATCATCACCAGCAACCGCTTCACCTCCGAGAACTACACGGAGGGCGACGACTTCACCTCCGAGATGATAATCCACGACGTGCAGCTCAGCGACGCGGGGCACATCAAGTGCAGCCTCCAGAACAGTGGCCGCGAGGGATCCGCTTTCCTTTCCGTCCAAGGTGCGCGTGCGTGCGGGGGACTCAAAGAGGCGCGTGGGGCGTTCCTTGGGCTCAGTGTCAGAGAAGTGGAAGGGACCTGCTGAAGTGCGGCCGTAGATGGTGACCTGTGGGGCACTGAGTACTTCGGTGGTGTGACACTGAGGGCTCTGAACCGATGAATGTGTTCTCATATTTGTCACTTCACTTCCCTCCCCTCTCCCTTCCTTTTTTTTTCTTTTGTTGTTGTTAATCCTCACTGAGGATATTTTTCCATTGGTTTTTAGAGGGAGTGGAAGGGAGAGGGAGAGACAGAGAGAAACATCGATGTGAGAGAGACACATTGGTTGGTTGCCTTCTGCATGGTATGTGCCCTTGACCAGAATCGAACCTGGGACTCTTCAATCTGTGGGCTGACGCTCTATCCTCTGAGCCAACCAGCTAGGCAACCCCCCCCCCCCCTTTTTTTTAATACATGGGTTAGTCATCAGTTAGTGTTACCCTGAGAATTCTTCTGATCTGAAGAGTGTTTGTTGTTGTGTTGTTTATTTCTCTCCTGCCTTCCTCACGGCCCCTCTTTCTGCTTTCTTCCTTTCTGTTTCTCTCCCTCTCTTCCTTTCATCTCTTCTTCCCGTTTCTATGATTAAGACTCTTAAAGACAGATTTTGTCACTTTCCATCTCATCCATGTTGGTACCTACTAGCTTTTCTGGAATTATATCCTGAAGGTCTTCTGGGGCCAGGCCGTCCCTTGTCTGTGAGGTAGAGCGAGGTGGCGATCATTGCCTGTCTCTAGTCTTACCCCCCTTTTTTCCCCCCCAAATATACTTTTATCGAATTTTTGCAGAGAGGAAGGGAGAGGGATAGAGAGTTAGAAACATCGATGAGAGAGAAACATCGACCAGCTAGCTGCTTCCTGCATACTCCCTACTGGGTATGTGCCCGCAACCAAGGTACATGCCCTTGACTGGAATCGAACCTGGGACCCTTGAGTCCACAGGCTCTATCCACTGAGCCAAACCAATTAAGGAGACTTTACTTCTCTTTGATACCTTTATCAATTTTGAATCATACTTAACTTTTTCCTTTTTCTAGTTTAATTCTCCCAATTTATTACCCTTCCTCACCCCTAGTGGTTTTTATAGATAAAGGTGTGTCAAGGGTATCTCTTTTATATCTTTTAGAGATAAACGAGTAAACAAAATTTATAATAATGGATAACTTAATTTTTTTAAGTGGTACTTCCATTGCCTCTTTAAAAAAATTTTTTTTATTGGTTTCAGAGAGAAGGGAGAGGGAGAGATAGAAACATCAATGATGAGAGAGAATCATTGATCAGCTGCCTCCTGCACACCCCCTACTGGGGATCGAGCCCACAACCTGGGCATGTGACCTTGACTGGAATCGAACCCAGGACCCTTCAGTCCACAGGCTGGTGCTCTATCCACTGAGCCAAATCGGCTAGGGTGATAACTTAATTTTTATTTTCAAAGTTAATTTTTAGGTACTGAAGATCATGCTACATAGTGAAAAAAAAAAGGATGGTTTACAAGGATTAAGGACATGTTTATCAGAGTTTAATCCCTTTGCATTTCTTAAAAATGCAATAATATACTCTTTCTAGATGCACTGGAGCCAGCAGAGTGTCCGCTTTCCATGGCAGCATTTTTTAACAACAGACCACATTGTGTCTTTGACATTTTTCTTATGTTTACTGGTATTTATTTGCTTGTCAGGGAGAAATTCCCAAAGATTTGGTCTGCATTTATGCTGCTATCAAATCAAATGGGGAACATTTGGTGCAGATACATGTCTACCTATTTCTACTTGCATTTTTAAATTTAGTCAAACTGTTGTCTCTTTATGTGTCTTCAATTCCATGTGGTTTAATTAGGGGCACACTGTTATTTTGTGATTTTTGTTGCATTTGTTGACTTAGTGAGGCTACTGGATTCCCGACCTCGTTTGTGTGGCCAGATTCTTATTACAGTACTTTGTGGTATAAGGTAAGAACACTGGAGAAGGAATCAAAGATACGGGTTCTGGTGTTTCTTTCATCAGTTACCCACCCTGGTGACCCCTGAATTGGCTCAATTTCTTCACCTTTAAAATTGGGACAAGACTCTGCCCACTTCGCAGGTTGACAGTGAGGATCAGAGGATGGAAAAACTGGGGACGGTCTGAAGACTCCAGAACCAGGGTAGGCTAGTGGTCAACAGTGCAGACTCAGGTGCCCCACTGCCGGGTTCAAGTTGCAGCTTTACTACCCGATAGCTGTGTGACCGTGGGCATGCCACTCGTGACCTGGTGCCCTAGTTTCCTCATCATAGGGATGTTGTAAGATCAGATGAGGATCGTCTATGTAAAGTCTTTAGAACAGCACCAGGCTCATTGCAATCTCCAGATAGTCATTTGCTATTACTTTTATTATTATTATTATTTTTTTTAATCCTCACCTGAGGATATTTTTTCCATTGAGTTTTAGGGAGAGTGGAATAGAGAGGGAAAGACAGAGAGAAAACATCGATGTGAGAGAAACACATTGATTGGTTGCCTCCTGCATAAGCTGACCAGGCCCCAGGCCCAGGGAGGAGCCTGCAACCAAGGCACGTGCCCTCAACCGGAATTGAACCCGGGACCCTCTGGCCACAGGCCAACGCTCTATCCACTGATCCATACTGGCTAGGGCCATCGCTATTATTTATTGCATCCCCAGTAGGAGCATGCCATTGGGTTAGGCATTTAAGGGGAACTCAGAGGTGAACAGACTAAGTAAGACACAGTCCGCTCTCTAGGCCCTTAGGAGAAGAGAGGCTCATGCAAGTGCATGAACCACAGTGGTGCACGCAGACGCTGGCAAGTGCATTGGCAGGGAGACAACTCACGTTCGAATTGGGAAGGAGGCGAGAGAATCGGTAGTCTTCAAGGAGGACTCCAGAGAGAAGGGGCCATTGGCGATGTGCCTCAAAGGTCTGGAGATGCAACATGGGGACAAGAGAGAGGAGGGAGCACTCCTGGATCAAGGAAACAGGACCAAGGCATGACCTATTACTACTGTGTGTTTGGCATATCCAATGCCTAAGTCTATGTGGATTTATAGCATCTCTTCTCAAAGCTGTACATCTATAAAGTGTCTTCAGGCATGCAGTTTTACAAGTTAATAATGACTGTAGCTTTTAGTTTGAAAATAAATAGAAGAATGCATGTCTTGGGAAGTTAAAGTCTTCCCCACGGACCCTGTAAAACAGAGGACCCCGTAGAACAGAACTGAACTTGATCCTTTGAGCCTGGTTCCACTGGTCTGAATGGTACTTTCTTCCCAGAGGGATAATGCTCTGTGAGAATAAGGTCTCTTTCAAGAATTTTGAAAAAAAGAGGAAGCATCCAATTTATCTTGAAAGTAAGTTATCTAAAGTTATCACTTTGTTCTCTTCAAGTATCAACAAGAAAAACAGAGAACTTATGTAACTCCATATTGAGTCATCCAAAGATCTATGTAAAATGTTCTATCACCTACTGTAAAGGGTTATGAAAGCCAATGGGAGAGTTGAGTCAGAAATATGCACAGAAAAAGCAAATGCTTCCTTCAGATTCTGCATTTCCCCGTCCACCCATTCATCACACACCACACTCTAGACCTCTTGTGTTTTGAGGGCCAATTTCTTCTGTTATTAAGTGAGCCAGTACCATTCCTCCCGGTTTCTGCCAGCCTAAACTTCTCCACTGAATGAAGCAATGAACAAGCCAAAAAGAACAAAGACAAACCCTTTGGCCTTGAGGGACCCATCGGGTGCTCTCTCACTGCTGCGTGTACAGTAGTCCTATCACTAGCAAAGGTGCTCTACTTGCTCCAAGGGACTATTCAGGAAAGAAGAGTCTAGAAATGGAGCATTTCTGAGTCCTCGGATGGAGCTTTCAGAGCAGATCCAGTTCAGTCTCGTCTGGGATCTCCTGGGTATCTCCCAGGCCCTTTGGGGTGGTCTGTGAAGTCACAACTGTTTTCAGAACAATACTAAGACATTCGGTGCCACGCCCACTCTTGCTCTCACGTGTGAACAAGGAGTTCTCCACTGCACACTGGGGAGGGTTGTGTAACTCAGTGGACCAGCCGTTTCCAAGGGACTGATGTGAAAGGGCAAAGAGAGCCGTTCAAAGGGCCAGACGGACAGTGGATTTTAACATCACTGACCATGAGGGCTTCTTTATATAGTTTCAGATTCCACAGCGCAGCCGACCTCCCAGAAGCCACTGCTTGTCAAGTTTGGGTGCAGTATCAGAGAATGCCCATGGTTATCTGGAAAGCCTAGGCATGCTCCTCACTGCTTCAGCATATCTCTGTGAAGTCAGATTTTCTTTGTAAAATGTAAACAAAGCAATCTATCACAACAGATGGGATACAGAGGAGATGAGAGTCCAGCCAGGGACTGAAGAGGCTGCATAAACATAAAACAGTATCACTCTTTTTGCTCATTTCTTTCCGTTTAGGATGTAGGCATTTTTATAAAAATACATTAATCTCTATTAACATGAGGGGTTATTATTATTATTTTTGAATATTGAAAAATAAACACAGCCCTGACTGGTTTGGCTCAGTGGATAGAGTGTTGGCCTGCGGACTGAAAGGTCCCAGGTTCAATTCCAGTCAAGGGCATGTACCTTGGTTGTGGGCACATCCCCAGTAGGGGCTGTGCAGGAGGCAGCTGATCGATGTTTCTCTCTCATTGATGTTTCTAACTCTCTATCTCTCTCCCTTCCTCTCTGTAAAAAATCAATAAAATATATTAAAAAAAAGAAAAAGAAACACATATTTAATTCTAATTTCCATCATGGTAAGTCTTGATAGATATAACCCATATAAACAAAGGCCTTTGGAGTGCTCAAGGATCTGTAAGAGAGTTTAAGGTATGGAAGCCATAAGGATTGGAAACCACTAATCTAGTCAAATCATCTCATTTGATGGGCAGAAAACAGCCTGGAAATCTCAGTGACTTGCGCGAGGCGATGCCAACGTTGTGGCAAAGTCAGGATTGTGGGCAGAGGTTTTGATTCTTAGTCCAGTGTTCTTTCCCTTATATTATGCGGCTGGGAGTTTCGACTACTTTAACTGGAATGTTTCATTGCATCTATGTTTCCGTAAGGCTGTCTCTATCTACCGGGCCGACCTCAGGTGATTTTGGTGACATTGGCACACACCAGGGTTGCCTTCAGATGGCTTATTTCTAGCATTGACACTGGCATATGGGAGTGGATCCTCCATAGAACTTTAAAAAATTTATCTGATAAAAATAAAGATAAAAATGTATCTGAGCAATATATTCTGATTGTGATTGAGGGTAGTTATTTCTTTAATTCTGTTGGATTTAATGTTGATTTAATGTTTAACTAGAAAAATATTTTAAGACCTATCATAGGAAGTTATGTTTAAAAATATGGACTGCCTCTCCCCCATCCCCTCAAAAAAAAAAAAAAAACAAAGAGAGAATCTGACTGATCATGATGTGTCCACCTTACAATGAAAAGAAGGTAAAGGTTATTTCCCTTTTTGCTTTGGCTCCCAGGCAGCTCAGGACAACTTTAGTGACTGTCTAGCCCCCATGGCAGCCACCTCTGTCCTCTCTTTTCCATATAATTTAGACTGCTCTGGACCCTGATTTTTATTCATGTCTCTGGAATTATGTTTCTGGGGAGCAATCTCACTTTCTTCTGTGGGTCTGGAAAGTCCAAGTAAAGACACAGATAGAAGCTGCATGAAGGTTTCCCACTACGGCCACGGCCACGGCCACTCTGGGTTCAGGGGTAGTACTTCTGCAATGTGATTGAAGAAAAACTGAAAGCAGACCTGGAACAGAGAGGCGTGGCCATTCCTTCAGAATGTTTCTCTTTTCTTCTTTAGTTGTGGGGAAATTGCTCGTTCCCACTGACAGTCTTGTAGTCATTGAGGATGAACCTTGTAATGTGACTTGCCGTGCGGTGGGCTGGATCCCGCTCCCGGAACTTTCCTGGGAGATCGGTGTCCCCGTGAGCGATTCAAGCTTTCACTCCGTTCTGGTGCCGGACGACCCTGCAAGTGTCCTGAGCATCCTGGCTCTGACGCCGAGAGGCAGTGGGAATCTGACTTGCGTGGCTGAAATGAAGGGGCTGCAGGCCCGCGATTCTCGCACAATAAACCTTACTGTGGCTCCGCCTCACTTGGGTAAGTGAAGACTCTTTGCTTTACGTAAAGCAGGTTATTATTGCATACTCATGTTTTATATGCCCTGCTGCCTAATTTCGATGTTTAGGGATCTTGATTTGAGGTAGGAATGGAGACAAATGACTTAGAGAGTGTCAGCTTCATGACCCTGCAGTGCTACTTGATTTAAAATCCCATCTTTCAAGTATCCACTTACAGATGAAACATCACTAAGGATCTCGACAATTAGTAGCATGAAACAGCATCAAGTTCAGAGATAAATACTTGAATTCCACGTTTTTCTCCAGTTTTTACCCTTTGTTCATGTGTGATCCTATCCCTGCGCCCGAATGAAGCAAGCTCTTCTAACATGCGAGGAGGATGCCCGGCGCTCTCAGATTCCTCCCAATCTTAGTGGGATTGTAAGGTTTCATTTTTTAAATATTTATTTTGGAAAGCATTACATAGGTCCCCCTTTTTCCCGATTCATCCCTTCTAGCCCCCACCTCAGGCCTTCACCACCCCATTGTCTGTGTCCACGGGTTATGCAAATATGCATACAAGTTCTTTAGTTCATCTCTTCCCTCCCCCCCCCCCCCCCCGCCTTCCCTCTGAGATTCCACACTATGGCTCTGGAATAGGTTATATTTTAAAAAGCTATAAACAAATGACATCTTGCCCTGGCTGTCTGTGACAGGTGGGGCTAGAGGCAGGTAAAGCTGGAAGAAATGAGGTCGCGGTAGGTACTCTACGTGAGAGGAAATGCCCGAAGCCATGGGGATAATTGCACGAGATATTTAAGGAGCGAGATGTATGGAACGGGTGAGTAAGTGAGTACGGGGAAGAAGAGAAGGAGGAGAATAGGGTGATACCAAGGGTTTCAGGCTTGGTAACTTGCAGACAGAAGACACAGAGGGGCACTGAAGTTTGGGAGAGAAGGTGTTGAGTGTTGGACAGAGAGAGTTCATGAGGGAGGGGGCCATCCAAGAAGAGATGCCTGGGAAGTAGTTGATTCTTTTTTTAAAAAAATATATTTTAATTGATTTTTTACAGAGAGGAAGGGAGAGGGATAGTCAGAAACATCGATGAGAGAGAACCATCCATCAGCTGCCTCCTGCACACCCCCTACTGGGGATGTGCCCGCAACCAAGGTACATGCCCTTGATCGGAATCGAACCCAGGACCCTTCAAGTCCACAGGCTGATGCTCTATCCACTGAGCCAAACCGGCTAGGGCAGTAGTTGATTCTTTAGGCCTTAGAGCCCAAGAGAAACATCGGGGCTGGACACGTACATCTGGAAATCTAGGTCACAAGAGAAGCAGTGAGAATGAGCGAAAATCGCCAACGCTGCTCTGTCTGTGGAGACAGACGTGAACACCCTCATTTTATACGAGATGAGAGAAAGGCAGGCCCAGAGAAGTGCTGGGCTGTACCAGGTCATCGGGTGGCCAGGGCTTTTCCTAGCATGAAAACTCCTTCCCGTAAGATCTGTCAAAGTTTAGAACAAAGCTATAGCCAAAGCAAGGTGATGGTGATGATGATAGCAATAACAACAATAATAAACAGCACCACATAGCGCTTACCGAGTAAGGACCTGCTTTAAACCTCTCACATATTAACCAGATTCACCGCACAACGACCCTCTGCGTGGAGGCTGCTATTCCTGTGGTAAAGGTGAGGAGACAGGGACACAGCGTTGCCTGGAGTTTGCCCACGTCCCTAGAGCTAGTAAAAGGTGGGAGGTGACCCTGCCAGTCTGCCTTCAGAATATGCTCCCCTGTCAACTCTGCCCGCCCCTGTGTGAGCAGCCACTCGGAGGTTGGAGGAGTAACCTGGGGCTGAGGAAACCAAGTGTAAGCGGGTGGCTTAACTAACAGCAGTGGATTGTCTCACAGTTCTAGAGTCTGGACGTCTGAAGTCAAGGTGTCAGCAGAGTTGGTTCCTTCAAAAAATATTTTTATTGGTTTCAGAGAGGAAGGGAGAGAGAGAATAGAAACATCAATGATGAGAGAGAATCATTGATCACTGCCTCCTGCACACCCCCTACTGGGGATCGAGCCTGAGATCTGGGCATGTGCCCTGACCTGGAATCAAACCTCGATCTCCTGGTTCATAGGTCGACGCTCAACCACTGAGCCACACCAGCTGGGCTGCGTTGGTTCCTTTTGAGGTCCGTGAGGGAGCATCTGTTCCAGGTCTCTCTCCTCGCTTCTCGTGGTTGCTGGCCATCCCTGGCATTCCTTGGCTTGTGGACGCGTCACTCTGATATCTGCCTTCGTCTTCACGTGGTATTCTCCCTGTGTGCTCGTCTGTGTCCAAATTTCCTTTCTTAAAAATAAGGGCACCAGTCATATCAGATTAGGGCCCATTCTATATCCAATCTGACCCCACCATAACTAAACTGTATCTTCTATACTCTCTTCCCAAATAAGGTCACATTCTGAAGTACTAGGAGTTAGTACTTTAACATGAATTTGGGGGGCGGGGGAGGAGACACAATTCAGCCTGTAAGAGATGGTGTCCCTGTGAGCTGTGAAAGGCCATTCAGAGCCCAGCTGTGGTCAGCACGAGTGGCACTGTGTCCTGCAGGGACTGACCCCAGTGCAATCCCACACAAGCTCGCCCTGACGTCAGGCCCTTGTCTCTGTCTCCAGCTCAGATGCCCCAGAGACCAGGCGGCCAACAGAAATGAAAGCATGAGCGAATACAGGTCAGGGAGAAGACGGAGCGGAGGGGCCGGACAGCACGCCCCGTCCGCAGGGAGCAGTGGTATCTGTGCCAGTTGGTGTTGCCAACAGGCCTGGGGACCAGGGCTGCCAGGTCTGTGACCGGATTCTGGTGCACCTCAGTGCATCTGAGAGTCAAGGACACGAAAATTGGCGTCCCTTTGATTTTTAAGTCAAGGTAAATTAATTTCAGCTTCTGAAATGGAAAGGAACTTAGGTTAGTTCCCAGCAAGACTCTATGAGAAGAGGAAGCTGGAATTCAGCTAGCTTGCTTCTCTCCCTCCAGCTTATTACTTTGAAAATTAAAAAACCCCAGAAAAGTTGCAAGAACAGGACGGTGAATACCTAGACACAACAAATGTTAACATTTTGTCACACTTGCTTCTTTCTCTCCGCTTTTCTTTCTTTTTCTTTTTTTTGCTGAGTGATTTGAGTTGTTGAAGACACTTTACCCCTAAATACCTCAGCATGTGGTTCATGAGAACACGGCCAGTGTATGTATCCCCAATGCAGGGGCAGACAGGAAATTGAACATTGATACAGGACTATTACACAATGTATGGTCCATATTCAAATTTACCCACTTGTCCTTTATAGCAATTCCCCCCAAACCAATATCCAGTCACAGGCCAAGCACTGACTGTCAGATATTCCTAAGTCTCCTTTCATCTTCAGCCGTTCACCCACCCTTTTTGTCTTTCCTGATATAAACATTTTTGAAAGGTAATTTTTGCAAGATGCCCTTCAATAGATTTGCCAGAGTTTTTCCCAGCTCACTTTGATTTAAGCTAGACATTTTTGCCAGGACATGGCTGAAGTTATATGGGCACATGAGGCCAATTTTCTCTCTCCTTGATAGTGAGTTTGATCCTTTGGCGAAGGTGGAGACCCTTCATTGTAAAGGTGCCTTTAGCCTTTATAATGAACACACAATGTGGGAGACTGTGTGGATTTCTTGTTTCTCAGTATTCTTTCACCCGATAGCTTTTCCGTTCACCGATAGGTCTCTGCCCGAAGCAGTTATTGGTTGGTGGTTGTGAAAGAGCGATTTCCTGGTTTCCTCATTTTTCCGTATTTACGAGTTGGCATTCCTCTGTGAAGAAAAGACTTCCCTGTCCTTTCCTTCCTTTTCCTAAAAGCAGTTTTAGTGTGGACTCATTTTTATTCATTACATTGTAATTTTGCTCCCAAATTATTTACTTTGACACTCAGCTTGGCTCTGGCGTCCTTCTGACACGTCCCGGTTGGTTTTTGAGCACTTGGCCCCGTAGGATGTTCAACTCCTACCGCCTTCCCCTGTCCTAGCCCAACCCTCCATGTCTCCGACCAGCCACCCCGACTTGCTTTAAGCTCTTTAAATATGATATAGAATGGCCCGGGCTTTGAATAGGCAGGTTGAAAACAAGTCCCATCAGCACCAAATGGAATGAAATCGACTGTGTCTAAACTACGCATCTTAAAAAAGGAATAATGCAGCCAGCAGCTCCTGTCTGATGGATGGTGCCCATGGACATGGATTAGGGCGCTGAGTTGCCTGCAAAGGTTTTCTGTGGGGGTGGGGGGGAGGGGAGGGCGAGGGCACTCAGCTCCCCCCATCGGCTTTCGTCCAGCGGAATCCTTCCTAGACCAGGACGAGGGAAGTGAGCAGCCTCAGTTAGAGCAGCTGGAGTCCCTTCTGCCTCACAGAGGGCCGCAGTGGGGGCCTCGCCATGAGTCTTACTTTATTGGGCTCGTTTGGAAAAGGGTAATTTGTTTCTAAATTATTCATCAGGTTCCAGAGCAGCTGGTGGCTGGCCGCATGGTGTGTGTTTTATGTAAGTTTTAGTGGCTGGGGGAGCTGGCGACAAGAAGGCTCCAGGAGCCCCCCACGTTCCCAGCCAGTCCAGAAGGGAGTTGGACCTGCATCAGCCCTGACCCCCATGTCCTAAAAATGCCAGGAATAAAAATGCCAGGAATTTGTGTTCATTTCCAGAGGGACGCCTGTGAAGACTGCCAGTGGCGGCTTAGGAAGCCTCCTTCTTCCAGGCAGAAAGTTGTAGGAAGCACGCATTGATTTTTCTAAAGGAAAGGGCTACTGCCAATGTTTTCCAAAAATCGATTTTCTCGATTCCAGAAGCAATACGAGCTCCCAGCACCGCAGACACGTGCAGCCGAAAGCCCTCCCGTGCCCGCCTGGAGAGCAGCCCCATCAGCCCGCCTGCCCGCCTGGGTGGCTGTCTCTTCCTTTAAAGCAGGCGTCCTCAAACTACGGCCCGCGGGCCACCTGCGGGTGTTTTTGCCGTTTTGTTTTTTTACTTCAAAATAAGATATGTGCAGTGTGCATAGGAAGTTGTTCATAGTTTTTTTTAAACTATAGTCCGGCCCTCCCACGGTCTGAGGGACAGTGAACTGGCCCCCTGTTTAAAAAGTTTGAGGACCCCTGCTCTAAAGTCTGGGCTGCGAGATGTTAGAACGAAGCGGTCTTTGCAGGACGCAGGAGCATCCTGTGGAATGGAGTGGCTCCTGTGACCACCTTAGCTTTGTGAACAGTGGCAATTCCAAAGGCAGAGGCGGGTGGCTGGAGGGTCAGGCCGAGTCGTGCGTAGCGCTGGCACTCCCTGGCTGTGTGACTGCGGACAAGTCCCTGACCTGTGGCTCAGTTGTCCTGCCTGTAACCCGAGCGGGAGGAGAACAGGGCCGACGCTCTCCCTGCTGCTGCCTGTCCGTCTCGGGGGGTGAGGGGGGAGGGAGGACTTCACCACAGAAGGACCCGCCCCGCAGGCTCTGATTTCATTGGTCTGCACGGAGCCTGGGAACTGGCATTTAACGAAAGCTCCCAAATGACTTTACTAGGCAGTCGGGGTGGGGGACCGCTGAGCTGGAAAATCTCCAAATGTAAAGCCGATGTTTAAAATGAACACACTGACAATGGACGGAAAGAAAGAGAAACATCCTCTATTGATAAATCAAACGTCGTGGCCCAGCTCGGGACCCGAGGCAGCCTGGGCTCAGAGCCAGCTGGCCTGCTCCCTCGCTCTGGGACTTTGGTCAGGTCACTTCCGTTTTCTCATCCGTGACACCGAGACGGTAAGACCTGCCTGAGGGCTGCTGTTGGTGTGAGGAGTAAGCGGGTTCAGCGCCCAGAGGGCAGTCCCTGCCTCAGAGCCACAGGACAGCAGGGAGGGGGTGTCATCATCGCTTTCACCGATGCAGATCCTCCGGGTCCCTCGGGGTCCGTTCTGGCCCGCAGGTGCTGCGGTGACATTTGTGTCCACCCAGTTGGTTTGGAGAAGCTGTGCGCGCCCTTTTGGAGCCTGAGCGTTTCTGGGAGAGCGTCTGGGAAGAGCTATTTCCTTTCCTCCACAGATGGGGAAGGACAGCCTCCCTCGGAGGCTGCTCACACCGCAAATTCAGCAGCGCAGCCCTGAGGAGCAGCAGCCGGGGGAGGGACGTGGGGAGGAAGGCAAGCCGTGTGAACGGGGAGATCATCTCCCTCAGCTGCGTTGGTGGGTCGCGCAGGGGGTCCTCACCCTCTCCAGGGGGCCCAGGCCGCCTCCCCTGAGCCATCACACCCACCCTTCACTAGAGGCCCTTGTCAGGGCGGCGTCCGCCCGGACACCCTGTTCCCTGTGAGACCCGGGCTGTGTCTTCCCCAGGAGGGGTAGTCCGTATTGGACATGCTGCGGGGCAGAACGGAGACACGCGAGTCCAGCCCCTGCTCTGAGTGCCCTTGACCGCTGTACCCAGTCTCTTTGTCCCATGCGATTCATCTGCAAGGCGAAGCGGCTGGATTAAGGATGAGCTCATTCCAAGATTCTGTGTTTTGGGGCCACCGTCACCATGTTTGATTTATCAACATAGGACTACTACTTATTTTTCTTTTAATCCACTGTCAGTGTATTCATTTGAAAATTAGCTTCCTACTAAGAATTCCATGCTGTGTAGGCATATGTGTATGCATACACTGAGTGGCCAGATTATGATGATCTTTGAACGCATAATAATCTGGCCACTCAGTGTATATCCTATATAATAAAAGGCTAATATGCAAATTGTCCCCTCGACCAGGAGTTCGACCAGCAGGCAGGCCGGCCAACCGCCCATGTCCCCTCCCCCTGGCCAGGCTGGCCGGACCTCACCCATGCACGAATTCATGCACCGGGCCTCTAATATATATATATATATCTATATATATATATAGATATACACATATATATATACATACATATACATACACACACACACACACACACACACACACACACTGAGTGGGCAGATTATTATGTGTTCAGAGATTATAATAATCTGGCCACTCAGTGTATATTTGTCAGATCTGATAAATTAAACATTATTATTAAAACATGAAGGGTTCTCCTGCGAAGCTCTCGTCCAGATGACACCTCCTCCCGGCACACACGCCACGCCCTTCTTTGGGCTCCACGGCGGCAGAGGGAGAGCGCCGGCCTCTGCTAGGTGTGCAGCCAGGGCTGGCTTACTCCCAAATGAGTGTGGTCACAAAATAGGGAGGGAAGGCAGGAGCCGTGGGCACCGCTGCCGCTCTAGTGACACTGGGGCTTTCAGGGGCGTGCAGGCATCACCTGGCTGAACCTGGTGGTTGAACGAAGGGACACGGGTGTGCGTGAGGTCACAATACCGCCCACTCCCTTCCGCGATTTGGTCACCAACCCCCGCCAGGTAGCCCTTCCCTTTCTTTGAACAGGTCCTCCCGGAGGGTGAGCCATCTCTGTGCTAGGTGGTGTCAGGACGAAGGTGACCGTGTCCAGGCCGGTGGGCAGCAGCTGGGCACGCTGACAGTTCTCTCCAGCGGGCGCGCTCGGTGAGGCAGCCGCGTGGTGACTGTTTCCAGTGTGAACTGGAAGCCTGTCTCTGGAATCTTAAGCCGGACCTTCATGTTTAACCTGAGCTGCCTCGCTTACCACGAAAGCTCCTCCTGTGGTCCAGCTGCAGCGTGTAAACAGTCTCCATCCGACGGCACGGAGGGTGACCACAGCTGTCTCGAACATGTGCACCATCCCCGAGTGTCCTCAGCATCTCACGAGCATCTCTTGAGTCTCTGAACAGCCTGGTGGGGGCAAGAGCTGTTACCAGAGGCCAAAGGGAGCTCAGAGGTCCCACTGACACGAGGCCCAGAGACCACCCTATGGGACCTTCATTGATTGATTGATTGATTTTTTAATTTTTAATTTTTTTATTGATTTCAGAGAGGAAGGGGGAGGGAGAGAGAGATCGAAACATCAATGATGAGAGAGAATCATTGATCGGCTGCCTCCTGCACGCCCCCCACTGGGGACCGAGCCCGCAACCTGAGCATGTGCCCCTGGCCAGAATCGAATCCGGGACCCCCCAATCCATAGGCCGACGCTCTATCCACTGAGCCAAACCAGCTAGGGCTGATTTATTTTAAAAAAATATATTTTATTGATTTCAGGGAGGAAGGGAGAGGGAGAGAGGGAGAGAAACATCAGTGATGAGAGAGAATTAGTAATGAGCTGCCTCCTGCACACTCCCCGCTGGGGATCGAGCCTGAAACCCAGGCATGTGCCCTGACCGGGAATTGAACTGTGACCTCCTGGTTCATAGGTCGATGCTCAACCACTGAACAACACTGGCCGGGCGAAGCTTCATTTATTTAAAAGCAAACCTTATCTTCCTTCCTCGGAAGTCTGTTGCTTTAACATTTTCTAATGACTAGGAGCTAATGAGATGGCATGCATTTACACTGAGATAGCCCTAGGCACGCAGGGTGGACGGCAGCCTTCACTGACCCGCAGCTCACACTTAAACAGAGGAAGCGCAGTGTAGTCTGACTGCACTGGGTTCCCATAGGGAAGCGGTCCAGGCTCTTTGGCTCATCAGTGCAGTTCCCACAGCGCGGCGCCAGGGGGCGCTGTCAACAGGCCTTTCCAGGATGGAGGCCATTGTTCTGGATCTGTGGCACCCGAGCCCATACAATGTGGCCAGTGGGACTGAGGCGCTGAGCATTGAATTGTGTATAATTTTACTTAATTTAAATGTGAATGTAGGTAGCCGCAGGATGTGTGTTGGAGAGCTCTAAGGCGTGGCTGTAGCAAATCAAGTTGGCTTTTCTTCTCTCCTTCCTTCTCTTTCCACCCCCTTTCATTTCCTGCCCGCCCTGCCGCCCCCAACCTTTCTCCCCCCACTCCACAGGGCTGCCCCTAGCCTTTCTCTCCCCACTCCACAGGGCTGCCCCCAGCCTTTCTCCCCCCACTCCACAGGGCTGCCCCCAGCCTTTCTCCCCCCACTCCACAGGGCTGCCCCTAGCCTTTCCCTCCCCCATCCAGGAGGACTGGACAAAACAGGAGGGCAGAAAGGACCAAGGAAGTTGGCCCCGAAAAGCCGTGGGAAGAGCAGTTGCTACGTGGGAAGTGAATTCGTGGGTGGGGACTGGGTGGCCCTGGAGTGAAGGCTTGGCACCGAGTTCCTTCCCGAGTGACCCTCCCTCAATCGTCCTCGTTTCCTGTGGACGCTGAGCTCTCGGCAGGTGGGGACATGGAAGCGAGAGCCAAGGGTCCGTCTCCGGTCTTGTCCAGCAGTAGCTGCTCACCAAGCCTTTATTTTTAATATTTCTTAAAATTTTTATTGATTCCAGAGAGGAAGGGAGAGGGAGAGAGAGAGAGAGAAACATCAATGATGAGAGAGAATCATGGATCGGCTGCCTCCTGCACACCCCTCACTGGGGACCGAGGCCACAACCCGAGCATGTGCCCTGACCGGGAATCGAACCGTGACCTCCTGGTTCATAGGTCGACGCTCAACCACTGAGCCACGCCGGCTGGGCTCACTGAATATCTCTTGACTAAATAAAGGCGGTCGGAGCAGGAGGATCGTTATTCCAATCGGGTGCTGTTGCCTGGCGCAGTCTCACCTAAGTCCCAGGCGCGGGAGGGGCGCTCAGTGTTACTAAGCAGGTGTCCACCGGCGGCAACAGGATTGTAACGGAAGATGCTGTCAAGGGTTGGTACCCGCACTCGGAAGGGAAGTGGGCCGTGGCACCTCGCTGCAGCGGGCCGATGGCTCTAACAGTACCGGGAACGTAATCTAACCTATAGGGTGGCAGAACCAGGGGTGTCACGCCCCAGACAGGGGCCAGCATCACTAAAATGTGTTTTGCTTTTTTTTTCTCTTTCGACCTTACAGGCAGTGTTGATAAACTGGGCGCCTCACTGCCTACCTGGGCCATAGTCCTGCTCGCAGTGTCTTTCTCATTGCTTTTCATCCTGATCATTGTTCTGATTGTAATCTTCTGCTGCTGTTGTGTCTCTCGGAGAGAGAAAACAGGTAACTTTTTGTTCCTATGGATTTGTATATATTTTAAACTTTTGGTACCTACAGTTGAAGTTCACGAGCTCCTCAGCTTTTCCTCAAAGTACACTGGCTTTCGCAGCCCGTGAAAGGAACCGTGTGAAATTGGCAGCGGGGGACGCACGTTCTTAAGGAAGGAAGCCATTCCTTGGGGGCCGGGTGCAGGGGGACAGTCTCCCCACATTTAAAGACACTGACTGATTTGTGTGCTTATCTGCAAGGACGTAAGGCTACTGTGCTGTGTCATTTAGGTGCCATGTTTTTTTTTTTTTTTTTTTCTTTCTAGAATAATACCTACCTATCCCAGCACTGACTAATCCTAAAGTGTTTTCTGTTTTGTAGAATTCCAAGTCTTCCTTTGTAGGTGAATGTTGACATAGTGGTAGAAAGAAAAATCAAAGGCCCTCTGTTAACCGAAATAGCACAAATCAAATTAATAAACATCATTACACATTTCTTCCGAATGGGGTCTTTGGAGCTACCCCCAGTTCCATGGAAGCAGTGGTCTCGTTTGGGGGTCAGGCTCCACACTGGGGTGGGCTTGTGACGTCAGAAATCAGTCTTTGGCATGTGGACGGCTCAGGACTTTGCAAGTGCTGATGGGTCTCCATGCTTATCTTTGTCTCTAAAAACCTTCACCTACTTTTATTTGAGTATTTTCTACAATAAAGTCATTTTTCTTTCTTTCTTTTTAACATATTTTTTATTGTCGATAGTATTACAGATATTTCCACTTCCCCCTCCTCCCCCGGCCCCTCCCCCACACCCCCAGGTTTTCAGGACCCTATTGCCCACGTCCATGGGTTACGCATATACATCTCTTCTCGTTCCCCAACCCCACATCGAGGAAGTCATTTTTCTTAAAATGGGAATTTTAAAGTTAGGCTCCATGTTGGTTTAATTGCGTTTTAATTTTATGAACACGGACTGCCATTGGATGAGGGCTTTGTGGGTGAGTGCCCGGCACCGTGATACGCCATAAAGAGTGTGGCCTAGCCTTAGCCTCACGGTCTAGCCTTGCTCTTGCCTGGAGCTGGTTTGTGATTGGGCCAGTGATTTTGTGATATAACTTTATTCCCGAGGAAACAAAGTGAGAATTCCTGAACTCCAGTTGGCCCAGTTTTGATGGGAGCTTGTCTATACCTGGGAGTCACAGAAGGACAACTCCAGTAAAATTGACGGGAATTTAAATGGAAACTCCTGGGTGACTTGCCCTTTAATTCAGACCTGACCAGGATTATTCAGTGCTGGGGGACGACTCCCCACCAGCCGTTGTGGCAGAGTCGCAGAACGTCCTGGTTGCTTCGATCCTGCTTCCTACGGGCTTTTGTCTGCTCCCCGCCACCCTAGGAAGAAGGTTTGGGGTGCCGGTGGCCCCCGGGAGCATATGCAGAACCACAATTCTCTGGCTCTTAGCTTCCTCATTTGCAAAATGGGAATAAGTCTTAACCTATAGGGTAGTTGTGAGAATCAAAGAAACGAATGTATTATACATTTCTGTGATTCACCCTAGAATTTATCTTTTATTTAACTCTGAGATGATAAACCCGTGTAAGAGTGAGAGGTTTTTATCCCCCTGTGAGGGGCAGGCCTGTGACAACCTTCTTACAAGGCCCGCCCCCGATGGGAGTAACTCACAGTGGACACGACCCCTCACCTTGATGTGAATGTAAGGGATCCAGCCGAGTCCTGGACTTGCCCGTGACAATGATTTCTGTGCTTGCAAATAGTAAACATCACATTTTCTTGAAAGTATTTCTGATGTCCTGCCTGGCTGGTGCCTGGAGAACTCTCACTTCTGACTGGTTACCTGGGGGCTGACTGAGGATGGCTGCGGACCCCACTCCGCTGGCCTGGAGGCTGTGGGTCACAGCTGCAAGCAGAGGGGCTCAGTGCCTGGTGCCCATGGGACGCCAGCGATGTGCCCTCATTACCAGACCACCTCTCTCCTTCAGTACGATTGCTTCTGAGGTTCAGTGTGGGTGTGAATCAGCAGGTGTTGTGAGAACTGAAAATAAGTGAGAACATCATCTAAACAATAAGGAAAATGGATGCTTTTTAGATCTAAAGTGTCATGAATGGAAGGTGGAAGCAGGGAAGCAGAGCTGTGGAGGACACGGGCCTTAGAGACAGACAGTGGGGGCTGGTGTGTGGCCCTGTCACTCCCCATTTTCAAGTTCTCGATTTTCTCCCGCCCAAGAGCCCATTGAGTAAACACATTAGCAATTTAAACAGCCTTTGGGTGGGGGGTGCGAACACAACTGTATGAATTGATACCATTGATACATATTAATTGAAAGCATATCTTAGAGCAGGCGTCCTCAAACTACGGCCCACGGGCCACATGCGGGTGTTTTTTTTTGTTTTTTTACTTCAAAATAAGATATGTGCAGTGTGCATAGGAATTTGTTCATAGTTTTTTTTAAACTATAGTCCGGCCCTCCAACGGTCTGAGGGACAGTGAACTGGCCCCCTGTTTAAAAAGTTTGAGGACCCCTGTCTTCGAGTTACAAAAATACTAGTATAGTGCTTAAGCAGTCTAACTCCTCTGTTAAAAATACGGTAATGCTAATATAGTGGTGTCTAGTCTGTTAAAAATATGATTGCATTAACGCCTGCCTCTTGCGTTGTTGTGACGATTAAGTGAGACAATGCCTTGCACAGGCTGGCAGGGTGCGGCACCCAGGGGGTCCTGAATGAATGGCGGCAGGTGTGGAATGCGGGGCACCCCTGCAGGGCAGTGCTGTCTTTATAATCTTGCTAGCCAACTGCAGTATTCACTAAGCACTTAGTAGGTGCCTGCCATATTTCAGGCATTCAGGGGTTATTAATGTTTATGATAGTGAGGAATGAGTTCTTTCCTTATGCGTAGAAGCCATTTGATCATTCTGGGTAGGGGAACCTAAGACCTACTGGGTCACTATTCAGTCACGTGTTAAAATTCAGGGGAGTCTATAAAAAGTGATGAGACTTTATTTTCAGAATTACTGTCCTGATTTTGCTAATGTAATTTCATGTTTTGTTTTGTTTTCAGAATCCAGTTCTCTAAGGTACGTTGGAAATCACATCTACTTTCTTAAAAGCAAATGAAAAACAACCAAACAGCAACACCACACACACACACACACACACACACACACACACACACACACACACACCCCGTAACTGAAGGGTTTTAGGACTATGCTACTCAAAATTAGGTACTGAAAACAGACAACTCTGACAAGCCCCTATGCCACCGCAGACTCCAATGGCGACGTGAAGGGTGGGATGCACCAGGTGGCGTGCGGTCGGCTTTTCCTGGCTCTCTCAGGAAATTGGAGGGTTTCTGCTCGGTGTCTGGCATTTGCAACTCTTTCCACAAGAGGACACTGTGCACCGTGACTGTTGTCCCTCCTGCTTTGAGTCAAGGCTGGGGACTCAGGACACTGCAAGGATGTTGGACAGCCAGGCTGCGGTCTTGCTGGGATTCCTGGGCCGGGGTGGGTTAGGGCACATGGAACTGGCCAGGCAGACAATCGCAGGAGGTTCCCTGCTGTATGTTGGAGAGGGCAGGGACTGGAACATTCCTGCCATTCCTGCAGCTGTCCGGAGTAGCTGCGAGCACTTTTAAGGCAGCCGTCCTGTGGGACTCCATGGCAGAGCTGTACTGCTGCTGGTTTCACTGGTCCCCTGTGGGTGGGCACCTGGGCTGTTCGCAGTTCTTGCTACTGTAATTAGCTCATGAATGAACATTCTTTCAAGCAAATCTTTGCATGTATCCTAGACTATTTCCCTATAATAATTTCTGACTGGCCAAGCATGAGTATTTACAAAGCTTTGGATTTCTATTGCCCAACTTCCTGTCCCTAGGAAGTGACACCGATTTCTGCTTTATTTTAGAGGCTGCCCTTTTATTCTAGAGGTTGCATGCTTTTTCTATAAAGGGTCAGAGAGTAAGTGCTTTTGCTTATGTGGGCCGCATGCTCTCTGTCACAGCTACTCAACTCTGCTGTTGTAACATGAAAGCAGCCGTAGACAGTATGTAAGCAAACGGGTGTTCTGTGTTTCAATAAAACTTTATTTATAAACACAGGTAGTGGGCCGGACTTGGCCTGAGGGTGTGTAGCTTGCCAACCTGCTTTATTTGGTCACTGGTTTCTGAGGGTTGAGAACTGACTTGGGAGTGGAGTCCATAGACCCCATATGGTGGCTGTGAGTGTCCATCCTGAGGCTCATCACCCTCCCCCCTGCCCCCCACGAGCCAGCAAGAATGCTCTGGGCGGAGCAGTGTGAACTAAACATCCATCGCTGACTAACGTATGCTTTTTAAATGGTCTAATTCTAGGAAATCTGCAGATGTGGAGACAAACCAAGAAACCTTTGAGCCAAAGTTAAAAAATGGAAATGAGAACTATGGCTACAGTGCAGGTGAGCCGAGAACCATGCGAGAGGGCGGGGAGGATGTCCACAGAGGCACCCCGATTTTGAAGTCTTTTTGAGCATCTTGATGTCTTACCTTGAGAGGATACACTCCCAGTGGGGCGACTTCCCGAATAGCACGGTCACTAATAAGAGGCGGGCGTAGGATTTGAACCCAGATCCGTTTATAAGGCAGACAAACTTCTCCTTAGCAGTTGGAGAGGAAGGCCTGGTCTTAAAAAGTTGTCTGGCAAAATAAATTCCACAGAAAGATTTTAAGTTCATCAAGTGTTACTGAGAGCTCTCCCCAATTCCCCTCCCCTTCCCCCCCCCCCCCCCCCCCCCGACTAAAATTAGGACTTAATTCTCAGCAGCCCCATTCTTTTCTTTTTGCTGAGGCTGCCTCCCATGGACATTCCAGATGGCCTGCTTTGGACGTTAAAGACCTCCACAAAGCATTGACCGTGTCCTTTGATAATCTGACCTCAGCTTCTTGCAGCATTTCCTGTGGGCGAATATTTATTCATCAGTATTTTGCACCACGAATCTAGTAGCTTGACCAGGATCATGGCCCCGACCAACCCTCTTGCTTCGCTCCCCCATCTGCCCTGTGTTTGTTTATTTTCCTCGGTCAGCAGTTAAGGCTGTGGATTCACCTGGTCCCTGGATGACATGAGTATGTCGAGAAAGGAATTGATTTCCAGCCTGTTTGCCATATTTTTGTTTCCTTAGAAAACTTAAGTTCTGAAAGGATGTGACCTTCAGGGAACTTTAAAAACAGTCTGTGGCCCTAGCCGGTTTGGCTCAGGGAATAGAGCATCAGCCTGCGGACTGAAGGGTCCCGGGTTTGATTCCAGTCAAGGGCACATACCTCAGTTGCAGGCTTGATCCCCAGCCCAGGTCGGGGTGTGTCTCTCACAGCGATGTTTCTCTGTCTCTCCCCCTCCCTCCCACTCTCTATAGAAATTCAATGGAAAAATGTCCTCAGGTGAGGGTTAACAAACAAACAAACAAACAAACTAACAGCCTGTGTCTGGGTAAGGATTATTTGTGCCAGAGGTGCTGTATGAAACACAATTGCATTTCTCTATAAATCGGAATTGTTAGCCTGTGCAGCTTGGCTTTGTCGCGTGTCACTCTAAAGTAAGGGACTTTTTAAAAACGCCGTGGGACGCGGGACAAATTTTTAAAAATCGGGACTGTCCCGCCCAAAGCGGGACGATCTGGTCACCTTACTCTAAAGCCATCCTTCCGTTGCAGAGTCGGCATCTCCCCCTGCAAAGTCCCCCGGCTCCAGCCTTCCCACACAGCCGCAGCCGAGCAGCAGGCCGCAGCCGAGCAGCAGGCCGCAGCCAAGCAGCAGGCCGCCGCCGAGCAGCAGGCCGCCGCAGCAGGTACGCAGACCTTTCCGCCTTTTTTCCCATTTAAAAATTCTTACCTTGTGGTTTTAGGTCAGGGTGGGGAACCTTTCTCCTGCCAAGGGCCATTTGGATATTTATGACATCATTTGAGGACCACACAAAACTATCAACTTAAAAATGAGCCTGCTACATTTGGTCAAACATTTAATTAACTCACCCCTACTGCCTTGTCAGGGCCAGACCCAATGATTTCTTGGGCTTTCTGTGGCCTGTTTTAGGTGGACGATGTGAGAACGTGGCCTTTGCTCACCTCTGGGTCCACTACCATCCTGGAGGGAACGGGGCCAGGACATGTGGCCTTGCTTGTCCCCTGTAGTGGGTTTTGGGGGGAAAGACCAGAAGTTTAAGCGGGGCTTGTAGATCTTGAGGTGTCTGTTGGACATCCCCCGAGAGATGTTGTGTGTGCAGCGGGGTGCCCAGCCTGGACTCCCTGGGAGAGGCACGCGTGTCGATGTTGCTGGTCTGAGGGGTTTCCGTCCTTCCGAAGGACGTTCACGTAAAGAAATCGGTCACTTTGGGATGGTGGGAACACAGTATGTTAATTTTCTGACACAGAGCCAGCGTCGGTTGGCACCCATGAATGACAGTTTGTGTGCAGAAAATACAGCTCTTTTTATCCAAAATCATGTTAGGCAGAACAGAAGTCACAGAACCATTTCTGACCCGGAGAAATACGACCTTAAACGAGAAGTGCATTTTTACAACCGTGCGATGGTGTCCCCAGTAACGGCCGTTCTCCCCTCTTGGCTGCTGGGAAAGCCGGCCTCACAGACGGGTTCCCGCCGGCGCCACATCCGGGGTGCTGGCCTGTTCTCTGGAGTCGCTGCCTTGCAGCCCCATCGCTCGCTCGGCATAGATGTGCATTGCATCCCCGCGGCTCCGGCTCCGGCTGTGAGAGTCCTCCCTGGAGTGGGGATGCAGCTCAGGCCATACATCTCTCCGGGGCAGGGCTGTGCCTCGCAGGCCTTCGGCAAGCGGAGCTCTGATGGGTGCTCACCGCCTATCAGGAGGGCCCAGGCGATGCTTTAGCGGCAGCGACGGCAGTCAGGCGGGAAGACGTGCGTGAGGCCTGCGGCACAGAGGAGACAGGCTACCTGGCAGATCGTGAGCTCAGGCCACTTCCTCAGACCCGTGTCAGGAAGATGGAGAGGTGCCAGGCTCCCCATCAAGGCTGCTCTCTGGATGGTTTAATCTGGTGCTGGGAGGGATGGCTGCGGAGGTGCGGGGGTCCCTTATCAGAGGGCCGGCCTCTTGACTCAGAGGTGGCCGGGGAGGGGGCGTCATCGCCAGGCTGTGAAGAATGTCGCCTGTCAACCCCCACGCCTGGACCTGAGTGGGGGCCGTGGGGTGATGAAGGGGGTCCCTCCCACCCAGCGCCAAGCACGGTCACCCCAGAACGTGTTCAAGCCCACCATTACTTCGTGGCTTTTCCGTAGTTACCTTTGGTCCCATGTCTTTCCACTCGACCAGCCAGCGTGCGGGGGCTTGGGTGGGGGCTGGGAGGCGGGGAGGAGATTCAGAAGAGGGTCCAATCGGAGGGTCCCCTCTGAAATATAGATGAGGACGAGGGGGAACCCTAGATGCCTGTGGAAACAGGAATGGAGAGTGACGTTTCGGAACTCTGGATGCCGCTTAAGCTTCAAGTGTTGTTTTGAAGACACACAGGGAGAGAAATTCAAGAAGTTTCAGCTACTTGGACATGTGACCAGCTAAATAATCTATCGGCGGAAACAACAGTGGCCACCGTGCTGGCCCCGAGGGCTGGGAACAGCCCCGTGTTTCCTGAAGTGCTGGCGAGGCTTGTGCTGGGGGAGCCGTGCGTGGCGGCCCAGAGCTCTGGGTCCTGGAGGAACAGACAGGGTGCAAGGAAGGGGGGCTGGTTTGCCCGGCTGGAAACTTCCGAAGGCTGTTTAAACAGCTGGGTTTTCCTGCTTAGAGTCGGGCACTCGGGACAAGCGGCTCTGAAGAGGCCCATGTTTGATCGCTAACCAGAGGCTGCCTTTGCCGGATGGGCCCCGGCACTGTGAGCAGGTGCCCTCTGGGGAACTTGGACTTGAGACGTACCAGGGGCTGTGTTTCTCCTGAGGCACGTACAGGAAAGGGCCAGGCCTAGGGGCATGCCAGCTCCCTCTGTGCCCTGGGCCCAAGGAGGACATGGGCCGTGTTTCAGAGGGGCCTGAGGCACACTGCGCTCAGTGTGCGTGAAAGAAACAGGATCTCAGGCGGTAGAGAGCCCGGATCATGCGTTCACTGGTAGGGAGGTTTAGAAGGAAAAACAGAGACAGGTGTTCAAAACTGACACATGCCCACCACCACACTTCCCTCCCCGGTTATTCCCATTCGGACCGAGCCTACAGTGATAACACGGTTGTTATCTTCCACACGCCGGTTTCTGGCGGTGAACAGCAAGCAGCCCACCCAGGTGTAACCTCCCGCCAGGCACATGAGGACGAAACGAGTGAAGACAATTAGAAATCCGCACTAAAAATGACAGCTGACGGGAAGGCAAGCGCCTTTTATTTTTATCCCAAGTCACGGGGCTTGGAAATGGGTTTCATCTTGATGAATATTTAATACAAACAATCCTTCCCCCACCCCACCCCCGTCCCCCCGTCTTTCCAGGCATCAGTTCACTGTCGGTTTATTTTTCTGGTTATTTTAGGCAACGCTGTGTCTTTCTCTGCTGCGCCTGTCAGTTTGGGGGGTGAGAGTATGAAAACCTGAAACCTGTTAGCCCCTCTCCTATGGAGATCGGCATAAATAAACTCCTGGCGCGTGTGGACAGCCTGCGTCTGCGCAGCGGGCAGGGAAAACCGAGGCCAGACCATGAGAGTGGAGTCCCCGGCCCAGCCGCACAGACGCACCGATCTGACAGCGCTTCGCTAAGGGGTCCCTCCGCTCTGGGTGCCGTGGGATTGGGGGGCAGTAAATTAAGCCCGGGAGCCGGAGTGATTCTATCCTGGAGACCGACTGCCGTTCCGTCGCCACGTAAATCATGCCTGGGGCCCGGCTCCATTATTGACGACGCTGGGTGCAGCCACGGCACCTGGAGTCGGAGCTGGCATTCTCAGCGCCGGCAGGAAGGCAGGTAGCATGCATTTTAATGGGGCGACACCCTCAGACAGGCCGTGGCCCCTCGAGGAATGAGTGGGTGGCTTGGGATTGCACTTCAGAAGGAGAGGGGCAGTGACATCTGGATGGAGCCAGATGGGTGGTAATGTGGAGCTGGTCCTTCAGTTTTGCCCCGTCCTTCCGAGGGACTGTGTGTCTTTAAGGTTATAAATATTGTATATTGTTATACAAAAGCTATAATTTCCACAGGAAAATCGGAAGACACAGCGGTGCATCTTTGCAGGAATTTGCCTTCATACGAACCAATGTTGATTTTTTGACTTGGGTTGCTCTTTAGGTCCTGAACTTGGGAAACTTCTAGAGTGTGTTTTTGAAAATACTTAAGTAGCCCTAGCTGGTCTGGCTCAGTGGGTAGAGCATCGGCCTGTGAGCCAAAGGGTCCCGGGTTCCATTCCGGTCAAGAGCATGTACCTCGGTTGCAGGCTCCTCCCCAGCTCGGGCCCTGGTCAGGGTGCGTACAGGAGGCAACCAATCGATGTGTTCTTCTCACATCGATGTTTCTCTCTGTCTTGCCCTCTCTCTCCCACTCTCTCTAAAAGATCAATGGGAAAATATCTCCGGGTAAGGGTTAACCAAAAACAAAAAAACCCAAAAAGAAGAAAATACTTAAGTAAAGGAAGGCCCTGTGTTCACATTTGGGTTCCTCGCTGCACCCTCATTTTCTCTGACCTGGCGAGTGGGGCCTCCCGCTGCAGTGCGCCTGCACAGGATCTCCGCCTCTTTAACCAGCCTTTCCCCTCTGTTGCAGGAACCCGATCTCCATCAGCAGGCCCCAACGAGTCGCCCACACGTCTCCTTTTACACGGTCGGCCCCAGGGTGACCAGGAACGTGACCTTAGTGTAGCGAGGGTGCTGCACTTGGCTGATGACCGGCACCACGACCGGGTCAGCATGCTCTCCCGAGGCCCAGCCCGCCGGCGTTACCTGGAAGCAGTGGCGTTGGAGTCATTGAAATGGATGTTTCCGTGAGAGAAGGAACCGTTGTTCCCAACTTCCCACGTAGAAGTTCACTTTTCATGTGTTTCAAGATTTCAGTGGCTTCTGTAAAGTTACTAAGCCAAAGCTGCAAACTGATAGGATGATGCTTCTCAGCACTGCACACTCCTGGTCCAACGAGTCTATAGCCTGCCATGACTTTAAACAAGTTTTTATTACCTTCCATCATATAAAGTTTCTATGTTTGTCTGTGTACTCCGTGGGCGTTATTGCATAGGATCGGTGAAAAGAAGCGGATAAAAGTGAGGGTCTGTCAGACATCTAACATTGCCCCGACAGCCAGAACTCGGGTTACAAATAAGATCACGTTCTCAAGCAGATGAGGCCCTGGTGAAGTATCTCATTGGGCATTTACAGGGAGACGTTCATGTTTATCTGCCCCCTTATCAGCTGCTCTCACGTCCTCAGATGACTCAGATGTGGATGATGCGTTGTAGGCGGTGTAGGTCACATACCACACACACTGTGATGAAGCTGGAAATGGGTAATGTGTTCCTTGTTTTGCTTTGTTTTGTTTTGTTTTGTTTTGTTTTGTTAGTCCTCACCAGAGGGTATTTTTTTCCCATTGATTTTTAGGCCGAGTGGAAGGGAGGGGGAGAAACAGAGAGAGAGGAACATCGATGTGACAGAGACACATCGATTGGTAGCTTCCCGCATGCGCCCCAGCCAGGGTTGGGGATCGATCCTGCAACCGAGGTACATGCCCCTGGCCAGAATCAAACCTGCGACCCTTCAGTCCCAGGGCTGACACGCTATCCACTGAGCTATACTGGCCAGGGCAGGGGAATGTGTTCTTTAGTAAATAAAGGAGAAAACCCAAAGAAGCTAGCATTACCTCTCTTAGCTTCACTATTCAGGTGGTAGTTTACAGAATCACAGTGTTCAGGAATCAAGCACTTTTTTTAAAAATTGAAAGCAGTTCTTTAACATCATCAAATAGTAATTTAGTACTAGACTTTCTGTCATCGTCTTGTTATTTTTTTTTTATAGTTAGCTCTTTGTTTGTTTGTTTGTTTTTGGTTTAGGACCTAATCTGGGTTCATACATTGTATTTGATTACATTATCTCTTAAGTCTCCTTTATTTTATTTTACAATTACAGTTGGTATATAATATGATATTAGTTTCAGGTGTACAAGATAGTAGTTCAACACTTACATACCTTATGAAGTGATCACCCCAAAGTGAGCACCATCTGGCACCACACTTATTACAGTATTATAATATGTTGTATTTCACACCCTTGTGACTATTTCTATACCTGGCAAGTTCACCTTCCTTAAACCCTTTCACCTTTTTCTCCCATCCCCAGGAATCAAGCATTTTCCAAGAAGCAAAACAGATGTTTGTAAAAACAAAATCACATCTTCTTGGTAGTCTTGGCCTATTATGCATTTGCCCCATTTAAAGTGAATATACATGTTGTTACTAAGAATAAAAGATGGAAATTGCCGCCTTTTCCAAATACGTGGTTTCCATGTAGGTCTTCTCAGGGCCTTTATATTTCACTGAGAGGTGGGGCTGCTGTTGGAACTCTGCACTAGTTGGTGCAGGGTTCCATAATGTTTGTAATTGACAGCTGCTCTGAGCACCCCTCATGCCCTACCATGCTATTGCCAAATAGAATTTGACTTTCAAAATGTGTGAAGATTTCAGTGAATTCCTTCAAGTTACTAAGTCATCCTGTTAATGTTTCTTATTGCTCAACACTCCTGCTTGCTGGCCCATTAAGTCTATATATAAGCTGATTTAGAAAATATTTTATGATCTTAAATCCCATTAGGGTCCTCCCATGCACCCCCTCCTATGAATCAGGAGTTAATGCAAGGGGTATTTGCTGGCACATAGGGCTTTGGGAGGTACCCTGCCCATTCTGATTGGTTGGTGCCCATACAATGTCTATTCTGATTGGTTGGTGCCCATACAATGTCTATTCTGGTTGGTTGGTGTCCACACACTATCTTTTCTGATTGCATGGTGTTCATACCTTACTGGTTGTCAAATAGTTTGAATATAAGCATGGTTCAAAGGATCCTGAAAAAAAAAATGCCATCTCTTCTAAGACTATATGCCTAAAGTGAGGGGGCTGGCTGCCTATTTTTGTTGGAGTAGAACTGAAATGCAAAATTTTAAAAACACATTCCCATTTTGCTTTTCCACGGGGCCATTTTACGGGGAAAATTGCCAATGCACCTGCTTGTAAAACAAGACTCTTGTTTATTACACTAATTCTTTACTCCCTGGCAGCGTGATTCTGTCTCCCACCACCGTCCTTGAATGCATACAAATCAAGGAGAAAGATGAGAAGGCTCAGGAACCCTGTGGGCTGAGCTGTTCATTGTGTGATCTTCACATTCTTCACTTAATAATTTTCTCTCCTTCAACCACCACAGAACTCAGATTCCAGGACAAGGCAGACATCATGTCCCTTGCGCCTTTTGTAACCTTTACAGAATCTAACATTCTGTAGGTATTCAGGAAGTATTGGTATTAAATAGGTCAAAAATTGAGAAAGACAGTATATTGAATTATCACAAATATTTGCCATCTGCAGGTTCTAAGTATTGTATTTCTGTGGTTATTTTAGGAGTTGGGGAGGGGTTGCATGTAGAATATAATTGAACTTCAAATTCTGAATTGGGGAGTACAATGCCAGATGATTTTCGTAGAAATTTCTCCAAGTTAGTATGTGCTTATTGAGTCACTCCCAAAATGTTTTCACGTTGATCAGACTGTGGGAGGTTTACCCGTGTCAGCAATGAACAGGTTTTATAGCAGCTTATTCCAGGAGCAAGTTTCTCAAGTTTTCATTTCACAAGAGGTAGATAAGTTATTTGAATAAAATTATCAAGAGCTGCAGTATCCAATAGCATGTGGCTTTTCATAGTTAAAGTATTTGAAGTTAAATAAAATGCAAGATTCACTTCCTCAGTTGTACTGGCCACAAGTCAAGTGTTTAATAGCCACATTGGCTATCGGCTACTGTATTGGACCGTGCAGATTACAGCTTCCATAGCTGCGGACAGTTCTATTGACCGTGCTGACCAAGAGCCGGCTACTTGACAATGACCTTCATGTGTCCAGGACCGGCTTTTACACAAACACGCCATCCGTGCTTTCTCTTGGTGTTACGTCTGTGCATTTGCCAGTTTCTATTTAGGATCCTGCAAATCCCAAGGCAGCTCCCAACTGAAAATGGGGTTTTGCTGATGTGGAAAATTCAACTCTCACTTCTGTAATGCAGAGAGCTGACACGGGCTCAGGGGCACGGGGTGAGCGGAGTCAGTCCCTCCCAAGGTCATGGCTAAGGGTGTTTCTCAGAAAGATAGCTATGGCTCACCGATGATGAATGGCAGATGAGGCTGCTGTTATTTATTTATTTTTAAAATATTTTTTATTGATTTCAGAGAGAAAGAGAGAGGGAGAATGATTGATCGGCTGCCTCCTGCATGCCCCCTACTGGGGATCGAGCCTGAAACCAGGTCAATGTGCCCTGACCGGGAATCACACCGTGACCTCCTGGTTCATAGGTCGACTCTCAACCACTGAGCCATACCAGCTGGGTGAGGCTGTTGTTACTTAAACAAACATCCCTCAAAACCCTTTGTCATGAAATCCTAGCTTGGTAGACCACACCTGCCCATCCTCCTTGGGGTCTTGGACCTGGTTACTCTGCCAGATTCCGAGCCTGCCCTGCACGCTCAGGGATCTCCCATAGTTTACCTAGAGGAGGACTTCGTGGCAATGTCAATACAGCGAAGATAATTGGAGATCTTGAATAAAATCACTTCCTTTGTTCTGTGTGGCCCTGACCTTGGAAAACCATTGGGGCATTGAAGTGCGGTTGCCAGTTTCTAGGAGTTGGATGACCTACAAGGTGAATGGATGCTGCAGAACATGCAGGAGGCTCTGGGTCAGTGTGCAATCTGCCACCAAAGTGCTTGTGATGTCCGTGGGGAAACACTCCATCCTGCATGAAGAGGGAGGTAGACATCTCTGTGGAACAGCGAAGGACAAGAAGACTTCAGAGACCAGAGAAATGAGGCAAGACAGTAAGGAAGGAGGGTGCTGGGGGCAGGAGTAATAGACAGGATAGGGTGGATGGGTGGTCCAGCAGGCCTAGGCAGGACCCGTGGGCCTGAGGAGCTGTTACCATCCACCAACTGATGGGCGGGGAGAGGGGCTAGACTTGTATGGAGAGGGTTGCCGACAGCTACAGGGCCTTGGGTGGAGGGACACAGTCAAGCCCTGGAAACCTGGCAGGGAGGGAGTTGGAGTGACACAGACTCTGGCCTCCCAGCCCAGCCCCCAGCCCCTCCTCATGCCTCCCATTCACCATGCCCACCCAGAGCCAGAGGCCAGGTTGCCCATATGGATGGAGGAGGGTGGAGCATGGATGTGGAGGGAGGGGCAGGCAGGAGATGCCCTGCTAGGAGGAGCTGGCAAAGTTTAGGAAACAGAAATCGAGGGGTGAAGACGGTTGTACAGTCCCGAAGAGATGGTTTGCCTAACAGCGTTCCACTTTTTCTCTCCTTAGGGATGAATCCATTTCCCTGGGATGCTAGCTGGAGAAAAGGCTGCATTGAATCTGAGTTGGTCATGACTTCGATGACACATGAGTAGAACAAAGGGATTGGATGGTGGACCCCTAAAATCCCTTCTGGCACTTACCTTTGTTGAGATGTTCACACACACACACACACACACACGCACACACGCACACGCGCGCACACACCCCTGCCTGCTCATCTGAGATGGCCCAGCTGTTCGGCTGAGGCAGCCCCGGGAGGGAGCGCGCTCCTCTGCAGGCGGTAAATATTTAATTCTCACCCAGCACAGACTGTGAATCATGCCAGGGCTACGGCCTCAGGGGTGGGGGTGGAACTCACCAAACTCCTGAAGCTCCAACTCCCACCCCTCAGCCCGACCTGGACAAATGCAGAGATGGAGGGGCAGGCTGGGTCCTGAGCTGCCAGCCACCCCGCAATTGTCTTTCCCCTTTGGTTGGGTGCGTGGTGTTATTTCTAAACATGCAAGGAGTTCTGAGCCCTCAGCTGGTGGAAGGCTGGTGAGAATTATTGCCCCCCTGGCTGCGGGCTGAGACACTGCTGCCCACCCTCATGATCGTACCAGGTGAACCAAGCAGATCATCTAGAAGATTCCAGTAAACCTGTGGGGGGGAAGTGGAGCTCGGAATGAATTGATCGAGTTTCTTTTCAGAAACCTGAAGAATGTATGATATTTCATAGGGTAACACTTTGGGAACAACTGGTAATATGATGCTTTAATTTCATGGCTAATAAAGTCTGAGGCAGTTCAAATAATAGCAAATCATCACCTAAATCAAAAACTAATTTAGAAAATTACAGCTGATTTAGCTTTCATTTTTTCCCCTCAAAAAGTGCAAATTGGACTGGATTCGGTGAAATGGAGGCAAGCCGAAGGCTGGGATTGTGGCGGTAGCAGGCGGTGGGAGAATTCGCCCATGCCTCTGTGTCCTCACAGTTGCAGGGTGTGTGTGTGTGTGTGTGTGCATGTGTGTGTGTGTGCATGTATGTGCATTTGGTGTGTATGTGTGCACGTGTGTGTGTGTGTGTGTGTGTGTGTGTGTGTGTAAAGAACAAGGGGAGGGAGAGACACTTGTTTCGTGTCTACCACAGGGGTCAGCAAACAGTAGCCCATGAGAGCCCAATCCAGCCTGCTGCCTGGTTTTATGTGGCCCACGAGCTAAGAATGGTTCTCCCATTTCTAAGTGGCTGGAATACAATCAAAAGAAGCATGTTTTATGACGTGAAAATGTTATGAAATTCAGACTTCAGGGTCCACAAGTGAAGTTTTATTGGAACCCAGCTGAGAGTGACATCTTGCTTGTGGCAACGTTCCTGCCACACAACAGAGCCGAGCGGCTGAGACAGAGGCTGCGTGACCCTCAGCGCCTGAACCGCGTACTCGCTGGCCCTTTCCCGAAGAAGCGTGGCGACTCCTCCTCTCCTTTCCATCACCCGTAGTGCATGGGGTGGCGTTTTTGTCTTGAGATGGAGCTATAGAGGTGAGTGATGCTGTCTATGAATTTCATTTCAGAATAGTAAGATGGGCAGAGAGAAATGGTTGTTACTCTAATCAGTGTTGCATCTGAAAGGGTCAGAGACTTGAGTCTACCTGCCTGTGAATGTCCCTTTAGCTTTAGAATACCCCTGCATTCCCCCAGTCCTCAGTCACATTTCATTTCTTAAAGGGGTTTGGCCAAGGGAAGAGAGGGATCGGAAATTATCATGCTTAGGTATCCGTTACTTCTCTTTCCACCTGTTGGCCCTCTTAACCGGATGTTTGTGTATTTCCTGAAAACCTTTGAGCAGTGGAGGACGATCAGCGGCCTCAGAGCTCCCTGGTCATCAGGGGGCTGTGCTGGCCACCGTCTTGTTTGCAAAAGGCGTTTTTGCTGGTGCTGAGTTTGATGCAGCACTCAAAACTGGACATGGGTCCACTTGGGCCTGGGATGTAGGAAGCGAGAAAGAATGTCACTCGGACTTTCATGAGAAAAAGCTAGAGAAACCACCAAATCAATAGCTTTTCCTGAACCCATCAGTCAGAGAGCTAAGCTCATGGGCAATCAAGTAGGAGAGACCCCCCCACCCCCCAGAAAAGGTGGGACATAAGCATTGTGGCAGGACAGGAGGTCACCTCTGCCATAAAAGTGTGGCAAAGAAGTCAGCTAGAATTTTAACTAATTGTCACAGGCCTGGAAATTGACACTCGCTCACACATTCTCTTCTATGGACCTCTATGTGGGGTACAAATTAGGATCCGTCAGACATCTTGTCAAATTCAGTGGACACTGTGCTTTCTTCAGCGTGCCCTATCCGTTGGTGGCATTTGATACAACTGGTCACTTCCTCCTGCAATCCTTCCTTGGGATTCCATGAAGCTCCATCCTCCCCCTCCTACTCCACTACCTTCTCTTTCTTTTTTTTTTTCTTTTTGTCTTTTAAAAAAATTCTCCTCTTCTTATGATGTCTAAATGTCAGTTCATTCTGGACAGAGGTTTTGATTCTCTTCTCTGTCTACAGTCTCCCTGAGCGGTTTCACATTTTCACTCATGGCTTTAAAAACCAGGCTTACGCTGACGGTTTCATGCTTTTATATTCACCCTTGACCTCCCTCCTAAACTCCAGACTTGTTATCCAATTCCCTTAGCATCTTATTTGGATGTTGACTAGACACCTCAAATCTACATATCAATCCTAGGCTTCTCCCCAAACCCACTGCTTGCCAGGTCAGTACATTATCTTGTTGGCAATATCCTTCAAATACATCTGGAGGCCACCTATCGTCACCACCTCTGTGGTTGGCAGAAAAATGCCTCCCTCCTCAAAGGTGTCCACGATCGAATCTCCAGAAACATGTCCCTTTACCTGGCTACAGGGCCTGTGCAGATTTGGTTAAGGTTACAGATTCTAGATCATGTAGGGGACCCAATCTAATAATGAGCTCTTTGTGGAAGAGGAAGGCAGAAAGACAGACCAGAGAGATGACGTGAGAAGAACTCCCACTATTGCTCGCTTTGAGGGTGAAGAAGAGCGGTCAGGGGCCAAGGAATGTGCACCTGCAGAAGCTGGAAACAGCCCTCATGTCACCGCCTACAAGAAAACCGGGATGCTGTCCTGCAGCCACAGGGAAGTGAATCCCAACAGTTAAAATGAACAGGAAGTAGGTTCTTCCTGAGGGCCTCCAGAGAGACCTGTAGGCCTGCCCAAACCTTAGTTTTGACATCACCAGATGGTTCTGGGTTTCTGACCTGCAGACTGGAAACTAATAAATGACTGTTGTTTTAAGGCTCTGAGTTTGTGCTAACATTTCACGGCAGCAATGGAAACGGAGATGCCCTCCATGGCTAGCACCCTGTCAAAGGCGCCATCCTCTCTGACCGGCAATGGTCTCCTAATTGCATCTACTCCAAAAAAAAACCCAAGTAACATTTTATAATAACAATCAGATCATGCCATTCTCCTGCCCTGAAGCCTCTAAAAGCTTCTCAACCCATTAAAAAAAAAAATCCAGTTCCTTTATTGTGGCCCACAGTCTCTGCATGACGTTCATGTAACTATGAATTCTCCCCTGCTCCTCTCTCATGTTGCTCCAACCACAATGGTCTTCTTGCAATTTCTAGAGCGTGCCAGGCTCATCCCGACCTTGGAGCTTGTATCCTTGCTGTACCCTTTCCCTGGAATCCTGGCTCTTTCCCCAGATACTTACTGGGTTTCTCCCTCGTTTCGTTCACATCAGTGCTAACATGGCACCTCCAGGGGCAGGACCTCCATGATGGCTGTATTTGTAATCATTCCATTTCCCACACTTGGCACCTCTGTTCCTTCACTGCTGTCTTATTCTTGACTGCATTTATTAGTATTTGAAATGAATACTATAGACACATTCCTTTGCCAGTTTATTGTCTGTCTCTGCCACTTCATGAGGACCCTAAAGCTTGTCTTGCGTGTTGCTGTTTGGTGGTTGCTGGCTGGAACAGCCCCTGGTATATGACAGCGGTTCAATATCATTTTGTTGAATGAGTGAGGAAAGGGCAGAATGTGGTGAGAGTATCTAAGTCTACAATTCAACGAACCCATCTCTTCCACACCTCAGGTGCTTGGAGAGGGGAATGGAGAGAGATGTTCTCAATTTTCTATGTGATTAATTCTTTATCAGACAGATACACACATCAGTGGGTTCCTGGGGTGAAGGGTCTCTGTGGGGCCATGGGAGGCGGTGATGCTGGATTGGGCTGACACCTGAAACACATCCCAGTGCAGCAGAACTAGAGTTCAAGGGGGAGCATCTGATGGGGATGGTCAGCTGCCACCACAGGGCTCAGAGGGGCCAGAGGTCATGGCATCTTGCCTGCTCCCTTGGTTTTCTGCTGAACCCACAGAGTTTTTGGGTATCATGATGGCTGAAGAAGGTGTTTCCTCCTCCCACTTACAGAATGGGCTGGTATCACGCTGCCACAGCCTGCAGGTTAGGTCACCAAGCACGACCTTCCAATTAAGAGCTTGCATCTCTCATTTCTCCTGACATCGCTGAACTGCCGGGACATCAGGGCATGTGATGTTTAAAAGCTACTTAGGGAAGGTGGGGGAGGGAGGGTGGGTCAACAAAGATCTTGTACGCATACGAAGTGGACTAGAGGAGGTCAATGGGGGAAAAGGGAGACATATGTAATACTTTCAATAATAAAGATTTAAAAATTAAAAAATAAAGAAAGAGCTCCTCCCTTTGAACAAAAAGGGAAGCTACTATTCACAGAACAACTCCTTCATCTGGAAAAGATATTCCAGCCTGTCTGTCCTTCAGTCTACACACCCAAGAAAACCCTCCATCTGACCATCCCCCTGCCTCCCACTAGCTCCAGGACCCAGCGGGCACAGCAGGACTCAAGCCTCCATCACCTCCTGTGTCTACACCATGAGTTTTCTTGTAGTTTTTACCAAACTTCTTTTAATATGACTTAAAATAGAAATTTACATTTATTTATTTATTTATTTATTTATTTATTTATTTATTTATTTATTTAAAAAAATGGTTAATCTGTCCTGGTCATGATCCCCTGCTGGCCCCCTCTTCCTGATGGAGTGCACGCTGACTTTGGTATTTCTACCTGTAGCAATCTACAGCGTGGGTGTCATGTGGAGCCGCACACGAGACATGCCTTGTGATGATAATGCTGCGTCATAGCATTTACCGGAGCTTACTATGTGCCAGGCCCCTGCTAAGAGCCGCCCTTTGTATGCACAGCGCCCCCCTCCCCTGTTCTCTTTTCAGCTCAGTCCAGCTCTGTCCCCGACACAGCAGGGAAGTGGCTGGTGCCAAGGGCACTGATGACCGCCAGCCACCTCGCCAAGGTCCGGGAGCGCCACACGGACTCTCTCATTGGTCCTCTAGGCAGCGTTGACCGAGTAGAGTAGACCACTTCCTTCTTCAGAAGCACTTTTTTTCTTTGACTTCCATGTCGCTTCATTCTCTTGATTTCCCTCCTCCCTCAAACGGCCTTCTCCGTTACTTGTTTTTACCAGGTCATGTGCTGAAGAACACACGGTGCTGGGCCTTCTCTCCTTCTGTTTACATTTTCTCCTTGGGTGCTTTGTTCTGCTCCCATGTCTTTAAATAGCATCGGGATGATGATGACTTGCAAATTTATCATCATGCCTGATTTTTTCCAGGAGCTCCAACTTCCTGGATACAACTGCCCCCTTGACATCTCTGCTTAAAGGTCCATGAGGCTTCTCAAAGCAAAGAGTCCCCAAAGTTAAAGTGCCCCACTATAAAATGAAAAAAAAAAAAAAAAGAGATCTTTGATTTGTGTCTCTCCGTCATTACCACATCTACATGCATTCAGAAGTCCTGCCTGGTCTGTGTACACATGATACTTCCCACGCCCAGCCACGTGGCTCACCCCACAGCTCTCATCTTGGCACAAGCCCTCACCTCTCAGCTAGAGAAAGACCCTTTTCACTGGTCTTCTCACTTCCATTCTAGCTCTAGCCCAAACAGCAAGGAGTCTCCACCGATGTAAACCAGAGAATATTTATTCCTTTTCTAAGGCTATCCAGTGGCTTCTCATTATCCTTAAGGAGAAAATATCCTCCAATCTCCCCTCCTGCGGTTCTCCACGCAGGGAGCAGACCCCGTGGGGAAAGAGGCAGAGACTGGAGTGATGCAGCCACAAGCCAAGGGGCCTGAGGGCTGCCAGGACCAGCAGGAGCTGGGAGAGAAAAGGAAGGCGCCCCTGTGAGAACCTGCAGAGGGAGCGTGGCCTGCCGGCACCTTGATGTCTCTGATTTTTACGAACTGGTTTGTGGTGGTAATTAGTTATGGCAGCCCCAGGAAACGAACACAGTGTATCAATAGGAGTAAAATGTTCAATAGAAGTGAAACTTCCCACAATCACTTTTTGTTTTTGTTGGAACAGCTTCTTTATATCTTAAAAAGTTGTGTCTAGCCCTAACTGGTTTTGCTCAGTGGATAGAGCGTCGGCCTGCGGACTGAAGGGTCCCAGGTTCAGTTCCGGTCAAGGGCATGTACCTTGGTTGCGGGCACATCCCCAGTGGGAGGTGTGCAGGAGGCAGCTGATCGATGTTTCTCTCCCATCGATGTTTCTAACTCTCTATCCCTCTCCCATCCTCTCTGTAAAAAAATCAATAAAAAAAATATATATATATAAAAATATATATATATATATATATATATATATATAAAGTGGTGTCTAGCAATCTTTATGAAGACAGTGCATTCACATGGTTCTCAACTAAAGAACGAAACAGGGGATGTGTCATAAGACCCCCCTCTCTCATCCCTTCCCGCACGCCTCACCTCAGCTTCACAGGCAACAATGCGGTCGGTTTCCTGTGTTCTCCCAGGAGAAGTCTGTGCACATACACGCAATTCAAGGACAGGCTCCTCCCAGGTTTGAAGCAAACCGGCGCATACAGTGCACTCTGCTTGGCACCTTGCTTTTTCACTCAATTATTTATCTTGGGAAAATTCCCATGTGAGTACACAGAGACTAGCTTGATTCACTTTTATGGCTGCAGAATTTTCCATCCCGCGCTTGGAACGATCATCTGTTTCGCTGGTGCTCTCACGGCGTCCACTATTTCACTGTGACAAACAGGGCTGCCGCAGACAGCCTTCGACATGGGTCATGTCATGTGTTTGTGGTGAAACATGGAGGACACTTCCCCAGAGGCGAAATAGCATCATCCTAAGGGCATGCGGTTTTTCTTCTTAACCATATCTTTATTTTATCGTGGCAATATACACGTAGCATAAAATGTAGCATCCTCATAATTTTTAAGTGGCATGAAGTACCTTCACATCGTTATGCAACCATCACCACCATCCGTCTCCAGAACATTTTCATCTTCCCAAACTGAAACTCTGTCCCCATTAAACTAACTCTCCCTCTCCCCCACCGCCTGGCAGCCACCACCCTGCTTTCTGTCTCCACGAATCTGGCCACTCGGCGTAGCTCATAGGCGTGGAATCATGCATAATATTGTCTTTGTGTGTCTGGCGCACTTCACTTAGCTCTTCTAGGTTGTTATGTTGGAACACAGGTCAGAATTTCCTTCCTTTATGAAGGCTGAAAGATATTGCATTGTATGTATACACCATGTTTTTATCCATGCATTCATGAATGGCCATTTGGGTTGTTTCTACCCTTTGGTTCTTGTGAACATGGGTGTACATATATGTGTCAAGTTCCTGCTTTCAGTTCCTGTGTATATCCTCAGAAGTGGAATTGCTGGGTCATGTGGTAATTCTATGTTTAATATATTGAGGCGCCCCCATACTGTTTCCACAGAAGCTGCACCATTTTACATTCCCACCAACAGTGCACAAGGGCTCCAATTCTTCTGCCTCATCAGCAATACTGTATTTCTTGTTACTTTCTGTGTTTTAAAATAATAGCCTTAATGGGTGTGCAGTGCTATCTCATTGTGATTTTGATTTGCGTATCCCCAATGTTTGGTCATGTGTTCATGTGCTTATTGGCCATTTGGATATCTTCTTTGGAGAAATATCTATCCAAGTTCTTTGCTCATTTTTAAATTGGGTTCTTTGTTGTTATTGTTGTTTTTGACTCATTGCTCTTTATATTTTTGAACATCACAGAATTTTGTATTATTTTTGATATATATATGTATAACAGGCAGTGGTTATAATATTACTACCTTTTTGCATAACATCAAACAGAAATATTTTTTTCTTCCCAACTCAGAGATGTCTTGCCTCAGTTTTTCAGCTATTCAGAAATACGAGGTGTTGGCCATTTTTCCAATATCCAGATAATGCTATTGTTGAGCCACATTTCCATTTTTTTTGGTGTAAGATTTTCAGTTCGTTTATTGAATTAACATTTAATAAGAATCTGTTATGTAGCAGGCACTATTCTGGGGTTAATGAAGCAAAAATGAGTTTGAAATTGTCCCTGTCTTTGCAGTACTTGCAGATGAATAAATGAATGATTGTAACGGAACATGGAAGGACTGTATGCCATGGTGGCGGGGCTGACACAGGGAATCTTTTTGGCATAACTTAAATCAGGAATGCCTTGGGCTCTGTTGCATGTGTTGGAAAACGTAGAGGAATGTTACTCTACCAGATAATAATAAATTAGAACCAGAGCTAAGGCCACTTGCAATGTCTCCATCCCAGAGTCATTGCCTCCCACAGACTCTACAAAATGGTACTGGAAGTGCCGCATGAACTCACCAAGCGGACACCTGGAATGGGAGCTAATCACTCTAATTAAATTGCCCAATATTGTGCGAAGGCAGGGTCAGAACATGCTCTCCCGACCTTCTTCATGCCAGCCCTGGAGTGATGACTGTGTCCTAGGGCTGGACTGAAAAAATATGGCATGTGGCACCCATGGCCGACTCACTAAGTAATGGTGGCTTTCCCCCACTTAGCCCAGTCGTGGCTTCTCAACCCACAGCTACTAGTCATAGGTGCTGGTGTTGGAAATTAAAGTCATTTGTTATTTGATTGTTGAGGACCCCTGTGCATAGGAAATTTAGGGGTCTCTATTCTGCTTTTCTTCTTAAGTTGACCATTTCTCCCTTTTCCCCATGTTGTGTTTTAATAACGAAAGCAGCAATGTACTTGCCCCAAGAAGAAATGGTTGTCACAGGCTTTGGTTTGGTTGATGCGTTCACATTTGTTTGGGTCCCGCTTGTCTTTGTCTCCCCAGCTCCAGCCACAGCGCTTGGAGCCTGACGGGGCTCAGAGAACATTAGCTGGTGAATGACTGGATTTACAGGAAGCCAGAGTCTCAAGCCGACCCACTTGGTTACATAAAAGTCCAGCTGGACGGTAGGCCAATTACCAAGTCACCAATGCCGGGCCAAAGGAAGTCCCAGACAGGGTTACCACTTGGGAGCCATTCGTGTGCTTATTCATTCAGCACATGCTTGTCTTGGGTACTTAGGGGCAGACGAGGACATGGTCCCCAGCCCCATGGAACTGACAGTCTAGTTGAGGAGACATACTCAGACAAATAACACACACCTATCAACTGATAAACACTAGGAGAGAAAGAATGAAAAGGACTCAGTTGAAATTGGGTTTAGGACTGGCTGGTTGTGAGGTGGGGTGGAGTTTTACACCCAGTTGGTCACCTTGCACACGTCCTGACACACGTCCCCAGTAGGAAGGACCAAGGAGCTCGGGGATCAGCTGCTCTGGGCGTGAGAGGCTCCGGGTTCTGGGAGCGAACGGCTCTCCCTCGTGAGGATGCCGTCTGTCACCTAACACGCTCCATGGGCAGAAACAGTGGTGACTGGAGTGCTTTCTAACATCATTAACATTTCAGCTGCTGGCTGAGACTTTGGTTCCAAAGAGGCAATAAACTAAATATTTCAGAGAGCCCAGAATTAAAAGGGACAGGTGGATCCAAAGAGGTTTCCTGCTTTGTAATGATCAGAATGAGCATATTTTCTACTTCTTAAAAATCTACATTTCCAGGCTTTATTGGCTTTCACTTTTTGGTAGCTTAACTAAATCTGAGCCCTCTGAGTTTGGATTTTCAAAAATTCCATAAAAAGAATGACTTCATTTTGTTCTATTTAAAGCATTGGTTTCTTTTCTCTGTTTTATAAAGTGATGGGCCAGATTCCAAATCCTGATAAGACTTTGGAATGCTTCTTCTATTTGATTGGGTTTTTTTTTTTTTAAAGTCTTCTCTCTCTCTGCAAAATATAGAACTTGAACCCTAAAATAAGAACCGTAAAATGAAAGCCTAAAAGCATTCGAACCTGATTTCTCTTTACTAACACAATCCATGAAGTATTCTGGTTATCTCCGGGTAAGACAAAGGAGCCATGTTACAGCCCTCTCTACCAAGAAGGGTGTTGATTATAAGAAACAAAATGTTGAAAGATGAATTGTTAGTAATTCTCCCTTCATGTGACCACACGCTGATTTCAAAGAGGTCAATATTTAGTCCATTTTGAGCTCGCTTTTGTATAATCCAGTCTGCCCGGTATCCATTTCCCCTCCCTGGTCCTGACATTCGTGGCCACTTGCTGCTTCACTGGCTTTGGACAGTGTTTCTCGAATGTTCCACTCAGGATTGTCTTAGCAGTAGGGAGGGGAGATGTGTGTCCCTGGGCTTCTGGGGAAAGACCTGGATCATCTTACCCAAAGCACAAAATGTTTGTATGAATCTCATATTCCAGTTTCACATTTTGCTTATGATTTGCATTCTTATCACAGTCCTACTTGTTTTCATATTAAAATGTCTATTTCCCCCAAACACTCAACATTGACACCTTGGGATGATGTACTAAGCACATGTGCCCTGCAGTTGTGTGTCTGAGAAACGTGGGGGTACGTGGCCCAGATAAGCCAAGGGGTTCAAGACCAGAACCTGACCTTCTCTTGTGGCCCCAGCAACCTGGTGCCGCAGCAGTGGACACAGTTCTAGTCCCACCTCCTCCCACGTGACTCCTCACATGTGTGTCTCAGCAGAAGACTGAGGAAGCAGTGTCACCATCACCGAGCCCAGCCGGGACACCCTGTCTGGATTTGCATATCTGTTTCCTGATATAAGGCACCCAATGGAGCCTTTCCAATTTCCTTCCACATGTCCAATGCCTTCTCCTTTCTGAAGTTTCCTTTATCACCCCAACTATAGATCCCCCCTCCTTCAAACCCACACAGTCAAAGCAAAACAGAACAAAGGAGGAGCCAGTATGAGATGGAAAACGATGGAGCTACAAAACCATTATTTTGCAGTTATCACTGTGACTGTGCCAGGTACAGGCCTGAGGTGGAAAGTTGTTGGGGAGCAGGGCTGCAGAGTAGCCCTCCCTCGGTTAGTATTAATTACAAGGGGAAACTTCCCTTCCAGCCCAGCCTCGGTCATCAGGGTCACGGGAGAAGCTGACTTCACGGGCTCCTGCTCTGACGCAAGGGAAGAGCATCAAATATTTAGCATTTGGGCCCAGGGCTTAACCTGAATCTAACAATGAGGACACCACCAGGCACATTCAAACTGTAGGCCAGTCTACACAGCAACGGGCTGGACTCTAAAAACGTTACAAATGAAAACAAACACAAAACCAAAAACATAGGCAAGGGTTTTGTTCTAGGCAAAAAGAGGCTACAGAGGCACAATGATAATACATTGCAGGACCCTTGGTAGGGTCTTGGCTGACTGGGACATTTGGCTATGCACTGTATACTTGATAAGAGTATTTATCAATGTTAATTTTTATAGGGGTCATCATGATATTCAAGTTATGTAGGAAATATCCTTTTTCTCAGAAGAAATCTTTGTGGATAAAACATTTGGGGATGAAATGTTATAATGATTTCAAATTACTTTCAAATGAAATAGACGAGAGGGAGAGAGAGAGAGAGAGTCCCTACCTTTCTTCTGTTCTGGAAGAAAGTGGGTATCATCTCAGAGGTTTTTTGAGGGGAAATGTTAGCAATTGGTGAATTGGAGTCAAGGGTGCATAGGTGTTTATTGTAATCTTTGACCGTTTTTGTTTTTAGGTTCAAAGTTGTTTCAAGTTTCACAGGAAAAGGGTCCTCACAGCAGCATAACTGTCTACAGCTTGCGTTTGGCGATTTTCATCTTGTCCTCCAGCTGTTGTGGATGTTCTACTGACATTAATGAGATGCTGGCTTTTCTAGGGTGAGGTCCCATCACCTACCTCCTTCATGGCTTTCACGCTGTATGTATTCATTACACATCACTCGCATGGGTGCTGAGCATTAATATCTATACATTGAATGACGAATGAGCCTCTCCTCCATCCTTTCTGGGGCAATAAAATGGTTCAGAATTTCCATTTTCGTGGGTCATGAAGGTCTTGTGAGCCCTTCCAGAGTCCATGCCCCACACTTAGGACACTGGCCTCCTGACCTTGAAAGCCTGACCTTCATCTCTGCAAGATGTTTTTGTTTGTATGTTTTTGTGTGGTTTGTGTGAGCGAGTTGCCCAAGTTGAGAGTCATGTAAAAATAAGGCCTTTATAATAGAGCAGGGATGATGCACAAAGTTCCAGCTGATAGTGTGTATGAGGACAGGATTTAAGGATGTAGGGCATGAACAATAAAAAGGAAACGCACTTTAAGTTAGAGCAGTCACGTTTTTCAGGATTGTATATTTACTCAAGCTTCAGGGACGCTGTGTACGTCACTCGTTTTCATTTGGTTTGGGAAGCATATAGCTCATCAAGGGGCCTGGAGGCAGCGAGGAGGGCTCCGAACCTTTGCATCAGCTCCCAGCGAAGTGCTGGGGTCCGTGCCGTCTTTATCACGAGGACTTCATGGTTTGTTTCTCTGCACCACCCGGGATGGGGGTGGTGGCGGGAGGCATGTAGTTTCTTCGCTGAAGGATCAGGTGGATTCCAGGAGACTCCTCCCCTGGAAAAAACCCTTAGTTAAAGGGTTAAAAACCCTTAGGAGGACGGGGTTTTCTCCACTGTGGTTCCTTCGCGAGTCTAGAATCTGGAGCACCTCCTGGTTGGCAGGTGGCTGGCTCAGCACTGTTCCCGGGGGTGCGCAAAGCAGACTCCCGCCTCTGCTTCAGTCTCACCGCCAGCCTTCCTAGCTCACCTGCAAAGCAGGGACACCGGCCAAGGTGAGCGCCATTGTTTCTGGGAGACAATGCAGTTGGTTTCGCCCCATGAAAGGGGTGTCGCTCCTGTTACATCACCTCGTCATTGCCTCTTGCGAAACGATGAACCCTGGCCTCACTGTGCCAGGAGCTCTGGCTTCTTCCAGGACCAGCTTCCGTTGCAGGTGCCACCTCTCTGGCTGTGAATGGGGCTCCCTCTGCCCGCAGGGAGCAGGACACCGCTCCAAGGCTTCCCCAGGGATGGGACCAGGGGCCGCGGTGTCCAGGCCACACATTTGTAAGGTGTTAGGGGATATGATGAAGTTAAGACCACAGTGTCACCCTGTATCCTACATACCACTCTTCGCTTTTCCATTTTGTTTCCATTTTGAATCTCTGATCCTCCCGCAGAGGTGAGGCCAGTTGGGGACGTGTTTCCCCTCATCTCGAGGTCAGAGGCCTTGTGGCCACAGTGGGTCGGCGCCGTCTCCGGCCTCACCTCTGCAAAGCTTCCCCCTCACCCCTTTCCTCAGTGCTGTGACCTCAAAATGTGCTCGTGGTCCTGGGAAGGAGCTAAAACAAAACCTACTTTGGGGTCTTGCAAGTGAAAAACAAGATTTTCTTTTGCTAGATTGGACCCACGTTTTAATTTATTCGTGGGGTTGATGGCCTCCCAGAGGTCAGGCACGGCTATCTGGGAGCAGGATTTCATCTGAGATGCTGAACACCTTTGAACTTTCCACTTGCCATTCTCAGTGGCTCACTGACTTGCTCTTATCACGTAAGATATACCAGTGTAATGTTCCTTCCCGAGGAAGAAAGGAGGGGAAGAAAATGCCCGTTCTGGAAGAAAGGGGACCATCTCAGAAGGAGGTCTTGGGGATCACAGGTATAAATCACGCAACAAGAGCAGTCGCACGGCATTGCTCTCCGCTGGAGGCGCTGCCTGTGTGATCACCGTTGGGCCACGAGAGATGAGAACCCTGTTTTCCCACCTGGGGAGAATGCTCTGTCATAAAAAATATTTTTATTGATTTCAGAGAGGAGGGGAGAGGGAGAGAGACAGAAACATCAATGATAAGAGAGAATCAATGATTGGCTGCCTCCTGCACGCCCCACACTGGGGATTGAGCCCACAACCAGGGCATGTGCTCTGACCGGGAATCGAACCGTGAACTCCTGGTTCATGGGTTGATGCTCAACCACTGAGCCACACTGGCCAGGCTGGGAAGAATTTCCTTTGAGCCTCTTGTGCATGAAGAAATCCATCTTGTCTTCAGCGCACCGACAGCTCCCTTTCCGTGGGCGTTGGGTGCCCATCCTCCTCGTGTTCTCTCTGAGGCGGCCCTTACAGCTCGAGCCTGGCACCCAGGGTGGGCGTGGCTCTCGAACCCACATTTCCCCACGTCAGAAGGGAAGTGTGGGCGGAGGTACACTTTATTCTCACCCCTTTCCTGAGCTGTAAGAAGTACGGAGGCCTTTGTGGAACACGTTAATTTCCTTGTCGGAATAGATTGACATTTGTTAACTGATAATTAACATCTTTTTTTAATCTTTTAATTAAAAGTTAACTGCCAGGAAAAGTGCCGAGGAGAATCCCAGCGCTCTATACGCAGGCACAGCACTCTCTGTGCTTCCTGACCTCCGGCCAGCAAGGCTCCGAGGGCACTATTTGTACACAAGTGACACGTTAGAGACTTGGGGAGATTGAAATAAAAGTTATTTTTATGCAAAGTTATGCAAAAGGTGAGGCTGAAGCAAAAATGAAAACCATCTCCAAGTCCAGACCCCCTTCAGCCCCAGCCCCAGCCCGCTGGTTGCCCGCTGTTATTGCAGGTATGGGCTTTTTCCAGAACCTTCCACACCTAAGGACAGATGCCCATCATCTCTAAGATGCCACGGGGACCATACCTTCTCTTTGCCCTTCCAGTTGTCGTGAGCTGTCACAGATGGTGCGGAACCGAAATCTCCCCACAGGCTGCTTGCTCCCCCCATGGTTTGTTCCTCAACTCATGGCATGGGCTATAGTCTGTCCAAGGCTGGGGGTGAGAGACAGTGTTCCCACCTGGAACTTTTCAAAATTGCATTTTGCACAACCCGAGTTCAATTTGCATCCTCGTAGGATGCGGGTTGTATTTCGTTCTATTCTAGACACCGTGTGAGAGACAGTGTTCCCACCTGGAACTTTTCAAAATTGCATTTTGCACAACCCGAGTTCAATTTGCATCCTCGTAGGATGCGGGTTGTATTTCGTTCCGTGCCAGGCACCGTGCGGAGCCTTCCAATGTTGGTCTGAAGCCTGGGCAGCTGCAGATATTTCCTACCACTCAACCCACCCCAGGTTTTCCTAATCTTCACATAGGTCTGCGCGGGAAGGTATTTCACTTATTTTCTGGATGGCGAAGAGCCGGTTCAGGGCTCTCAGGGTGTCTGCTGAGGGTCGCATGGCCTGTGAGCTGGCAGAGTGGGAGGCCTGTGCTTATAGCCTGTGCCTTTGGCCGGAGACCCGCCCCTGCGTGTTTGGAAAAGCGTGGACTGTGCTGCAGCGCTTTCCACAGGATGCTGCTGCGCTCCGAGGAGGCGCTGCAGACACAGTGGCCGGCTGGGCGCTCGCTGGGTGGACCAGGGCTCCCTAAGGACCCTGCGGCACATGGGCTGTCCTAGCCAATGGGCTGCCCTTCTGCCCCAAATGCCAATTCCTTTACTTCAGTAACACTGCCCGAATGAACCCCAGGGTTTTGGATGATAGAATCTGAGCCCGCCCAGGTAGGAGTTTCTTTGTCAAGAACTGACAGGCTGGCTGACCAGTCCCCCCTTTGAGGACACGCTGGCCTGCCAGGCTCCGGGCTGCCTCCTGGAGCCATATCTGTCATGTGACTATGTCACACATCTGTCATGTGACTATGTCACACATCCGTCATGTGACCATATCCCCCAGGCATAGTCAGCCCATCCATGGGCGGACACCTGGCCAAGCTGGGCTAATTCCTGGGAAACCTGACCACGTGTACTCATAGACCCCATGTAGCAGGAAGCACAGTCGTGAACTTGGGCTGGTGGGTGGCCATCTTCCATCTTCTCCACCCTGAGTGGCCGACAAGGCCAGTTTGCAAAGAAAGGAAGTGGAAAGCAATCACCAGTGGTTTGTGATCCCTGGAGACCTCCAGGTCCCAAGTCCAGCCGTCGTTGGTGATCACTTGATCTGTGTCCCTGGTGCCAGGAGGCATCCTGCTCCATACAGTCAGTCCTTCTCTTTGGCTTAAGCCAGCTGGAAACGGTTATGGTTCTGAGAAACCCAAATGAGCCCAAGCAGGGAGCTCTGCCGCTCTGGCTTCGCCGCTGGCGGGTGTGGAAGACAAGCCACGGTTGACTCCCTCTTCCCAAAAGAAAGTCAAGTTCACGCACGAGTGACGGCGCTCGTCCGAATGTGACTCCACAGGAGGCTAGCATTTTTAGAGTAGACACACCGAGCTGTCATTGTTCAAGTTTCCATAATTCAAAAGGCAAGTCACCTGTGAAACTGGAAACTGTTATTAATTAAAACAATTTCCCAAGAAAACTTTTCTGGTTTCCCAACTTAATAACATCTTTTTTCCCTTGAAATCCTCCTTTGAAATTGGTTTTGTAGTTTGTCTGGAGATGTACCCAATAATCATCTATTTTTTGTGTGCAGCTAATTTTAATAAAATGGAAATGTATTATTACCAAACTACATTTCTAAGGAGGAACCTGGGTTCTTTCCACATCAAATAACTATTACCTACGAGTGCTTTTCACCTCACAGATTCTTCCTGGGCAAGAAGAGCATCTATTTTCCTTGTATTCGCATCATCACGGCTTAACCATTCCAGCTCAATTATCTTCAAAGTCTTACCTTCATAAAAGTCACTGAACTCCTTGGAAATAATACTTTTAATATCGACTAATAGGATCAGATGTGAACAATTCCATCCTCACACGTTGGAAGGGATGGTGACAGCGGCAGACATCCACTCTAGTCCCCTTTTGTTTTTGTAATTATAGGACTGAGTCCCGTCGTTATGAACAAATATACATTCTATTTACCTGAAAAACGTAACTGAGCCTGCTGCACAGTGAGAATCAGATTCTCAGCTCGTCCGACACTTATGGAAACTCTTTGGTACATGAGTTTCCTGCAGCTTTTTTGAGGGAACTGAATTTCCGGGTGAACCTTTGACATTCTAGGTGACTTCTAGTGATTTTGGAGCTGAAAATAAGCCCCCGAAAAGCCCCTGGCTGTTTTGGGGGCTTAGTTTCAGCCTGGGTTATTCATGTCTGAATCCATGAAAACCCCACATTTCAGTCTGGATTATTCATGTCTGAATCCATGCCATTCATGTTTCCTTACACCTTGCGGGGAGGGGCGGAGAGAGGAGCATGTTAAGTAGAGTTGGGATTTTTCATGGTTCAAAGCCTCATGATGGCAGTGTGTGTGTGTGTGTGTGTGTGTGTGTGTGTGTGTGTGTGTGTGTACGTGAGTGGGGATTTACAATTAGGGGGGCTCTTTCATTTCTGAGCTGTGGGATGTGGGCAGTGCGGTCTGCAGAATTTTGACTTCTGCAAATATGTCCACATCCCAATTTCTGCGACATGTGATTCTGTGTGAACCTGTTCCCTTACATCACCTAAAAGGGCTTTGCAAATCTGATCCAGTTAACAATTTTGATGTGGGACGGTTTTTCTGGATTATCCACCTAATGGGCCCAATGTAATCATAAGGGTCCTTAAAGGATAGAAGAGGGAGGAGAGGGTCAGAGAAGATGTGACAGCAAAAGCAAAGGCTGTAGCGGTGCAAGGCCACGAGCCAAGGACTGTGGGGGCCTTTAAGGTGGAAAATACGGGGAAACAAATTCTCTTCTAGAACTCTCGGAAGAAACACAGTTCTATGGGCCCAGTGCCGCTGGCTGCTCTTCCAATAGTTCAAGGACCTCAGGTAGTCACAGGTATTTTTCACTGGTCCTAGAGATCCAAGGATGCGCAGGACCCCCAGGATTCCACGCCCCCACGGATCTTATTAATTGCATTACTGTTACTGCTAAGAGGTGTGTTTATGGGAGAGTGGGCTGTGAGTTTGTCCACACTTTAATGTTTGGGCAGGGAATTTGTTATAGATGACATTCTGGCCATTAGAATGTCATGTGTTCAGACCAAAATAGGGCCACTAAATAGAATGTTGGCACCCCCAAATATTTTTTGACATGTACGTCCCTGGTTGCAAAAGCTGTTTTTCTGGTTAATTTCGCTTGTGATGAAAATGGCCTTGCCTTTTGGGATCCAAGCAGATGATGGCATCTCTGCATTTGTAAGCTTCGTCTCCACAATTTTCTTTAGTCAGAACAGCTCATTGACAAGGCTGGTAGCTCTGGCTGCTCTGGGGGAGCGCTGCACCCCTCAGCTGCTTAATTAGGAAATTAATTTTTTTCTAAACACATTTAGCTCACTGAATTTAATTGAATGACTCCCCCCCCCTTAATTCTACAATATTGGTAATAAGGATTTTTAGCATGATTTAGTGTTTGGAATTAGTTAAAGCAAGCATTCATATTGAATTTAGGAATGAACTGATCACTTTTTATGCTAATATTTTGCAGTCTTGAAATTACCAAAATGACATGCAGGCTTTGCAGATCAATTTAGGCCATCATTTCCGCTTTCCTTTTGGAAGAGATTAGTACAGTTTCCGGCATTCTATTCACTTTGCATCCGGCCCACTCAGAGGTGGTGTACACAAATCTCCCATCACCATGGAAATGCTGAACAGTGTAGTGAGGTAGAGGGTGCCCCTGGGGATGTATTGTGGTGGTTTACGTTCAGCCCACACACTTCTGCAGGCCCCATGCCCCCCCCACATGTCTTTGCCCCATTTGCTTGCCCAGTAGAACCCCTCATACAGGGAAGAGACTCTATTGGGAACCACGAGAGAACAGGAACAGTGGTGTCCACCTCGCTAATCTGCCCAAGAAGAAAAACCATCACCACCCTTAGTGGTGGAATAACAAAGGCCTCAGCTGATCCACAGGAAGCTCGGGGTTGGCATGGATGACCAGCAGGGTTCTTTCAAAGTGGGACAAGGGCCTTTATTGGACGTGGGCCTGAATGAATTGGGGGTGGGTGTGTCACCTGAAGGGTATGTGGACTTTCGGCGAGGCAGCTAGCTCCCTTTGGCTGCCAGCAGCCTTCCGGGTTTGGGGGGAAGGGGTGAGAGCTGAGTCCATCTCCAGCTTTCAGCAGGAGGGAATACTTACGTCCCAATAGGGTGGGGGCTCAGGGGTCACTATAGTGCCTTATACTAGTACAGAAAGAACCTCAGCCGTGGGCCCGCCCAAACCTTCAAGTCTGCTTGAGCTGCCATAACAAAGTCCCTCAGGGTGGGTAGGGGTGGGGCTTACCCAACAGAAATGTTCCTCACAGTTCTGGAGGCTGGAGCTCCATGATCAAGGAGCCAGCAGGGCTGGTTTCTTCTCGGCTGGTAGAAGGCTGTCTTCTCCCTATGTTTTCACACGTTTTTACTTGGTGCACACCCCCTTCCCCACTGACTCTCCCTCTTCTTATAAGGGCACCAGTTTTATTGGAGTAGGGCCCCACCCTTATGACCCCCAATAACCTCATTAAAGGCTCTGTCTCCAAATACAGTCCCCTTGGGGGTTAGGGCTTCACTGTATGAATCTGGGGGAGACACAGTCCAGCCTATAGCACCAGACCAGTGGATTGGCTCTGCAGAATCACCAATTTGCCGTTTGGGGAACAGTTGTTGGAGAGAGAATTGGAGGAGCTCGCCAGGGGTGTGTGGACGGGAAAAATAATGAAGACTCCAAGCACAATTCTGAGAGCCCAGGCGGCTGCTAGATGGGAGCCTGGTCAGCAGGCCCCCAGCGGGCCTTCAGCGTGGGGCCGGGTTGAGGCGTCAGAGATGGGCTCTTTGAATACAACCCCCACTGACCTTTTCCTCTGACACGGAGCTGCGAAGGGCTGGCTCGCTGGCTCTGTGAACACCCCAGGCAGTCCTTCCCCGAGCACAGGCGTGGACACTTAATTGGGCTAAAAGGGACGGCAGGGTACAAGATGACCTTTTCATCCACAAACAGGAAGTCATTTAAACCTTAAAATAGCAGCAGCTTCAGGTAGGGCTGCCGCACTTGACACTGGAAGACGCGGCAGGACAGAGCTCCACGGAGCGCTGGCCGACGGGCTGACCTGTCCGTGTCTGTCTCTCCCTTCCTCTCTTATTGGCTGGAGCTTCTTTCTTTTTTATTTTAAAAAAATATTTTTATTGTTTTCAGAGAGGAAGGGAGAGGGAGAGAGAGGAACATCAATGATGAGAGAGAGCCACAAATCGGCTGCCTCCTGCAAGCCCCCTACTGAGGATCGAGCCTGCAACCCAGGCATGTGCCCTTGACTAGGATTCGAACCACTGAGCAACACGAGCCGGGCGGCTCTTAAAAATGAGATCTCGCCGAGTGTCCAGGTGAGATGGGAGGTCACATGTGTACACACAGGTTCTTTTCAGGAAGAGAGAGGGACACAGAGGAGGAAAGGGAGAGAGAGTGTACGGAAAACAAATTTTCAACATCTTTAAAAAGAATAAAATGTACACTGTTCTCCAGAGTGGCCAGGCGAGGGTGACGGCAGCGCACAGAGGGCGTGGGGAGAGCACGGTGCTGGTGGGGACCAAGTGGCAGGCGTGCCCTGTTATTTGCCGAAACTTCGGAAGGCCGCGGCCGAACATTCCTATCGACCTATTTTTTCTTTAAAAAGGCAACAAAGCACAGTCGTCCAGGTTTTAAGCAGGTCCGTGTTGCCAGAACATTTTTTTTAATGTTTTAAAAAGTTGGCTTAAAATCTGACTGCATAGAGATTTTTAAATATCATCTCTTTTCTCATTTCCCAAAGATAAAGTTCTTATATGTTGGCTTTGGAAAGTGAATCTAATTTTATAGAAAGAAGAGTTTACCGTCTTCGGCAACATGCACACTCGGTAAAGTGTCGGAGCTGACTGGGTGCCAGGGATCAGAGTGGGGGATCCGGGGGGAGGGGGACAGACAGAAAGCTGGAGGGGGCGTGGCCTTTCCCCCTTTCAGGAGGCTTAAGTCAAGGAGGTGAGAGGCAAGGTTGGTCTGGAGAATGATGTTGCATTTTCACATCCGTAGAGAGGACCTGGATGACCTCCTGGCTCTGGGTCATGTGACACCCAGAGGTTGGCAGAGGCTAGACTCCGGAGGAAGGATCCAAATTCAAAACTGCAGGAAATGGGGCGGATGAAAGGCAGGAGCCCACTGGGTCCACCCACCAGGGTGGGGAGTGCTGAGACACGGGTGGGGGTGCATGGCCGCCCAGGACTATGCTTGGCCTGTGGTTGGGGGAGGAGTGAAGGTAGAGGGAGGGAGGATCCCAGCCACTGACTTGGGCCCCCGATGCCCCCATTCCAGGAGGATGAGCACTTTCTCATCTGGAAGCTCAGAGATTGGGACATGGAGGCACGTGATGAGGCAGAAAAGCTCAGGGGGGACCACGCAGCAGGAGGTGGGTGTTTTATAGCCCCCGTGCCCCCGAGATGGCACACATACGATGCATTTGTTATGTCTGATGAAAAGCCCCAGGCCATCCCCACACAGTGTCCCTATAAATAATCCCAAAGAGAGGCTTTGAAAGATGGCCCGCGCCGGCTCTGCACCTCCAGGCAGGCTCGTGCGTCCACGAAGATGACAATAATCTACCGATATTATAGATTTTTTCATAAATTATGGGACCGCACGTCTGTATTTTAATTCAGCAAGGTTGAAGCATTCCCCGAGATCTAATATAGGAAGCTGTAGATCTAATTCTCTTGAAGTTCCTTCAAAATTTATTTCCCAGCTCAATGCATTCAGCGCATATATTTTTGCTTAGGCTGGCAGATGTGAGGTTTTAATATTCCTGCATCGCCGTGGAGGAAAGGCGGCGCTGAGGGATGGAGAGACGCTGTCAAGTTCATGCGGAAACGATAGCTGGGGTCAAGGGTTAAGGTGCGGGGCTCTGCTCTGGGACTCCATCTACCGTGTAATGTGGTGTTTTCCTGATATGAGGAAAGTCATGGTAGTGATGTGTTGCAGCTGCTTACAGAAGATTGGTGCTTGTGACGGTCAAAAATGGTAATGCAGGTCCTAAAAGGAGGCCGGGAGAGGAGGCCGGGGCGGGGGGTGGGGGGTGGGCAGGAGGGAGACTGGGAAGTTTGGAAGGAGTGAGAGGTGTGTGCGTGTGTGTGCGTGTGTGGGCATGCTATCACCGTTTTAAGCAATGATTCTCACACTTGACGGCCTGTCGGACCCACGTGGAAAGGTTTAAAGACCGCTCACTTACCATGCTGTCCCTCGGGATTCTGAGATGAGGTCCAGGGAGCCTTTGCTGATGGACCTCATCCTGGTCTGTTGGCTGGTCATGTTGGCGCACCAGCTCCCCAAGAGGATGCGTGGGGCTGGGAGTGGGTCTGAGGGCCCACCTGTTGGGACGTGATGGGAGGGGCATTCAGGGACAGCGAGCACCCATGGAACTGTGTGGGTGCACACACACTTGCTTCATGTGTGTGCTGATTTCCCACGGGAAGCTCAGTCCTCTCTCTGTGACCATCCTCAGCATGTACTCTGCATCCCCTAAACCGACACAGCTCCACACTCACATGAGATAAAGACGTCCTGGACAAACTATCGGGTCCGTTGAATGCCACGTGGGAAACCTGACCAAATTCCCCTGAAGATCCTTCTATTCTTTCCCAGAGTCTCCTCCAGGTGCCGGCTACGTCACCTGTTTCAGACTGCTCGGCGGCCATGACAGAGTCCCACAGGCGGGGTGGCTGAGACCACAGACATGTATTTTCTCACAGTTCTGGAGTGGGGAGCTAGAAGTCTGATCATGGGGTTGGTTTCCCCTGAGGCCTCTCCCCATGATTTACAGACGGCCGTCTTCTCCCTGTGTCTCCACATGGTCTTCCCTCTGCAATGGGTCTGTGTCTAGGTTTTCTCTCCTTCTAAGGACACCAGATCTACAAGATTAGGGTCCAACCACAGGACCTCTTGTTACCTTAGTCACCTCTTTCAAGGCCCTATCTCCAAGGACAGTCCCATTCTGAGATCCTGGGAGTTAGGACCTGCCACACCTTAGCGATATTGTGGGCTGGGTTCCAGGCCACCGCGATAAAGCCAATAGCACCATAAAATGAATCACAGTAATATTTTGGTTTCCCAGCGCATCTAAAAATTATATTTATACTACACTGTAGCCTATGAAGTGTGCAATAACATTATGCCTAAAAAAACCCATGGATCTACCTCAATTACAAATATTTCTTGGTAAGAAATGCTGACATCATCTGAGCCTTCAGTGAATCCTAATGTTTTTGCTGATGGAGGGTCTTGCCTTTATGTTGATCAAAACACAATGTCTGTGAAGTGCAATAAAACGAGGCATGCTTGTGTATGAATTTGGGGGGGATACAGTTCATCCACCCTCTCTTCCATAGCCTTTCTAACCCCCTGATTCGTCCCAAACAATGGGACACTCTACTCAGCCAAACCACAGCCCAGCGTGGGCACCTCCAATCCTGTCCCAACCCGTGGGAACTCCAGCAACCGTTCACTGCTCCCCAAACCCCAAAGCTGTTGCAAACCGATGCGTGCATCTGCATTATGAGAAAATTCATGTTTGCGCCAGAGCCCGGCCAGCAGAGCCAGGCTGGTTCTCCGTGTCCCCTCTGCCCGAGGATAACCTGGACCCACACGTGGGCTCTGTGAGTGTTGTCCCCAGGAGATCTCATCCTCACCTCCAAGCCCCCAACCTGACAGGTGTCCCCTGGGGAGGGTGTGGCTCTGCTCCGATGCCTGAATGGAGCTGCCCCCCTCCCTCTTGGCTATCCACGGGCCCCCCCTTCCCTTCTCCATTTCCAGCCACCTGGGAATGCAGAAGGCACCTGCCTGGGTGAGACTGGGGGAGGGAGGGGGGTGGATAAGGAGGATGCTGTTAGGATGTGCTGGCAGGCAGATCCTTCCTTAGTTTGCCAATGATCCGTGTGGTCGGGACACATAAGTATATATAGACACGTATGAGTATATGGAGCCTGTGAGCTATGTTATTCTAACACACGCACACTCTTCCCATTGGAAGGGGCCTCTCCGGAGACAAGTTCCTACGTAAAGCGGCTATAAGTGGAGATGGGCTCCCACAGGCCGCAGAGGCTTGTGCTTCCTGCTGCTTCCTGCTCGTGTCCACTCGCGTTTAGGCAGCACAGACGAGGGCTCCGGCAGCCTGTGCTCCCTGGGGCCCCTCTGGGACATGGGGCCTTTCTGTCACCCACACAGGTGGCCCTGAGAAGAGTGGTTGGGCCGGCGGGACCAGGGCTGGAGTTCTGAAAGTCCAGGGGAGGAGGTCACAGTGAGTGGAGCTGTGTTAGGGCGAGAAGAGGACTCCTCTGGGTTGGGGTGTGGGGTGTCGGGTGCGGGGTGCGGTGCCCTTCTCTGTACGGGGAACAGAGGGACAGTGGAACAAGTGTCGGGAGAAGGGGTCAGCGGACAGTTGAATGTTCTTGCCAGACCCATTGCCTCCCACCCAGGACTGTCCAGGTAGCAGGACACCAACGTTCCTTGAGTCTCCCTTTCTGCCTCTTCCCCCCCAAAACATGTCCCCCAAGCGCCCAGCCTGTTGGGAAGCCATTGTTGCTCAGTGTCCCAGGGACAAAGCAGAGTCCCAGCAGTGACCCCCAGTGGGGGAAGCTTGAGGTTTCAAATCAGCTGCTCACCTGTAGGCTGTATTGATCTGTCCTGGCTCCATTTTGAGACACGCATTCCGGCTAGAACACTCAACAGAGACCCAAGTTCACGGCCTCCTCTTGGATGGGGTCCTGGCAGGGCTCGCGTTCTCCCCATTCCCCTGCTATCATTCCTCAGTATAAAGCCCTCCACGTCTCCTGGGAACTGGGGAGCCCCAGCAGGGCCAGGACGAGGGTGGTACAACCCTGGCACACAGGGCACACAGGTGAAGGAGGTGCCGGCTCTTGGTTCCAGCAGAGGCATCGGCTTTTGCATGGCCCCTAAGCTTTGCACGCATCCTGCACTCACCACTTACTTCCCGCTCCAAACTGAGGGCAGTGGCTTCTGTGCAGCCAGCTGCTCGTCTGAACAGCAGGCGACTCAAATATTCCAGGTCCCACCGGCATTGCTGTCCCAAGGTGACTGCGAGGCAGAGATCGGGGACTCCACCCAGTCCTTCCCTGGCGGTGAGGAAGGAAGGCAGTGGGAGGGAAGTAGGATTGCCAGGACGGTGGGGTGGCCACTGGTGACAGGAAGCCTGGAGAAGGCCGGCGTGGAGGTGGGATGAAAGGTCCAGGGGGTGTGATGTGAGAGAGGAAGGTGCCCATGGAGGCAGGAGTTGAAGGGTGAGTCCACCTTGGCCGAATAGAAGCCAGTGGAAGACACCTGGAGACGGGGCTGCACTCAGCACGGATCCCATGGGAGCTCTGGACCATGTGTCTTCATGTTGGGGTGGTGGCCGAGGCCCTGTGAGGTGTCTGAGGATTGTACCAGCCACCCAGGGTCTCACCGATGTACCCACGTGAGCTATTTGGTAGCCACCACTTGGCTATGCCTGTACCTCCAGCAGGCCCTTGGCACCTCGTCGCTTGGGGTGTTTGCCAGGACACGGCGTCGTTATCGTGCGGAGGCTCTGCTGGGCTCTGGGACCAGTGGGAGCTGGCAAGTGGCAGGGGTCACCGTGACCAGCGATGGGTCACGGAGACGGGCAGCCGCTGTGTCTCAGCTCTGGGCATCGGCATTGCCCCATCTGCGGCGCCTGCCCTGGGGCAGTCAGGGGCCGCTGGCTGCCGTGGAGACTCTTCAGCATCCCAAGTTCAGGGCTGGACAAGACTAGACCTCTTCATAGAGACGCTGGACAGGGTGAGGCCGTCCCACCTTCAGCAGACTCCAGGGTCAAAGCAGAGTCTTGCACCGCTGGCCAGGTCATGACCACCACAGAGAAAGCCTGGGGCCTCCTCTCCTCTCCTGCCACAGTGCGCATCTCCAAGTCCACGGGCCAGTCCTCTCACGCCCACCAGCCAGGATGAAGCGCCTGGGGAGCTGGGCTCGGGGAGAAGGAGTGGCAATGCTCAGCTCTAACCGCTGAGGTGTGTGCTTCCAGGTGGGGGAAGCTGCAGGGCCCGGAAAACAAGGAAGGGTGAGACCCAGCACACACGTGCCTCAGAGCTGCTCTCCCTTCAAGAACAAACTTCCAATACAAGCGGTGGAAGCAGCCCATGGGGGGAGAGGGGGCGAGGGGGCACGTGCCCATCTGTGGACGAGGACGAGGGGATGATGGAATACTACTCAGCCATAAAGAAGAATGACATCTTACCACTGGCAGCAGCATGGATGGACCTAGAGGGTAGTGCGCTAAGTGAACTAAGTCAGACAGAGAAAGACAAACACCACCTGATGTCACTTATACGTAGAGTCTAAAGAACAAAATAAACGAAAGCACAAAACAGGAACAGACTCAAAGACACAGAGAACTGAGGGTTGCCAGAGGGGAGGTGGGTTGGCGGGCTGTGTGCAAAAGGGGGAGGGGTTAAGAAGTGCGGATCAGTATAGCATCGTCATGGGGATGTAAAAGCCAGCACAGGGAATACAGCCAATGATATTGTAATAACTGCGGATGGTGCCAGGTGGGTACTAGAGTTATAGGGGGAATCGCTTCGTCAATTATGTAAATGTCTAACCACGGAGCGGTACACCTGGAACTGATAAAATGCTGAATGTCAACTGTAACTGAAAAATATAATTAAAACATGAACTTTCGCCCAGCCGGAGGTCATGGTTTGATTCCCAGATAGGGCACATTCCCTCGTGTGGGGTGTGCAGGAGGCAGCCAATCAATGATTCTCTCATTGTTGATGTTTCTCTCTCTCTCTCTCTCTCCCCCTCTCTCTTCCTCTCTGAAATCAATAAAATATATATTTAAAAAAACGAGCCTTCTTCGCACTGACATTGAAAACATGTTTTCCATGTGCTGCCATCCCGCCCCGCTTGCGTTAAGGAACAGTCTTTGTACCTCTGACTTTGACTTTTTTTTTTATAATGATATTTACCTATCATTATGGAATCATATGGAGTATTTCATTGCCCTAAAAATTCTCTGCTCTGTCTGTTCATTCCCTACCCTTACCCCACTGATCTCTTTTTGATTTCTTTATTGATTAAGGTGTTACATATGTGTCCTTGTTCCCTCATTACCCCCCACCTCCCATTCATGCCCCCACCCCCCTGTTGTCTGTGTCCATTGATTAGGCTTATATGCATGCATACAAGTCCTTTGGTTGATCTCTCCCCCTTACCCCCACTGTCCCCTACCTTCCCTGAGGTTTGACGTTCTGATTGATGTTTCTCTGTCTCTGGATCTATTTTTGTTCATCAGTTTATGTTGTTCATTATATTCCACAAATGAGTAAGATCATGTGATATTTATCTTTCTCTGCCTGGCTGACTTTGACTTTTAAAGAAAACCTCCTTTGCTTCTCTCCCTGGCAGAATGGGGAGCCGTGACCTGGAGTGTGCTCCTCCTTTCTTCCACTAGGTGGCCCTATGTGCTCTCAGATGTCTGCCAGCTGCTCAGCCAGGTGAATGCATTTCATTGGCTTAGGGAGGCATGATGCCACGGGGCAGCCCTTTTTAAGAGGAAACCCAGGGCTGGTGGAGCAGCGAGCCACCCCTGAGCAGTTCTCGTGCTGAGCGGCAGGACCAGAGCTGTGGTGAAGCATCATGAGCGAGGTGAGTGGTACTTCTACTCGAAAAGGGGAACTTGGGGAGCGGGGGTGGGGGTGGGGGTGGGATGAGGTGACGGGGGAAGAAGGGACCTCAGTTATCTCTGAAAATGTGAGAGCCAGCCCTGTAACTATGGGCTTTGAAGACCCACACTATGTATGGCTTGCTGTGCGGGGCTAGTGCAGGGACCGGTTAAGTTTGCAACTTTTTAAAAATTCGCCTTAAAAAGAGAAAGGGATGCATTGTTTGCTTCCTACTGGATTGTGACTTTGGAGAGCGCTGTGGGGCTGAGCCCTCAGGAGAGGAAGCTGATTGTTGGAGTCTCTCAGGAAGATTTGTGTTACTTACCCATGTGTTTGTTTAGGGCACAGCTTTCCGGGCAGGCGGCTGGGGAGCCGGCCTCTGGGGGAGTGTGGGGAGGGGGTGCTGCTGCTCGGTGCTGCGGGGGAAGCGCGGGGAAGCGTGGGCTGTGCAGCCAGCATCTGCAGCTACTCGGAGTCCCGGGAAGGAGCCCAGCTGACGACCCGTGAACAGTGTGCGTGTCCAGGTGTGTGGCTCTGAGACGGGGGATGCTGGGCGGAAGAGGGACAATTTTAAATTGAAGGTCACGTCTCTGAACATGTCTACACAGAATCGGTTTGGCTGGGGCTCATTTTATTTTTTAAAAGATCACCTTCTCTTTCTCTCTTCCCAAGGGGGCAGATCTGGGTCATGCGACACCCCCTCTAATGGGACTCCTCCACCAAGATGGTCCGTGTTCACTTCCTTTCAAAGGTTGGCACTCAGATAATGACTTTGTAAGATCTTCCATCTTCTCGGTCTTTTTTTTTTTTTGACAGATGGGTGATCCTTTTTAGGAAGTCTAGAGTAAAATTAACAACTTCAGAAATAAAATGTGTCTTCGCCGCTTTTATCTCTCTGATGGGTGGCTTGGGATGTAAACATGACAGGAAGAATGAGCGGGCACAGCCTGATGAGATGTGGGAATGGGGTTTGGGATGGCGCCGAGGAGGAGGGTGAGGCGAGCATGGGGAGAGGAGGGAAAGGCTGAAACCCTTCCAACAACAACAGTAGTAACCACGGCAGCAGCTCCCAGTGGCCCCGCGGCCTCAGAGCCCAGCTGGGCGTCTAGCATCCACTCATGTTACCTTATTTGAGCCTCCCAACAGCTCTGTGAGGTAGGTGCTCATATTAGTCCCACTTGACAGATGAGGAAACTGAGGCATGGGAAAGTTCAAGGTCAACTAGTTCAAAGCCACCAGCAGGCGAAAGACAGACCCAGGACGTGGGCTGCAATGCTGGGCAGCTGACCGCCAGGTGGATGGCCAAGGGCATGAGGGATTCTCTGAACAGCAGGTGCCAGAGGAGAGAAAGGAGGAGGAGGAGGAGGAGGAGGGTGGGAGCCGAGGAAAAGGAGGTGGGGGCTTGAAGCAGACACAGGGATGTGAGATCCAGTCCCCCATCTCCTGCATGCTTGGGTGGGGGTCTTTCTGCTAGACCCCCTGGAGATTCCAGAAGCTTCTCTATTCGTGTCAGCTCACCTTGCTTCCAACAAGAAGGGATGCCCGTGTGCAGTGGGTGTTTACGTACGACTTCCCCGTTTCATATGGAAGAAGGACTGGGAAGCGGCATAGCCCTGGGGCTCCCTTTCTTTGATCAAGTCAGCTGCCAGGAATCCTTCGGACAGCGGGCCTCCTGCCAGCTCTCTGCGCCGGTGCACTCACCACCTTCCTGCCCCGCGTCGTTCTCATGAGCTTTCCAGAATGCCCCGCTCCGAGGGGCTCTCTTACTGTGGGTCCCCCGGGAGAGAGCAAGTGTCCCAGACCTCACCCCACGATTGGAGTCACTGCCTCCTTTCTGCTTTGTGAAATGAGTGCAGCCCTGCCCCCCGCATTTCATCAGAGGAGTTGGCAGGCGACTGCAACGACCCTGCCTTCGCTCCTTTAATGTTGACAAAATCCCACAGCCTCCCTTTGCTGCCCACCAAACCCTTCACTCCTGCACTCTCCTCCGCTGGCCCCCAGCCCAGCCCCCAGCTCTCTGGCTGGTCTCCCAGTTTCTGGGGGGTGGGGAGGAGTGTGCTCCTTGGAGAGCGGGAATGTGTCCTTGGACTAAAACTTAAATCTGCTTAAAACATTTAATAAAGCTGAGCAGAAGCTCCTTTCTGGGGAGGGAACCGGATCCCTCCTTCCCTCCAAGCTTTTCTTCTTGGATGAATTACACGGGGCTTCTAGTTTTAATAACTCTCAGGCTGGGATGGATTTCAGATGATTCTTGCCTTACGCGTGGACCTCATGACTGCGAGGGACAAGGCACAGGATTTTGCCCGCCATCCTCTGACTCCTGGGTTTATTGGAGTCTGGTGGGCAATGGATCCTGCGCCAGCTGTCAGGGTTCAGTGCCAGCTGCAGAGTTCCCGAGCTCCCAGCGGCCCCCTGGGGTCAGGGCATGAGCCTCGCTGGGTGGAGAGACCCTCCAAGGGCCACATGACCCGCCCCCCCCCGGCGGGGGGCTCTGCTCCTCCTGGTCTTCCCATCTTTAAGGGAAGGCGGGCAGGGAAACTGAGTCTGGCTGGAGCTGGCTTTAAGCTGGGTGACTGTACAACACAATGTCTTCTGTATCCCCTGTGACATCGCTTTTCGGGGGGAATGACAGGTGATTGAAGAGAGCAGCTCAAGTAGAGCAAGCAAAGTCAAGTCCAAAGTTAGGGCAATGCGAGGGAGCGGGGGTGGCTCGTGGGGGCGTCTGATTTACATTTCGGTGCTGGAGTCTGTCAGATGTGCCTGCAGCAGCTCTGAGATGAGCTGGGAGATAATTCAGCAGGGATCACAATGCAGGCTCAGGTGCACGAGCCGGATCAGAAAGCCTGGCTGCCGAGTGCAATTCACACAGCGTCCTCCTCTCTCCCCGCCGGACTCCCAGGCCCAGGAGGAGTAAAAGCCCGCTTTGTGTAGCCACCTAACATGATTCGAAGACAAGAGTCCCACAAACAATGACCACGAGTCTTGTTGTCTTCGCCAGGGGTCTCTTTTCAAGTTGCTTTGCAAAGGAAGTTATTGAGGAGAGCCAGCAGCGAGATGTCACTGCATCAAGGGGAACACTGGGCGAGTTGATTTCCTAACGAGGCAGCACCGCCCTGTGTGTGAGGGAGGGGGGCTCCCGGCTGCCCCAGGCATCAGCTGACAGCTATTAATTAGAGTGGAGACCCCTTTGGAAAGCAGCCTCCCAATCCTCCTATTTCCCGTCAGGGGCGCCTTTCTCTCATCGGCTTGGATGGGATGCTGTGACGCAGCGCCAGGGTCATGGCCATTTCTTCCAGCCAGACAGTGGCCGCAAGAGAAGGCCTGTGCCTGTCAGAGGCGTGGTCTGAACACGCCAAGGACATTTAAGGGCACATCTTTAGCCCCACATGTCTGTCCTTACCACGGCATCAGAAGCTACTGCTTATGCGTGAAATTGCGAAGGAAAGCAGAAGGCAATGCTCATCATTGTGCTGGACCAGCAGGGGTGGCTGGCCCCACTTCAGTCCTGGGGCCCCAGGGAGCGGGGGTGGGGGTGGGGGTGGGGGTGGTGGTGTATAGGAAAGACACAAATTTCTCTTTGTCGAAAGTAGCCATTGGTTAAAAAAACATCATGTGACACTGGTCTGGGGGCTTACCTAGTTAGCCATCAGGGCAACCGGCTGGTGAGACACACAGTAAGACGAGACAGGTCTAGAATGAGAACTGTTATGGGTGTGTGCCCTTTACGGTGTAATAGCGAACTAAACACAGGCAGATGGAGGGATGGTTAGGTCTACAAGGAACTGTGTATCTCTGACCAGTTAAGCACAGATCCCGAGGGTAAACGGCACAAAATGTGGATTTTGCCACTGGCCC